>NC_090784.1:19692500-20060625 GCF_040054535.1 Antennarius striatus | reverse complement strand
GGCTTATATCATGTTGGCATTGGAGAGAAAACCAGGACAGTGTTTCTAGGTAGAGTGTGGGTCACTCAGGTTTTTATCAGTTAGAATAAAAATGCAGATTATGCAATAACACAACCGTCATAAACACAACTGCATCACTCTGACTGTCAGTTTTCACAATGTAGACACTGTTTAATTACACCACTACATGTAATGACAGGGTGTCGGATGTCTCGGCTGAAAATATTTTCTTGTTGAAGACAAAATTTGTCTTGATTTGCATTTAAAATCATAGGTTTTAAGTCCCCTTTGTAAGACAGCTATTTATTCAGCATGTGCAAATGCAGAGAGCCGTGATACATGTGTTGTTTTCCTCTTGTCTATCCCAGTGGGTTCTGAAAAAACAGCGATTCATGCTAATTTTCCAAAGACGTGATTGGATGTCAGATTGACTTAGAATCTGATGGCCGTCTTGAGCCAGCTATACAGTTTATCCTTGCATAGAGCAGTCATTTGACCACATTTCTATATTTGATATGCAGCTTTGATGCCATCTAGGGAAATAGGAACTGATCCCTGTAAAGCAGTGGTTCTCAATTATTTTCTGGTACCCCCCCCCCCACTAGCAATAAGAAAACAATCCGTGCCCCACACTCTCCGCCGAGACTATAAATAATAGCAATTGTCTATAAAATTGTTATAAGTACAACACTACCTAAGTTGTATCCTTAACATTAAAGAAAACAAAAACGAAAAAAAATTAAATATAGTTCAATTTATAACCAAGAATAATTTTATCATCATTGTTTTTTAGTCTATAACAAAAAAAGTTTTAAGTGCATTAATATGCCTAAAATTAAAAAAAAATTTTTTTTAAACTGTTTCATTTTTGACTAACTTGTTGCATCATTTGATACTGAAAAATAAAATTAAATAAAATCGGTAAATTTAAAAAAAAAATCAAATTCAGTTCAGTAACATTAACTGAGGAGCACAACATAAAAAACACTTTAAACTACAAAACAAAAACGAATAAAACAATTATGTTGATTTTTTTTTTTCCTTTCGTTTTTATCAAAATGAGGATTAATGGCTACAATGAGCACGTTTAGACAGTGCACAATGGAAAACGGGACTGAAAATAATAGTATATGTCTAATTAATTCAATCAGATCTAATGTTCGATATTATTTGATACGATTGTATTTATTTATTGTATTTATTTCATGCGCTGCATACATTTTCTTGTGCGCTGAGAATATGCGAGCAGTGCGTAATTGCGCAAGCACGCATTTTAGAGGTAACGCTACATGTGACTCCACCTCCTTCCATTATCAGTTATGTCAATACTGCATGGCTTCTAAGTCGAGAGAGTCCGGAGCTGCTCTCCAGGCGACTCGCCGGACCTTTTCTCATTTAGTAGCGACAAATGAAGAAGGATTAATGAGGACTTTAATATTGCATTAGAGTCCCTTGTGTCGCCGCCTGCCTTTTATTACACCCGTGACCTTCCTCCTCTTCTTCTTCAGCTCCTACAGTAACTGTTATTCCAATTCCGTCCGCATCACATGGTGTCAGGCTCAGCACTTTTAAACCATCAGCAGGACATTTACTAGTAGATAGATTGACAGACAGACAAGTTTTAGTTCATGTTATGGAGATTTTATTTATTGAATAGCAAACATCCACTCAACAGGAACGACAAAACCCATATTTCCTGCGTCGTTACAGATCACTCAAGGGTCCTCAGACGACTTAATCCACCCACTTATTATGTGAATGAGGAAATACTTAAATTATAAAGACATCTAGAGACAGTGCATTGCCATTCAGACCATTATTAAACTTTTATGGGCTGCTGGAGAGTTCATGGCTCAGGCGCTTCATTTGAAGATTTGGATTTCGCTGCTTGAAATCCATTCACTCAACAAAGTTTCTTGGTTTAAAAAAATCCACTCACAAAACTACAAAATCCGATTTTTAATATTAATATTTGGCAAAGCTGATGGTGTGGGTGGAATTAGAGATATGCAATCTTAAGTGTCTTCCTATACAGGTGCAATGCACAGGTGCATCATGGGATACTGGGTCATTTGCTTTGGTTGCATTCAATGCATGTATCTTTAATTTTAGCTCTGAGACAGCCATCAGAGACAGTAACACAATTACAGGTAATTGTGGTTTAGATTTTCAGACTGAGGGATATCGTGCAGAAGCTTGTGCGTCTTTCTCGGTGGATCTCATCTGCTGTGAGTTTTAAAACCGTTGATTGTTCCCATGAAACCTCTTTGGCATGAGTAGCGGGAAGCGCTGGAAATAAATCCTGACACACAACGCTGTGAAAGTCTCCTGAGCCCCACCTGGACGACAAAGCGACCGGGTAATTAGAATAATCAGGTCTATAATTCCACATCTCAGATGATACTCAGGTGGGCGTGAAGTCCTGCAGGTGACATTGGAACATTTTTTAGGGAAGTGCTGATGTTGGCATGTGTAAGCAGAATGTCACCAAATGGACCGACAGCAGAGGCGGAATGGATGGATTCTGACACGCTTTCTGCAGCGTGGAGGTGGGATGGGGGTGGGGTGGGGGGCATGAAGACTGGGACAGTGATGGGACATGTGGTGTCACTTCTGGCCAGAAAGTAATCTCACGGAACCGGGCATTTTTTGTGTAGTGACTCGTGTCAGCTGTCGACCTCTGCGGAAGTTAAAACTTTTTTTTGTCAGCGGTACACAATTTTTCTTGTGTGTTGCACAATTATGGACAGAATTGAAATATTCGAAACTATTTCTGCGTGAATCGCTGTGAGGTTTTTCCACAGTCATTAAGATAAGCCCTGATTACATGTCTCTCCATGATGAACTTCACATTTGTTTTGAGGTAAATATAGCTTGACCTACATTTGTATGGACTATATTCAACGGTCTCCATTAACACCTAATTACATCCCATCATTTTCAGCTTTGCCTTGTATTTATTGCTAATTATCTCATTTCACAATGCTGATATGCTTCCCTTTGTAGCTGATAAATGTTAACGTTAACTTTGCACTGTGTAATTGTGATCATGTTAGCATTCACTCGTGTTTAGACGGTGGATTTAGCGTTCAGCTCTAATCCCAGCTGAGAGTAAATCTGGCCGCACAGAATGACTTTTTTTTTGTTTTTTTGGTCTTCACTCCTGTTTTTGTTCGCTGCCATTGAGCTTGACAGCGTTGATATGCGAGGATAAACTCAGTAGGAGGGGTGTCAGCAGCAGAATGAAGCAAAATGGTCGGATTTTCTTAAAACAAGTGGAAGTTAAAAAATTGTCAGAGGCATTTATTTCCCTGCTACATCTCAGAACCAAAAAAAATATCAATCTCTAAATCTCCCCGTACAGCAGTTCCTCTCTGCCTTATATATGTATGTCAAGCATCGGTATTGACTCAGGTCACCGTCTCATCACATGCAACAAACTTTATTCTGAGATAAAGATGTGTAGATCGGGAACAGCTCGAGTTTATCTTCGTCAGCGCCGTTATAATCCAAATGACTTCTCGGTAGAACGACTGCAGATACATTTCTCAAAGGAAAATCTGACTGCTCTCCATTATCTTTTCTTTTTCCTACTAGAAATAACTCATCTACTCATTTGGAGATTATTCTGACCTGTATCGTCTCTTCTCCTAAACCCCAGCTTTTGAAGGAGAAGAGCCTAAAGAATAAATCAGACTAAGAGTTTGTCCTTTCCAGTTTGACAATAACAGCAGAAAAGTATAAAAAGCAGATGTTGCTTGACTTAATCCTGCTGTTTACTCTGGATGCAGAGGTCAGAGGGAGTTTGGTTAAAACCACACACACACACACACACACTCCTTTTATGGAGGAGTGAACGTTTGGTGGGAGTAGACTCGGGAGAGGAGATAGCCGGCAGCGTCTGACAGTATAAACTGGTTTGTGTATTGTTAACCTTGACACGTATGTACAACACTGATGGCAATTTAGAGACGTGTGTTGCTAACTATTTTCTGCATCAACATTGTTGACTTGAGCTCAGCTTCCCATGAGCCTCAGGCAGATATAAAGTTTATGCTCATGTTCTTGTCCCAGACTGCTGCGAACAACCACACTTATTATTAGAATAGTTATTATCACAATGGCATATTCTTATTTTAGATTATATTTAATCTCTTTGTTTGGATATTGACCAAATAAATAGTGTAAAAATACATGCAAACAGTGGCGAGAACAGTGTATTGTGTGTCCGAATAAAACCCAAAACACTGTAAATGGATGGAAGTAAAAGCAAATCTATTTCAGAAGATACATTTAGAAAGGGGAATAACAAGAACGGAAAAAATAATGAAAAGGTCGGGGAGTGTTAGTCAGGGGACAGAGATTGTAAGGAATTAGTGGATGGAATTAAATTTAGCAACCCAAAGCATTCTGCCTTTCACCGAGAATTATAATTATCTTTTTGTTTAGTTGTGTCCCTGAGCCACAGAAATAGAGGGAGGCTTCAGATTTCAGTGTCCCAGGAAATTTGTGGAAGCTCTTGTTTAAATGTTGCAGCAATGTGTGTGTGTATATACAGTATATATATGTATGTGTGTGTGTGTGTGTGTGTGTATATTTATATATGTATATATGTTTATTTATATATGTATGTATATGTATGTATGTATGTATGTATATGTATATATATATATATACACATACAGGTATATATATATATATACTGTGTGTGTGTGTGTATATATATAAACTGTGTGTATATATATATACACACACACATACTGTGTATATATATATATATACTATATTTATATATATATATATATATATATATATATATATATAAGCGAAGAGTGGGGTCTTATTTTAAGTCTTTGTTAATAAGCTGTTGGCTCACATTGAGGACATCGGTTCATGACAAGGAAACCCTGGAGCGAGGTTGCTGTTTATCTCAGCAGAGCTGTTTTGTTGGCCCTGGATGACCTTGTGTCCATGCTTAAACGAGACCCGACTCCCTCCCGGTCAGGCTGGAGTCCGAGGAAACCCGGTGTCATTTTACCATGCTTGAGTGAAGACGCCGTTCCTCCGACTCCAGGTCAAACTCGACTGACATTCTGTCTTGGGATGTGGAGCCCAGAGAATAAATAGTGTGGCTGGATCATCATTATGTCTGTTTACCCACATGTTTTTCCACCGTTCACAAACTTTGACCCGGTCGACTCGTCATTGCAGAAAAATGCTGAAATGACTGCTTTAACGAGGATAATGAGGACGTGATTGGCAGACGGAGAGGTGCTGAGTTGATGTAAAGACGCCCACAATATAGTTCGTTGACTTCAAGGCTACATTTTTATGAAAAGCTCTTGAGTTGCAAAATATATGCTGATAAAATCTCGTAAGTGAACAGAAGCCTGTGATGGAGGGACAACCCTGCAGAGGATCACATCATGACTCTTTTATTCCCCTCAGGGGTACATTTTAATGACTTTAAGTTGAGTTTATTTTTATGCCGCAGTTTTCCTGTTTTGATTCACTTGCCCTTCACATTTGTAGTCCTACGACACGCATGCTTCTAAAGCGAAAAGGCTGACTTGACAGTTCCTGAACATGCAAAGTCAAGGGTCAGCTGGCGATCAGAAAGGAGCACAGATATTAGTTTTATAATAATACTATTATAAAATTATTATTTTAACAATGTTTGTGTAGGTAGATAATTTTAAATAAATGCATTAATGTTAACAAGATTTGCAGATTGATCAGGAATATTTTTTGATGAATTCTCCAGGTGATTTATTAGCGGCATTACTAAATGTTAGCTGCCTGCTTGCGTTCACCTTGGGCACTCAGTTATGACTGATGGCTTTTCCATTCTCCTTGAAATTTATGGACGGAATTATTACTCGAATATTGGAAAAAAAATATCTAGAGACGCATTTCTAATGTACAGTGGTACCTCTACTTACGAAATTAATTGGTTCCGGAAGAAATTACGCAACTAGAAAATTACGTAAGTAGAGATGCGTTTTCCATGCAAATGCCCTAATCCGTTCCAAGCCCACAAAAATTCCGACATAAATGTTTTATAAAGCATAAAAATGCATCAAAATATGTAAGAAATACATGTTACGATTAGATTATTACACAATAAATGAGAGTTGTGCATAATGTAAAAAACAAAGAATAGAGTAAATAATAATAATGTCGGTCATTTTCCTCTTTTTTCCTCATTTTTCCACTTTCTTGGGGTCCATAGCGAATGCGTACTCAAAAAGTTCTTATATTTGCGCAAAACTATCAGACTACCTCACGGGTCGAGTGCGGAATGACGAGGACGCTGCATAAACACCCGATCTAGCTCCACACAGAGGTGGAGTGGCATCCCTCTTAGCCAATGGGATGCCAGGAAGATACGTATTGGTCATATCCAATGGCAGAGCAGCTATGAGAATGTTGCGTTCAGGAACCTGTGGGAGATTCGAGTATCAGCCGATACTGTGTTTTTACATTACGTAAGTCGAAATGTCTTTCGTAAGTAGAAGCAATATTTTCCTGTTGAGAAATTTCGTAAGTAGAGATATTCGTAAGTAGAGGTACCACTGTAAATAGTTACGGCCCAAACAGGGTCGCTTGGACCATCTATTCTCAAAGCTATTACTCAAGTTTTACTCTCCACTGAAAGCAGACATGTGTATGACTGATGCACTAATTATCTCACTTAATGACCTCATGTAGCCTAAAAATACATCAGCGTTAACGCGGTGGAACGTCAGCAGTTTGAGGGAGTGAACGGCCCCCCCGAAGGAGGAGACAAAGTGAAAGGATGTGTCTCAGTCGGCAGAGCCGGACCCAGTGGGAGGCGTTTGATGAGGAGCAGAGGAGACGGTGGGAAGATGGACTGTAGCGGTTAAATAATAAAGTTAGAGCGAAAGCGCAACAAAAAACTCCTGGGATTCGAGTGTCATCATTCTGGGGCCCAGTGGAGAGCTGCTGCAGCCCCCCCGAGAGAGATGAGACCCACAGACAGAATGCTGCTCTCCTGGTTTCCCTTACCTGCATAGAATGAGCTACAAAAGTGTGTGTGTGTGTGTGCGTGTGTGTGTGTGTGTGTGTGTGTGTGTGTGTGTGAAATTCCAGAAATAGACTGAAACAGATTCAAACACTGTAGGATGAAGAGCTGTCGATTCAGGTTGTAACTCAGATATAATTCATCATTTTTTAGGGTGGGGGGGGTGGGGGATGAGGGGTTGCTGTTAATTATTCATCAGGCTGCTGATTTACATTGTAATGAATTTTGAGGAAATGTTTATGATATGTAACACTTCCTTTGTCTCCTGTTTGATGCGTGAGGAGATGTTTGTTGCTGATTAATGAGCAGATTACAAAAGATAAATGTTATCTGATAAATGTAAATCACACCTGATGAGGATCAAACCATTAGCCAGCAGTTAATCCCTCTCTGCTCGGACCATTTAATCAGCATTTATTGGTCTGATGGGAATAGGTTTTCGCCCGCCGAGGCATACAACCCCAATTTGTAAAGATGCATCGCGGGGAACGCAACAAGAATGAAGCCTTGAAGTATGAGAAAAAGAACTTAATGTATCATGACTGGTAGCCATTAGCACATATTGTCTGTCAATTAAAAAGCTATTTGAAAAATCATAAAGACTCACTTCACATTTCAAATTAACAGCAAGAATAAAAGCATTGGGAAAAAAAAAAAGAGAGAACTCCCCAATGTGTTGATTGTTGCTGGAAAATTAAAAGCTGCTTCTCATTGGAGGCTACACAAACTATTTCATTAGTCCATTATTATTTTTTTTGTATAAATGAAATGGGATCATTAGTCTCTCAGGAAATTCTGGTGAAATTAAAAATGGTTGGGGGATCTATTTTAGCATTGCAAGGTGGAACTAGACCAATCAGAATTAGTCAACCTTTTAACATCAAAAATATCATGGAAATGCTTTTCTTAAGATTTGAAATGAACAGCAATGAACCTGAAAAAAATGTGAGATCAATTTGAATTTAAATACCTGTAAATACCTGCAGCTAAACACTTGTGAAAGTTGATCAGATAATCCGTCTTCCTGGAAGAACCCTAAAATCCACACCTGTCCTCAAATAAATCCAACCTGTAGTATTCCTCAAGGACAAAATTGACAAGGCCCGAGATTTTAATGGCAAAAGTTAAGAATAAATTATTCATCAGACAGAATGAATGACTAGAGCATCAGTGATCTCTAAGGAGGGACTTGTTTTTTTAAAACTTTTGCAAACGTGAGGCATGAGGTTGAAGTGAAGAAGGTCTGGATGAGAGGCCTCGCCTTTCAGCAGAGACGTTGGATCTAATTGGTCCCTTTTTATGATTTCTCTGTGTTAAATCACAGGCAACAAGCGTGAATCACTGGTTCTGGTAGGAGAAACAATCATCCGTCTCATTTTCATTCTTGGCTCATCGAATTTTTATTTTTTTTTTTAAATTTTTGGTTACATTTGTCAAAATTTGACTTTGTAATGTAGGAGCCAGTTGAAAAACCTGGACCGAGGCGACGCTGAGAACCATCTGCCCCTGACAATGATGCCTCTTTATTGGAGTTAAATCATTACATTAGTGTCTGAGCTGGACATACCACTGGGCAACAGTCTAGTCAGCTCCTTGGCACCCAGCGGCCCGGCAGCCGTGCCAAACAGGATCTTGTCCCAAGCAAATGTGGGCCGAGCCTGATAGCGGTTTCCATTTCTGTTGAATAGACTTTAACCCAAACCAGCAGCAAATACGGAGAGCACTGGTGAAGTACAACACCAACACGTAACAAGAATTTATCCAGGGAGTCGTTGTACACATTTTTTTTTGCCGTGACTCCTCCTGTTCTGCATTTGCATCATTTAAAAAAAAGCATTTTTTTTCATAGCAGTTTTCCAGCAGTGGATGAACTTCTTATTCATTATTGTAAACAAAGAGCTGTGATTTGGTTCCGAGCAACAGAAAGAAAACGTATTTTACTTCTGATCTTGTTCGAAATGCTTCTAATCAAGCAAGAAGAATAAACAGAAAAACGATTCCGATTGAATGATTGCTTGGTTTTGGTGATATGATTTGTATTGACTCCTAGTTAGCTGCGTGTTGGGAATAAGGACAGATGAGTAGACAACAGGACAAAGAAAGTAGGTATGGAAATGTGTGCAAAGACTGGAATCTCAATCCGGTTTGGTTCATGCTCAGCCCTTTGTCACAATTTAACACTCCTCTTTCTCCCTATTTCCTGTCACAAATCTCTCAAGATGTTCTGTCTCATAAAAGCAAATGTCTCTGTCTCATTTTCTGAGACTACAACCCTCTGTCTTCCCCCATTCTGCCGCCGCCACTGTCTGACAGCTTCATTTCTTCTACTTTCATTTCAACTATTCTCACATTAAAGTGTAAAAAAAAAAATACCCCAAAGAAACCACAATTTGATATCTCCAAAAGGATTCTATGGCTTTTTCAGCATCTTATTTGGAGTAAATTATACTTTTGGAGATAGACAATTAACTCATGATCCAGAAATCATTCATCGTGTGACAAAAATCAACATCAACCTAAACATGCAGACATTAGAATAGCAGGAATTCATGTTCACAGTGAAAGACCTAAGATTTAGATTTAAGATTTGAATTTTTAGCATTAAATGAAATACCTAGTAAATTCTTTGGTGGCTTCTGTTGTGCAGTTTGTCCCCTCAGTGTTGTTAAAATTATTTATCTGTCTGAAAACAGCCTCTCAGGAGACTTTGACATTGTTTTTCATCTTCTGTCTTGATATCTACTTTATGAGGTGATTATTAACATTAATTTATGTCAGTGTGTGTTTAAGTTGTGTTATTTTGTTCAACCCTCAGGCTCAGGGTTCCTTTTTATGATTTGATTTAATGGAGATGCAAATCTGATCCGTCCTATCAGCACTGAAACAATGAATTAGTTACTCTTGAAAAATGTGTCCAGATTCAATACAACCCCTTTACCATAAATTGGATCCTTGTTTACTGTGTTGGCTCATCAGGTCCTGCATCAGTATGGAGGGGGGGGGTGTCATATAAAACTTGTGAAGAGAGTTGTTGAACCTCTTTTGGGAAATAAAACGCATTTAGAAACTTTTTTCTGCAGTGCCTCGACTTGGCTCGCTGTTGGAGGCTACCTGTCCTGCTGACCAACGCCATCAATGACGATAAATCGACACTCCTAATCTTCATTATTCATAATCACTGCCCCCACAGTACCATTACTGAATGGGACACTCATTTTGGGGTCTCCTCGGCATCTTAAATGTGACGTTTTGTTTATTTTTGAGGGTGTTATTCCAATGTTCATTGGAGACGTCACTGTCCTATCTGGAGAAACCTGAAGAGCACCTTTCACATGATTATGATATTCTGCACATTAAATAATTAATGTGAATCTAATCAGCTTTTTAATTAATTTTAGAAATGATCCCCCTCCATTATCAGAGGCATTTATGACCAAATACTCATTTTGATCATAAATATTACATTCCTGCACCCGCAGCTGCCAGTGTGGATGGTGTCAATAATAACATCAATGTTTTAATGTTGGCAATTAATCATGACACTAAACTTGGGAGTTTTTATTGTTCTGTTGTCTTTCTTGTGGTACACTGTCACAGATTTATGATTATACACCAGCTTCCTAATGGGGGATAATAAGTTTAATTAATGAGTCAATCAGGAGATGTTCTGTCACATCATCTTCCGCTGTTGTCATGTTGATTCATTGCCGAATCAATTTTGTGTGACATAAACTAAAGATCTGGGGAAGTTTTTGTTTTTTTTGTTTTTGTTTTACCACATCTCAGTTTAAGTTAAGTCTTAATGCCATAGACACCTTTTAAGTCCATTTATTATAACACGATTCATGCTAAATTCAGAAAAAATGGACCACAGGCCCAGAAATGCGATGACCTGCCTGCAGCCGTATCACTGAGGTTCTGCTCATCCCAGTCAAATGACATTTCAGTTGTTATAAATCAGGCGTTACGTCTTAATGTCCCTGTGTAGTGACCTCTTCCAGGCTTTTTCATGGCCGGTATTAAAGCCTTCACTGACTGGGAGGTAACAGCTGTTCAATCAGACCAAAGCAGTTCAGAGTTTCAGTGAGAAGAGTTTTTTTGATTTTAATGTGCTCTACAGGTGTAATCAGAGGTGTAATTTATTACTGGGCTCATCTGGTCCTTACGCCGGTACTGATATAACCGCAGGAGGGCTGGGGATTTTTAAAGGTGCAGATGATTACGAAAATTGCGCCGGTAGGTGGAGGTTGTCTTCACGTACTGTGTAAATTCAAACTGGTGGAAGCGAAAGTGCCTCCGTACCTGACGGTTCTTGGTGAGGCCGTTCGGTACATCCAGACGTGACAATAAGGTCTTCTTGAACACATTTGTCGTACCCGGTTTTAATTGTGACTGCAGAGCCTTAAAACATTTCCGTTGGTATTATTCATCCATCACTTCCTAATCCTCCTGCTGAAAGGTCGATCCTCCTGCCCCCCCACAGTCAGCTAGTCGGGACGTCCTTGAACAGTAAATTGAACCCCAGTTTACACCCTTGCTGTAAATGTCCTCTATGTCCCAGATCATGCATTCAACTTCACAACAGAGCTTCCTTCAAGAATAAAGCAGACATCCCTTGTGATGAAGACTTCTGGACAACTTAGGAACCAATGTCTTTTCTCTAAATGTTTTTGCTGAATGTGCAAAAACGGACTGCTAGAAGCTGTTAATATGTATGATTTATTGTCTTAAGCTGTTTAATGCAGTGTTATGTAGAGTTCACTGTGTTTTAGGGAGGTTTTTATATAACAGAGGCGCTGCGCTAACTTGGAAATGCATGCAAGGTAAATGCAGCATTGACATTGAAAAAACCCACAACCCGAGTCATAAACACTTGTCTTGCTGTGACTGCAGTGGTTTTATTATTTTCTTTTAAACATCACCGCTCTGCTTTAAATGCTCAATGAGTCCTTGGCAGAATATGACATTTGACAATTTGATCTCTCTCTTGGTTCACAGAACGGCGAAGCGTCGCTCTTTGAGGTGAACATCCGTTACGTTGGCGGGTTGCTGTCGGCGTACTACCTGACAGGAGAGGAGGTAAGATGAATGGATGTCTGATAATCCCTGCTTCCTTTATCCCCCAATCAGCCCAGCAGTTTGAAGTGTGAACTGATTTTGACTGCATTTGCTTACGTCGATGCATGTCGCCATGGTGTTGGTTTGTTTATATACAGACAATATAAAGCCAGTTATCACAGATTTGAATTATGTTGACTGGAAAATAAATAGATCACTAATCCTGATGGTATTATCCTTAAAGTTTCCAGTTTTTAAGGCTCTGCTGCAAAAGAAAGTCTTATTATGACAACCGTGTGAATGGCAGTGTGTTCGAGTGTTCAGTATTTCAGACAGTGATGTACAGTTTTAATAGACCTTTTCTTTTCAAACAGTTTGTCTATATCTGGGTTCCAGGTCCCTTGATTTTATTTCCTGATTTAAAAAAAACAAACAAACATGAAAAAGTATCACCAAAACGGATAAATCATGTAACTCGTCCTTTATTGTGCTGAATTCAGGTGTTTTTCCAAAATGTGGATGAAAGATGCAGATTACACAGTTTATAAAACAGATAAAACTGTTCAAAACTGCAGCATTAAATCTATTATTCCGTTTACCTCTTCCAGCCTGACTCCTATTCGCTTCATCTCATCAAAGTTAAACAACCGAATCAAAAATAACGATCTCTAATTATCCGTTTGGGTCAAACGTGCTCCCATTGCATGATGGTTCTGCAGTATAAATGTGACAAAGTCGAAGGGGGAAAATGACAACAACCGAGTGTTTAAATTTAGGAGGTAGAGGAGACGAGAATGACTTTTTTTATGCATGAAGAACTATCACAGTTGTGTCCTTCAAGAAGTCGCGCCAGTGAAGCGGCCTCAGCTACTTTGCGTAAAGACCTGCGATATGATTGACAGATACCAGCTGTGAAATTTTATGTGTGACGTTTTGGCCTTGGAAGGAAAGTTATTGTGGTCTGCAAAAACCTTGGATAAGTTTTTCAAAAAGCACATCTGCCCAGCATAAACTGTCCAGTTCTTTATCACTGCATTGTGCAGACGCAGGAGGTCGGACTGTCGCCGTAATGAGTATCTGCCTCCAGCAGCCTTCTGGAACAAGCGCTCCCCCCTCCATGTTCTGCAGTTGTATTGTTCTGAACAGTGGTAACAGGCTCTAATCTGTGCAGAAGCAGTGTAATAGGAGATGGGGATCCAGCAATGTGTGAAAACTCAAATTGGTTTAATGGACATTGATCTGAACACGGAGCGATTTCAGTGGAGAGAAGCATAAAACCGTCCGCAGCTGCTGGGCGAGTGAAAAATGAATGCAATGCAGAATCAGCAACCATTGAATCCATTAGAGGATCAAATAAATATGAAGTCATATTGACTGACGGATTACTTGATTGATCATATGGTCTTTTGTGATTGGCATCCAGCGTCATCAATCAATCAAGAAAATCAGTTTCCACAGTTTATTATAATAAAGTATATCGAGTAGATAAAGAGTCATATTAAGACCTAACATTCCCTCACATGGTGACAGGATGAAAGAAAACAGGACAGTCCTTCATTCCTGGTGGACGGTCTGGATTATTTACAGTCATGTTGGTGATGATAATACATTCTAAAGTAACTGCATCATTAGATGTGTTTTGAGATATTAGGGGCCATCATGATACCTTCAGGTTCAGCTTTTATCTCCTGAGGAGGTGCCTGAATTACCGTTAACTGATTTCATTTGAATGTATATAATTAGGTGTCATTTTTATATCATTAAAATGTTGGTTTTCCCTTTCTATTACCCAAAGTAAGCATATATAAGGAAAATCATATTGGTTCAAACATAGAACCTTGTGGAACTCCATTTTTGATTCATCATTTGCTTGTTCAAAATCTGATAAAATTCCTTCGAGCATTCCTTTTATGGAATATGAATGTTCAAACTCTTATAACAGAATGTAAAAATCAAAAATATCTAATGCAGCATGAAGATCTGTGAAGAATTAGAAACCCTGGAGCATTTCTTCTTTTCACCACGCTCAGTCTACATTTAGGTCTTATAATAAGCATTTCCACCCATCTTTGTTTTTCATTTACTTTTCTTCATACTGCTGTCCTTCCTTTGTCCCTTTCTTTACTTCTTTCTCACTATTAACGGCACACGATCTTTCTTGTGAGATGGAGCACCCCAATTTGCTGTCCTGACGGACATATCAATACCCTTTACCCCAATGTGATTATTCATACAACACACCCGTGTGCTTTCATTTAAGGGTGTCCAGGAAACAAGATTTATGACTTCCTGATCCCCTTCCTCTGTATTCCCCCCATTAGGGCCCTGTTTTAGGAGTCTTCCGCTCCATCCGAATGATAAAACCGACAGATTGAAGGTCTGTCACTGCTGCCGAGTCTTAAATCACTCAGGATACAGTGTGGGAGACTATTACCGGATCGTGGCTCCAGTTTGACCGGCAGACATTGGGCAGCTGATGCCAGCATAAATGATTGCTCGGGAGCAGGTGATGATTATGGCTCCTCCTGGGATGGAGTTTGCCGGCGAAGTGCTCGGAGCGGAAACAGGAGCAACACCTAACCATTAATAACCTCCTGTTGTTATTTTTTTGACTCGGTGTGTGTTTAAGTGTGTTTTCTCCAGGCCCCGGAAGGATCCTGGTCAGTCTTTATGTAAACAGTCCCCGATGCAAACGTCTCGCTTTAAACGCGTCTGTTAGCCTTTGTCCTTTTGACACTTTGTCATTATTCAACATCACACGCTTCCACTGGCAAAAATACAAATTACAGAGCAGGTGTTTCATGCGCATTTACTTTTATGTTGACCGTTTTCTCTGCTTTAACAGTTTTATTTTCTTTTGGGCAGTTTGATGGAACTAAAATGGAAGTTTTGCTTGCTTTTGCATGGCAATACATATTTACTGGCCTCGGCTGGATAAACAGACGTGTGTTGCTCCAGTAATGTTTCTTTTTTATTGGTCCAACCAACTCCAAACAGAAGACAGGCCATCATAAATTGTCGTCCATGCAATGAAGTTCTTTCCAAGCATCCTCACCTCTAATACTTTGGTGAATATTTTTGGAATATTTCTCATCTTCCTCTGTGAATATATGACATTAGCATTACCATGCATGTTATTTTAGATGTTTGAGCAGGTTCCACCTACATCGCTCTTCACCTCCATATAGAAACGTGTTTGTATGTCAGCTCGACCTCAATTTCTCAGTGCAGCTTGCATCATTCGTCAGTGTCCATTTACACATCCATGAGTATAGAGTCTGTGTGGCGGTAGAGCTTTTTTTTTTATACCCTTTTACCTTTACAACAACAAAAAAAAATGTTTGTGCGGTGGGGAATTCAATCAGCCTTGTGTGAAAATTGCCTACAGGCTGAAGCGAAGCAGCGCGGAGAGGAGGCAGCAGCCGGCAAAGCAGAAGAAAGACGTGTTCATATGTTCATCAGCAAGACGGAAGAGTGGACGGATAGCGAGAGAAAGGGGGATTTGGAAGACGTGAGGAAGGCAGGGAAAGTGTGTTTATATGCTGATCAGAAAAGTTCGTGAGAAGGTGATGGAGGGTGGGGGGGTGGGTGGGGGAGCAGAGGGGAGTAGGAGTGTGGAAAATAGAAAGAAAAAAAAAAGCAACTTGTCATAAATAGGATTGTAAGGGAAGGAATGACGTGTTTAAAGAAAACTATTAAACCCCCTTTATTAGTGTGTTCTCAACCCCCTCCCCAAAAAATCCGTATGACGACCCATAGCCAGGTATTATTGGAAATACAGTGTTTGGTTTTTCACTTACATTGAGTTCTCATAACAAAGTTATGAAACTTCGAAGTTAGATTTTTTTTTTTTTTTGAGAATACAGCGATAATATTTTCTGTTTGCACAGTATATTTTTTCATACGGTTAAGAATCACAGTGATATTATTGTGTCGCTGAGCGAAGCAGCTTGTCTGCCTTTCTATGGCTTCACCGCCTCCTCAGTTCTCTAGAAGGAAATCGCTGTCAAACACCCCCTTTGTGCTGGTCTTGTTGCACAAACATCTATCAGCGTGTAGCATGGCCTTGAAAATAGTTATTTAGCCAACAACTTTAATAATACGGGGCAGCTGTGCGCAGCAGGTGGTTGAAGCGAGTCGTCTATGAATGCCAATATTGACGATTTGATCCCTGAGCGGCGCGAGAAGCTCGGATCTCTTCCATGTGGTCGGACCAGTGTCCTGAATCATATCACGTCACCATTGTGTTTGTAAAAAGGTATAAAATTTAAGGCTGGGGGAGAATAAATATGGTCCTCTTAAAAAAACTGCGTGAGATAAGACTGAAAATGCCATGGTGAAAAAAAAAAACAGTGGCTTTATCGCAAACTTTATGAAAAGATTGTGATCCTTTTAATAGTGGCAGAGCTCCCAGGAAGCGACTGGAGGTTGTGTGCCGAGTGACAACCCATCATTGAGGTGCGATTCTGAATATATTCTTCTCTACACCTCAGCAGGTTTTCAACTGCAGTTCTCCTGTAGTTTAGAAGGGTTAGCAGGAATCCAGTGGCAGGGGGTGATGGACAGCTGTCGTTCCCCCTTAAATATAACAGACAGGAAGGTGCACATGTTTTATTTATGCATATAAACAGTCTGACACTGACTCCATCTCGAGAAGTATAGGTGATGTTTAATTCTTTATGTAGTGGGAGCAAGTTTTGTCCAACTTTTAACGCAAGAAAAATTACTCAGGAAATCACTAAAAACTGAAAATGTCAGCCGCTAAAACAGAAGAACTCTGGATTATTTTTCACACGGCTGTATGTTTTTGAAAAGTGACTTTTTTTTTTCATAGGGAAGGGCCCCCAAATTCTCTCGCATAATTGGTCCTTCCCCATGTGTGACAGACTATGTCTACCCATCAACAATATACATAAGCAGAGGAGAATAAAGACAGACGGGGAGGAGAGTTCGGAGAAGAAAGCAGAAAGGCAAATAGCCGGAGAGGGATACCGAGTGAGACAAAGTAAGGAGAAGAAAGATGAAGGCGACGGCGGAGACGGAGAGAGGAGGGATAAATTGATAATGATAGCATGAATGAAAGGAGAGGAAAATATAGAAATGAGCTGCACGGAGAGGGGCATATATTCCTGGACTCATTACAATCACCGGCAGCGGCAAAACCTCCATGAACCTCATTTTCTCTGCAAAATCTCATCAACAAATAAAGGTCAGAGGAATCTAAAAATAAACCTTCAGATGCATCAGAGTTGATGTTTTCTGTGCTGAACCCCCTGCTGCATTTCTCCGTTGGGTGAAATAAACTCTTTTCATGTATTGTTCCCTTGATTTACATTTTATGTCACTCACAGGTATTAGTGCCTGTAACTGTTTGATGCTTTTGTTTTTGGTGTTTGCAGATTCATCACTGATCTCAATCTTCATGTTTTTTTTTTTTTTTTCTGTTTTACAGCATCATTATTCCGCGCCAAGGGAAGAAAAAAAAAAATCACTCTTTATGTTATTTTATAGCGCGCGCCGTCATGCGTTAATAGAAGAACGAAGTTTGTTCTCAGTCAGAATGAGTTGACCTTTACTCGCTGCTCGACAAGAGGGCACTCGACAAATTGATATTCATGACGCAGCTAATAAGCAGAATGTATAAGACTCAATCACAACCTGTTGGGCAGGAGGGAGATGAAAATGATCTGCTTCACTACACGAGCCTGCATGTCTGATTTTGTCATACCTCGCAGCGCCGCAGCAAAAATCTACTCATCTTGTCATTTCTCCTGCAGCCGCGAATGGGGTCGTGGTGATTTTATGGTGATATTTATACGTGTTTTAAATATTTTAAACATAGCTCGATCTTTATTTGAAACAAAATATTCAACCCTCCGCTGAATTTTTTTTTTTACTTGGGTGAGAGATGCCAGAGAGATTTGTGTCCTGTTTCGGAGAAGCATTAATAGATTTTTTACTGCCAAGATGCGATGGCGCAATTTACATAGATTAAACCGTACGTGGATAATGGATATGTTGGCATATTTGACCTGGAGATGAATTCCTCATTGCATGCATTAGGTATTAAACCAGATCAGAGATCTCCGTTTAGCTGGTTAAGCTAAAAAATTGGTAATATTCTAAGTCACCACTGACGCCAAACCCTGTCGTGTCTTCTGGTAACGTCTCCTCCACATTTTGACCTTGAATTGAATAAAATGTGAGCCCCACTGGTTCAGCGGATGCTGATTTCATCAAGACAAGGACATATTCTCTTCCACTTGAAGGGTACCGTCCCTCTTCTGACACTTCACCCCCCATTACTTCTGGCTCCCACTTATATCAGCTTGGTGGGGTGGGGGGGGTAGGTATTTGTTAGAAATAGAAGATATGATCAGCCTGTATGGACGGGGTTAATATATTGTGCTGTTTGGTATGTCTGGTGGGCACAAATGAGTGGCAGTCCCATCAGCTTCTCCTTCAGTGTTATCGTTGCTAATATTTTCTATATAAATGCGGTTGACATGGAAACACACGTCTGATAAGCATTAGCCCGGCTGCAGACATTAGCATGTAGCCCAGAGTACACACACATGGAACCGCTATCATGTCTGTGCTGTAGGATCTGACGTGATGGAGCTGTTAACGTACGGCCAGTTAATTAATCATTCAGAGGTGTCATGAAGGGCATGGTCAGACATTTCCTTTTAATTACTTACGCTAGTCATAATAACTCATGCTTTTTTTTCTTTTTTTTTTAAAGAAAAAACTGAAATCGGATTTGTCTGGTAGTACATTCTGTAATTCCTGCATTGAAATAAGTTTAACAGCAGAGTCATAGATTTATACAGTAAATAAAAGTTAGCCTGAACTCA
Organism: Antennarius striatus; assembly: GCF_040054535.1. Lineage (NCBI taxonomy): Eukaryota > Metazoa > Chordata > Actinopteri > Lophiiformes > Antennariidae > Antennarius > Antennarius striatus. Next base: position 20,041,665 of record NC_090784.1, on the reverse strand, counting down.
TCACACTGCTGATTTCTGCTTTTACGTTTTTACCTATGTTTCCTCTTTCCAATGAGCCAGATCATTTTTTATTTAAGGAAAACTAATTTCTCCAGGTCAGATGGGATCATAATCACACGGTAACTTGCCACACGCCGTCGTCCCCGCCGGGCAGAGCCCCCCTCCCCCCCCAGTCCCAAACCCTCATTCTGCTCCATGGACACACATCCAATCCCAATTCGTGCAGAAAAATAACTACTCTCTTGGACATTTCAGTTTTATTACAGAATCAAGAGTCTCCAGATAAGAACAACATCTCATGACTTGGCCGTTCACACGTCCTGCATCCTAAAGCTTCGTTCAAATATTATTTGCATCAAAGCTTGCTGCTCATTTAATAGCTGTTTGGGTCTTGTTCATAATAACTCACTCACTGAATAAATCCGTCACTCAGCAATAAGCTAGAAGCTCGTTTTGGCAAAGATGCAGCCGAGCTGATCTTCTCGGGATGTATTTCTGTGGCTGATTGAATTATTACATGATTAACAACACAATAGTGTTTTTATGCTGCAAAGACAGACGCCGGAGCTTTTCTGTAAATTGTTGCCCTTGAATGCATCCCCATCCTCTCTTCTCTTCATCAGTCTATTAGTTCCCCTCTATGAAAACTCTTCAATTAGCCTTAGTTTTGTTGTTGTTGTTCTTTTTTTTTTTTTTTTTAGCTTTATATTGCATTCATGCTGAAAGTAATTGCTTGGAAAGGCTTTGGCACAACTCCAAATGAGCCCAGGCCTCAACAGGAGCTCTGCTGAGAAACAGACGGATCTCGGGGGCTCTTTTTCAATCGTTCTGGACGTGACACGAGCCAAACTAATCAAATCCTAGAGATCATTAGGATGTTCTTGACATGGTTAGCAGCGTAGCGTCCATGTGGCTTCATTCAGACTTTGCCACAGGGCCTTATTTCCAAGCGTCGGTCTGAAGCCCTCTGAGGTTGAGAAGACATTTGGATAAAATCTGAGTTTTTAATACAAACTTTTGATTGACAAGAAGAATTATGAAATCAAGAGTAAAACAAGTTTTTAGCTCAGAAAAGGCAAAAGATTGCATTTGGATGTTTTTTTGGTAGAAGAGGCGCTGTCATTATACATAACACAGCGATATATAAGTGACCAATGAGCTGGCTCTTATAGAAACAATCGATCCTCGCGGCTTCAGCCTCGATCGATATCTTCCTGGAAATCCAGTTTGTGTGAGTGTGTGCATTGTGTGTTTGTCTGTGTGTGTGTGTGTGTGTGTGTGTGTGTGTGTGTGTGTGTGTGTGTGTGTGTGTGTGTGTGTGTGTGTGTGTGTGTGTGAGTGTGTGCATTGTGTGTGTGTGTTTGTCTGTGTGTGTGTGTGTGTGTGTGTGTGTGTGTGTGCGTTGTGCGACCGTTGGCTTATCTGTCTCTGGAGGGGTTGAAGGATTGCATTCATATCATGCAGTTTAGCAGCTTTAAAATACAGGACAAAAAAATTATGCTTATACTTAAATAACTCTAAAGTTTATCGGACCGTGTCGAACCTCACGCCTGCTTCCAAATTATGTTTAAATATTCAGATTCAGAGTTTATCGGTCATTGTGATATAAATAAGGGCGAATTTAGGGGAAAACTTTTCATTGAAGCTAAAAAGGAATTTTTTTAAAAAAGGCCATGGAAATTAATTTTGTCCACGTTTGTTTTCCTTTCCTAAATGCTCCGACTGCCAAGAGGGTTTTTTTTTTTTTTTAAATTCAGACAGTATTGGGCCGTAACCAATTTCTATGCTAAAAAAAGACCCCACGGAATCAGTTTGGATGACAGCTTCTCTGAACACGAAGCTGGAGAAAGATAAACATGTGCCGGTGTGAGTTTCTACATCTTTTCTGTGTGTGTGTGTGTCTTTGTCTGTGTGTTCTTGTGCCGTGTACAAAACAACGGCTTTTCTCTGAATATGAAAGGTGCGGTACATTGAATATGACGCGCCACGCTCCAGAAACATCAGCACATTGTCACAGAGAGAAAACAGGATGGCCGCAGAGCACAGCAGCAAACACTATCGACAGCTGAGTTCATCCAAAGGGAACTTTGGGTCTGGGGGGGCAGTAGAGGTGGTGGGGGTGGAGGTTACTTAGGAGTAACGTAGGTGACTGAATAGTTTTGGGGCACGTTGGGGTAGATTCTCATCGTAATTCTTGAGGGGATCCATTTGGTGAAACTGGATTTCTGTTCGGGGTTTGAAGACTTGGCCTGTCAGATCCCAGTTGGTGATCCATCTTCAGACCTTCAACAGAGGTCCAGTTGCTTCTGGATATTTTTTTTTTGTTAATTAAACACATTAAACAATATCGCTAGCTGCACCTAGAATGGTATTGTAGTTGTGGAAATCATGGAAACATGGTGTGTTAATGAGAGGAAGATGAAGGTGTGGTTTCGTGTCCAGCTACCATAAAATAAATGAGCGTCTTGGGAAAAACCCTGAAGGAAAACTTAAGCTGCGTTGCTGTTATTTAGGCAGCATGACAACAATATGAAAAATAGTCCAATTTGGTGCAGAAGACGATGTCAGTCCTATTGAATTCCTATTTTGTTCTGATTAATGTCCCCGGCGTAGCGATGCGGCACAAGCTTTCAATTCCAGATGTAATTGAGTGTGTTTTTCATGACGCTGCATTGGCCATTAATTAAGAACATAAAAAGCAGCGCATTAATTGAGGGACGAGCTACAAAGCCTATTTGAAGTAATCAAAAGCTGAAATTGCAGCTTTTGGAAATTCAATAATTTATGATACTCGCTTCTTCCCTTGGAGGCATCTCCACATCTGTATCACACTTCAGGGAAATGCATCCAAGCCCCCCATAAACAAAAAAGATCTGGATCTGAGGTGGACGCTGTAATTGATTGGTCTCTTTAAATTCAGTGTAACAGAACCAGCCAATGGGACAAGCCTTTTAGCTGAGCTCCAGAAGCCAATGATTAGACAGTAACGGGCATCAACTTGTCTTTACTCAACTTCCTCGTTTGCCTCCCACTCGGTCCCTTCTTACCGACCCAATCTCGGTCAGCTTGTTTTGCCGTTTTGTCTGAAAGTAGAAATCGTCGAATGTTGAAGTGATTCTGGACTGAAGGCTGAATTCCACTTCCTTTTTTCTATCGTTGAGTTAAATATGTGATGATACACGGATTGTGATCTGGCATATTTAGAAAGCTCTTATGAAGGTTTTTTTAATTTAATCCAAATTTATTTTTGAGATTCAAGTAAAAATCCACCGAAATATTTTTTCATAAGGTCGTTCTGCTCTGTAAATTATGGTTGCAGGGCATTGAGTTTGATTTTTTTTTGGATAAGGCTTTATTTAATTAAAGGGGACTTCTGGACCTCGGCGAATTCGAGTCAACTTTTTTTTTTTCTTTCGGGTTTTTCATTCATCATCTGTATTGTCCCTATCTTGGTTGCCCTGCTGGATGAATGCATGGCTTCTCTTTCTTCCCCCTTCCTTTGTATGCGGCTGGAATGGTGACCTTCTCTGCTGCACACAAAGTGAGCTTTGCTCTGGGATAAAGGAGTCAGCTCACAAGATACACCTGAGGTACTTACGCTTCGCTGTGTATCTAAGGAAACGCAAACAGCATCCTCCCTCAGGCCTGCAGGACAATCTGTGTTCCCAGCACGCCTTTCGTTTTTTTTTGGGGGGGGGCTTCATGCATCTTAGTGTTGGGTGACGGTCTTTTCTCTTGATCGCTCACAGTTCTCTGCCTCTGCGGGCAATTGGAGATAACATAAAGTACAGCGCCAATCAAAACACAATCCGTCACCCTGTCTGATGAACCGAGGAGGGCAAATTGTGCCCTCTTTCGGTTTTTTCCTCCCCTCTTCTTCATCTCTTCACGGTCCCGTTTCTGTTGCAGTATCTCTTGATTCTGGGATCCTGGTCCCTCATGGCTGCAAGATGGTAGAACCAACCCTGGAAGGCTCTTTGAAGGAAAGACTCCATCTGTACCCTTAAATTAAAGTAGAAAACTCTTTCCGCTGTGTAAATAAAATCCAATTCCTCTCCATCTTACTTTTTTTAATCTGCTATTATAAATGTCATCCGTGGGTTTGGGGGTTTGTTTTTTTTTCACCTCAGTAACGAAGTTATGAGATTAAAAAGAAAAAAACGAAGATTTTCCCATGATTGATCACTCCCGTGTGATTGGCAGCTGGAATTATGATTCTGGCGGTGAATTCATCTACTTGATTTGCTTCTTCGCATGAAACGCTTTTAATACCCATAATCCCCTGCTGCAAATTAGTGCAGCAGCCCCCTCCCTAGGATAGCCAACAGTTAAATGGAGGTGACGTACAAGTCTGCAGCTGGAATCTTTTTAGCCGCATGTGGTCTTATTGAAGTCACACATAGATGGTTGCAAAGAGAAGTCGGCTCTGGGAAAAAACAAAGCTCCTACAAAAATCAATCCCTTCTTACAACTGTACCTTCCAACAGGCAGCGCCGGGGTTTTAAAATCCATTCGCCTATCACTCAAAGCCTGTGCAGTCTGGGCTTCCACTCGTCCAGTCATGCAGGAAATACAATATCTGTGTGTTCTCGCTGTGCTTTATAATTCCAGGCCAAGACCATGATGTTTGCTGCACATGTTGTTTAAAAGCAATTTGCGGCCCCCGTTCTTGCAGTTACACATATTTACACCAGGTACAGCCTGAGTTGTCAGACATGCTTCACAAACAGGCGAAAATACGCTCGACGCCATTGTGTCAGACAGGTGTTGTTGTCACCACTTCCCAGATTTCTAGTTGGTGTCTTTATTGCTGTGAGTTCAGACAGACCTCACATTAATGTTTTATAAGCGATTTTTAATGTCGAAAAATGTCTATTATTGTTGTTTTTAATCCTTCAATGAATGATTTAATTTCATTACATAAACAAATGATCAGGCGGAAGCCAACAGCAAACCGGCGAAGTAATGAATTGAATCACAAGCATCCAAAATTGCTCCAAAGAATCCAATTTAATTAGCTTAATGTAAAATATCGCTCGACCTGCCGAGTTCAAATAATAAAACCAGCTTTTTTTTAAAGACCACAGATAAATTAAAGGGCAGTTTACATTCGACCTGTCATTCAACGACAAAAGCGATTGTCATTTGCAGCCCTCACTGTGTGTGCGGTGTGTGAATACTAGCAGGAAGTGTGCCTTACAACATAACCCGAGCCCGACACACAACCCACCCCACAACTCACTCTCTGACACAATCCTAGTTAAAATAATGCAACCCTTATTTACCAGACCTGTTTGGTATTGCGGAGCTGTCACACAGGATTGCATTATATTTCACAAATACTTTTGTTACCACATCATTTACTCATTAATTCATATTTTAGGATTCACTGCTGCTGCTTGTCCTTCAAACCCTCTTGACGCATCGACACTTGTTTAATATCATTCTTAGGTGTCTGCAGCAGCTAGTGGCTTCTTCTTTCAAGGCATTTAATATTGACACCCCCAACCCCCCACTCCCAAATTGCCAAGCTTGTCTTTAATACTTGAGGTTCAGGGGTCATTAGTTGGATCCTCCACCACTGGTAGCCTCCCAGTATAACCTGGGAGTTATGATCCTTGCAGGTGAACTTTCTTTTTAATGGCAAAGCATTCACTGTCCAGGCTCAGACAATATTTAAGCCACGTTCATTCCTGTAGTGAAGGGTCTAGTATATTTATTTTACATGGCAGGAGTGGTTGTGACCAACACAGTGTCTGCAGTTAATTCACCTTCCTGCACTGTTATCTATATAAATAATATATACTATATTTAAGCCATGCTTGAAAACCTTCCTTTTAGTAGAAAAATGCAGCTCAACATTAATACCGATTGGCATTCTGCTTCATTCTGTCTGTGGAATGTTCAGGTCAGGATGAATGCTGACTTTACAAACAGTGTATTGTGTTCACGCCCTCCCTCGGCTCCGGCCCGGTGAACCCATCACACCGAGGCAGGAGGAAATAGGATTACGGTGAATTCTGAATTTTCGGGGCTGAGAAGGAGTTTGATGTATCGGTTAATATGCACACAGGCTTAAGCCTACAGTTCAGAGCCCATTCCCGAGTGGCGAGGTGTGTAGATCATGAATTAACTTTGCTGAAAGCACAGAACAGGACTTTTCTGGAAAGTAGGGCAAATTGCATATTTGCAAGTGGGTATTTTATCACCCAGTGACAGTATCCAGGTGGTATATGTCACGTTGTAGGTAGAAATATCATGCAAATTCACTGAACCCCAGTGCTTGAGGGTTCAGCTTTACATGCACAAATGTGCACAGTGCATGTCTATGAATAAAAATAAAAAATAAAATAATGAGCAAATTTCAGAAGCAAATTGTATTCTTTCTGCTTCCTGGTGTCGAGCGGCGTCAGTCCAGTGGGCAGCCTCTGGTCGGCTTTGGTTTCCTGCTGATGTGGGTCTGATAATTGCGGACACTGGCTCATATATCACTGCATCGGGGGCAGACAGAAGGGCTGCTGATGATGGCCACTCATCCATTACATGTCGACATGCGATACTCCCATTTTCTACATCCTCCACACAAAAATCGCTGTATTGGTGAAAATCACCGTCATCTGAAACACGAGTGTGGAGCCGCAGCTCATGTTCATTTCCAATATTTATTTTCACGTAATCATTTAGCGTAAATAACAAATGAATGAATACCATCTTTTTTTTTTACAATAATCTGAAATCAAGAGCAACAACAGCCCAAACCTAGAGTTCAACTGTTTAACGGATGAAAAACAGCATTTATGAGGAGCCGAAATTAACCATACCCATTTTATTTTTTGTCAAGCACAAATAAAATAGAAGCATGTAGAGCAGACAAAAGATTAAGAATTTAAATGAGAAGGTGAAAAACTAAATATTTGCTCCAAGGTCTTTTTTTTCTCCCTGTGGTAATAAATACTTGCTATGTTGGCTGGACAAAGCAAACTATGTGACATTGTTTTTGGCTCTTTGTCTTTATTTGTCCAAATAATTTAACCTCATAATTATGAAAGGAAGTGATAAATAATGTCGAGATGCCCGGATATTAAAAGCAACTGCACAACAAATGCTAATAAATTCGAATAAAATAATCTAAGGACAGAACACTGATCACAAAGCAGTCGTTTTAAAATGACATTCACAAAAGCCGGTTTTCTGCTTCATGAATTTTTGTGTATTAACGAATTGATTAAACCAATAGTTTTATTCATCATCTCTCCCTCTGCCTCCTAAACTCAGACAAAGACATTTAACTCTGAAGCCTTTCCAGACCTGAGCCTCCGATTCCATATTTTAGACGTCATTCACATGTTCCCATTAAGATGGAAAATGACAAATTCACTGGATGTGAAGGCGGGTTTGACCGGACAGAAGCCGGGGCAGCGCCATCCTTTTCGGTCAGTAAACAGCCCACGTCACTCGACAGCAAACACCTGCTCCATCTCTTCGTTGGAGATGCGACGTGCTGCAGTCAGACTATGTAATTTTCTGTTCCAAAGCCATGTGTGAATAATTTGTCTGTGCAGCTGCAGAAAAAGAGCGATTATGTCTCCATTATGACTGTTGACATTTTTGTGATTTCTGCTGCAGAAATCTGTCCTAGAGGTGTGGTTTTTTTTGTGTGTTTGGATGCACAATCTGAAGTAGTTTCATTTTAGTGAGCTTTCCAACCTTTATTAACCATATTAGCTCATCCGTGGGTCACGAAACATATGTAAAATTAGACCTGGGTTATTATTTGCATCTCCAGATTCAATGCAGTCATTATACATGGGTGTTGATTCAATGTAAAATTGTTTCTGTATTGAATGGTTTAAATCGTTGGACAGTATTTTCAGTCTTCTGCTCCAGTCACACCATTTACAATGCATAATTATCACATTGGAATACAACATTAAACAAAACAGCCAGATAAAGTAAACAGTCTGCATCATTTACAGACTGTTGAAGACTGTTTAAAGGTTAGCCGTGTTAATTAATGGTTTAATTATTCAAAAAGCTATTTAACATTCTTCTGCCCGTGTGACGATAACAGATGAGGGGTAGGAGGAGCGCTCCGCTGCCATCGTCAGCGTCTCGGCTGATATTCATAGTGGCGAAAAGTAGATTATAAAGTCTATCTTGCTGTTTGCTTCTTTTTCTATGAAAGTGATTTTTCTAAGACTAGAAAAGTATTCTTTTTTTAAGTCATGTATTCATATGAGAATGGTGTGTCAATAATCCTTGTGTACACAATCCAGAAAAATGATTACAAATGATGTAGTACCCATGCCAGGCCACTAGTGGGCAGCGTAAATTCTCAACATCAACTCTACAGATTATTATCTCGGTAACTTTGGAGGAGTTTAAAGTCTGCAGCTCCAGAATCAGATCAACATATTGAAAATATCACACCCTGCCATCCATCTTCACAAGTTATCGCTTCCAGGTACCAAAATGTCGTTGCCGCCTCTCAGCTCTGGCAACGACATTTTTACCACTTTATGCAAGAACAGTTGTCATGTTAACGGCCCCCGAAAGGCAACTGCAAGCAGAGACGGGGGGCATATTTGTTTTGACGTCTTCTCAGCTCATAAAAGAAGGAGGCAGACGTTGAATGTGTCTACCCATGATGCTCAGAGGCAGCTGAAAGCCAAGGGGTCACTTTGCTCTCTGTCTTCTCTCTCTCCTCTTTGTTGGGGAACTCAAAAGAACATCAAACAATTTAAAAGCGAGAACGATCCGCTTCATCTCTTCACCGACACTCGAGATCAGATTCTGCAAACACTTTGATGTCACTCTTTGTTGTTTTTGTTGTTGTTGTTTTATAAATCCATTCTAATGTGAAATTTGATAGCTTCTTTAAAAGAGGATATGTTTGACCTCTGGAGATGAATCCAGACAACAGAATTCCATCGTCAGAAGTAGAAAAGTGGTCATTCCTTCAAAGGATTTGCATATAGTTACCTTGATGAGAAAGGAGTTAAATCCATTGTTCTGCTGCAGGAGTGATGAAGAACTCAATACTTTAAGTGCTTAAAAGTTTTAATAATCACTCTTTTTCTTAAATTTAGTCCAACCCATCCATCCATGAATCCAGTCCAACCCTATCAACCAATAGTTTCAGCTATGCTTGAGGGTTTTTGACTATTATAAATTAATCTTAAATTTATTAAAATATATTTTTTTAATTTATTTATCTTTTTTTTTAATTTAAATTAATCAAATTAATTTTAATTTTAAATTGACTATTATAAATTAATTTCCCTTATGAAACCTCCTTAAGGGATAAATAAAGTTATACTCTATTCAGATCTAAATGAAGACTTTAGAGAAAATGTCATGGAAATTTTTCCAAAGGGAAGCAAAAATTCACAAAATCTCACCAGGATTGGTATTATTATGTCTTATTCATTCAGACGTCATGCAACCCCTCAGATTTATCTCAGGACTACTACCTGTGGTCTCCTCAACCCCCCCCCCCCAAGGCTGTTAACCACTAATTCACCATTGTTCATTTGCATGAGCACTGCTCAATGAGTCGTGTTCAAAATCAAAAGGGACTCCTGCGAGAGTCACCTCAGACATGAGAATTCATTAACCTGTAATTACATCCCAGGAGTGAAAATGAAGCATCACTGTTTTTCCCGACGCCGTATCGCCTCAACGTAAACCCGCAACACGTCAACAACGCCGCGCCCGGGTGGGGTCCACCGCTGTTTCTGCTCCCCCTTGAGCTCATTCACCACCAATTCTCTGTCTATCACGCCCAACTGTTTTCGGGGGGCTTAGATTGGACCTATTCCCTGTAGCACACCATTTCATTACTGCCAAGAATTGAACACATGGTGACCTCCTCTCTGCGCCCTGCTCCATTATCAGGTCAAGGATTACTCTCTTCCTGAGAAAATATTTTTTTTCACAGTTGACTTTCTAACCAGTGACTTCACGGCCACTGCCCTCATAATAGCGTCAATCAGGGACTATTGAGATGCTTCTCTTTGACGTTGCATTTTAATTTGGACCTTAATGAACCCCATTCCAATATAATTTTGTTGCCCGCTCTGAGATGGCTTTGATTAAATGAACCGTTTGTGCCTCAGTAGGGAGGACGTGTCTCGATCTGCCTGACAGACATGCATGTGGGGAAAATGTTCTTGCAGCTTTAAAGTGGAAAAAGCAAACTGGAAGAGACTAGTAGTGGATGGGCAGGATGCCAGTGGAGTGATGTTGCTTTCTTTCTGTGCCAAACAGTGTTTTAGCACCTTCCTATATCCTCATACCCTGCCCACAGATCACGGACACAAATCTGGCGTCCACTCATGGAATTGTTCAAAAAATGAACATATCATCCTTGCCCAATCCCAAACTTTTGACCCTCCTGCAGTCTGTAGAAAAGCCTGTAGAAAGTCCTGTAGTCAGAGTCGTCCTTGAACATTGGCGTGTTCATGCTGCACATGTGACAACCTCTTTCAGAGTTACTTCAATGCCTTGGAGGGAATGTTTTCGCTGGCAAGCAGTCTGTGGGATTGCAAAAAAAAAAAATAACTTGATGGATTTTTCTAAAACTTGGTGAAAGAATGGGGTGTGTGTGCCAGAAATTTGGAAACAATTTGGAGTTGATCCAGATAAAGATATCAGTCCATGATTTAATAGAACACTGATGGAAGGAATTTTAGTGAAGCATATGTCATTTTGGAATAATGAATTAAGGATCAATTAAATGGATGTGTTTGGCTTCGGTTGAGGTATGCGGTCTGCTAAAGTGCCCTTTCGGTTAAATGTGTCATACGTGTGCTGAATATGTATCAGATTAACATTATGAACATGCGTTCATTTGAACGTTTGAGGTCAATGAGCTTTAGGTTGTCGATAAGTATGTAGGAAACAAACAAAAAAAAAACAAACGTTAGCAAAATCCGAGCCTGCAGCTTCCCAGTTTGCGTCTGCCCTCACAATGTGACACGTCTGCCACTTCAAACTGGCTGCATGCAGGAAGCCGACACCCACCGCCGCTCCGGCTTCATCTCCCCACAAAGGCAGGTGTTTTGGTGCTGGGAGTTGCTGAAAAGAAAGAAAAAGAAAGAGACGGAAAAAAAAATGAAAGTTTGGGCTCCGGTGTGGACATTGCTGTGACAGGAGTGGCATCACGCCTTCCCAGGGGACACCTTGGCTGTGGTATTGTCACCACGATGGACGTGGCCAGTCCCTGCCCCCCGGTTGATATTAACACAAGCTGACCGCCGGCCGGCTCTCTCTGCCCCGATGTGGACAGCAGACTTATTAAGGGTGACAGAACCTGTGACTCGTCCCAACAAACCCCGGTTGTCCTGACTGCGCTGGGACAAAAAAAAAACTGCCACCCTGCATGAAGCACTCAGCTGATTACCTCAGGCTTTGGCTTGGATAAGTGAAACGGGTGTGCCAAGGTGACTTTCTCAAAACGCAGACATGTCAACTTAAGTTGCTTAGATTCTTTAATAGAAGTCTGTCTGTGAATGGACTCGTTTTTACCCTGACCCGCGGTGTCCTCTGAACTTCCTCTGCATGATTTCCGTGACCACGAAACTAGAAGCACACTGAGTAGACCTTTAAACGGGGTTTTGTCACGCCGCGTTACTGCGCCAGTTTCCAAAAGTGAATAGACAAAGTGTCTAGATATGACACATGCAGCTAAAGCAACATCACAAGACAAATGCACGCAGGAACATACACTAGATCAGGGGTGTCAAACTCATTTTCACCGAGGGCCACATCAGCATAATGGCAGTCCTTTAAGGGCCAGCTGTAACTAATAAATGTAACTAAATGTAACTAAATGTAAAATAAATACTCCTTAATGTTAAATAACTCTGAATTTATTACTTATTCATGTTACAAACATTACAGGTGCACAGAAAAAAAATATTTTTGTTTGTTTCTTGCTCTGTTACAACATAAATCCTTTTAATTTGTCAGGTTATGAAACCCACAGAACTCCATCAATCAAGGATCAAAACCATCCAATGAATAAAGAAAAATAACATCAACCACAAGTTAGAACATTAACTTCACTTCACACTAACTTCAAATAGTTCAAGTTAAGATGAATTACTGCATTGTGGGAAATGTAGTTTTTGGTCAAAGTCACACTTTTGACCTATTTATTTACAGGCACTGACCTTTTATGCTCTCGTGGGCCACATATAATTATATGGCGGGCCACATTTGGCCCCCGGGCCTTGAGTTTGACACACGTTCACTAGATACTTTCATGAGGTCTGAAATGAAATCTTTGCTTCAGCCCAGTGTTGTTCGGCCGCCTTATCAACCGAGGACCTGCTGATGCAATCAACAACCGTAGGACATCCGCCCTGCGTCATCCTGTTGTCTGTCAGCAATCCCCTTTCACGTTTCTACACCAACCCGAGTACACAGTCGCACGCTGGTTTTACTCAGATAGTCTGAGCTCCAGGGCTTCTTTGTCCAGTTCCAGGAACTGTTATTCATATAATTTATGGGCTCCAAGATTTTTTTTTTTTTTTTTTTTTTACTGTGATAACCTTCAGAAGGAGGTAAGGTTTTTTCGAAAAGAGAAGATTTAATGCATCACACTCAAATCTGATTTTCTAGACAGCAGCCTTGCGTTTGTTGTCACACTTTTTTTTTTTCTACGTCCTTTTACATCGAGTTGACAAAGAACTGTATAAGAACTCCTCAGGGTTGTAAGTCTCTGAGTCGGAGCTGCAGCTCTGACATTTAACCATCAATAGATGTCAACATGGCCTTATTTAATTATTTGCATAGAGGAGTTTTGATACAGAAATGATGTAACTAGGCTTGACTTCATTTTAAAACAGCATCATTATTGGACTTTCAGAGGTTTTTTTTTTTTTTTTTAATCCAACTGCCATAATTTATACATCTGGTCATTTCTCTTCCTCTATCATACAAATAATGATCTCATTTCCAATTCCATCTCTGTCTTCCTTTCCATCTTCTCCTTCGCTTGTTCTTTTTTTTTTTCTCTCTCGTGCTTGGTGAGCAGTAGCATATAATTAGCATCAAAAAGCTTTATCTATGAGCTGTGACTCTCCTAACAAGACAGGAATCCCTCAGATGACCCCCGGGGGCGGTGGGGGGGTGGGCGCACACATCACGTGTGGAATATCAGATACCGTGACTCATAGTCTTGTACGAATATTCAGTCCAGCATCTTAGCTCCTCAAAGATATTTCAGGCTTGTGATAGGTGAAAACTGTAAGCGCCCCACTTACGAAGCAGAATGTCAGAATGAGTCATTGTTAATTATCTTGCTGGTCATGCTTGTAGCTGTCTTGTTTTTTTTGTTTTTTTTTTCCACTGTGCAATTCCATTTCCTGTTGTAATTAGTGTTCTTACTGCAGCCTCCATATCTATTTCTTCTGCTGGGTTTAAAGTGTGAATTCCAATGCAACACAGGTCGCTTTTGAACCAAATCAACGAGGCACAGAACAAACCTGGACTCAACCCTATTGGCATGTTCCAACAGAGATAGCCTGTGAACGCTGCCACTGCCGCTAAAGCCTTTAGCCAGATGCCCTCAAGCATGACACTGACACGTGTTGTCTCAGTAGGCGCACATTTAATGCTCTACGCCATTGGTGCTGTTTCCTGAGAGAGTAAAACTTAAATTATTCACACACTGCGTGCGCAGAACTCCAAAATTAAAACAAATTAAAGTGTTGAAGAAAGTCAGTGTGGATGTAGAATACAAGCAAACCTTGGTTTTCGAACGAACGCTTTAGACGTTGAACAAATTGGAATTCGACCAAAATATCAGAATTTTATTGTCTTAGAGGTGCTTTTTATTTTAGTTTACTGCATTCAATCATTTTTCACTTAATTTGCGTTCCATTGCCTATGGTACAAGTTACAGTACCGTAAACTTCTGTCCAAAAGACGACTGTAACTCGTTTCTTAGGCTAACCTGATTCTTTCTTTCTTGCTGTCTTTCTTGTATTTGCTTCTTTCTTTGACATTTCTTTGATATGTTTCATGACTATGCAATTTGATGTATAAATGACATTGTGAAATAACATTACGTTGAAAAAAGGTATTTTTCTTGCGTCTTTGAACGGATTAAGACCATTTATATTATTAGTAATGGGAAAAATGTATTTGGAATTTCGAACAAGTCACTGTTCGAACAGCCTTCCGGAACAAATTGTGGTCGGAAACCGAGGTTTGCCTGTGTAAAGTCACTTGGTATATTAGTTTAATTACAAAATGTATGTATGTTCATTTATTATTTCTCCAAACCTTTTGCCTGAATCCTGCACCTGGATGTTTTGGCAGGAGCTAAGCAAATCCGTTCAGCTTTCCTAACATTATTTAGCCTTCAACTTGATGAAGCATGTCCAGCCCCAAATGACAATCCTCCTCTCCGAGTGGAGTGTCTGAGCTGGATGCCGTTATTGTGATGATGTGTACCGGTGTGAAGACAGAGGAGTGGCAGCGAGGATGGATGCTTACCCCCCGCTGAGAAAATGAGCAGAATCACTGCATTTTCCACCCAGCTGACATCCAAGACAGATGGAGCTCATGAACACTGCAGCGCAGCACCCAGCCAAAACCATGGCAACAGTGTGTACGCTGCCACAAGGAGCCTGCCAGGCCAATCAGAGAGGAGAACGCATCGCCATCTGAGTATGGTCCCCGAGGTAGACGGGGAGGATGATAGTCGGATGGAGGTTGGTGCTGAGAGAACGAAGAGGATCCGTCGTAACTCCAGTGGAATATCACGCCATATGCTTCACGTCCCGAAGGGAACGTTTGATAAGGGTTACAACAACTTACATTTTCAATCACAAAATGGCAAATCATTGGCATTTTCCTCCGTAACGCAGGAGCCGACAGAAGGATCAAGGCACATCTGTGGTTGATCTATGTTCTGAGAGTCATTCAGTTCCCTCTCCACTGTCTGAATTCATCTTACTGTTTCTGTGCACTGTTGCCTGCAGGGATTTTTTTTTCCAGTTCTGCAATCATTTGCTCTACAGCGAAGTTACAGATGCTGGAGATTCAGCATCTCCATCACCTTGACCTCTAGAATTACAGGAGGATGAAGGCAGACCTAAATCAGTTAAAGGTCACCTTTCAGCTTGTTAGTTGGTTAGAAGTTACGTTCAATCATAGGACTTCTCTTGATTCTCTTAAAAGGATTGATAGTAGACATCTCCGTGTGGAAAATGCACCTGTTTAGACATTTTATTTTCATTGCTGCAACATCTCGAGCACTTTTCTATTAGGTTTACGGTAAACCAGCTTGATATAGATCAGGCTGTCACCCCTACAGGACCCCATAGTATGACTCTCCAAACAGATACCTCTGACGCATTCTCTGCCTCTCGTCGTCTTCTCTGCAGAACTCTAACATCTCTGTTGTGACTCCGACGCTCTCAAAGCTGTCACATGAAACACGCATCGATGATATATTATTGTATAGATCAGCATCTCTGAAACTTTTCTCAGACTTTACTTCCCAACTATGTCTCCATTCCCAACGGAAAAGGAACCCAGATTGACCTCATACCAAATTTGTTCTTTCTTTCAAGATAAATGACTTCACATGAAATCGCCATAATTCTAACCAGTAATTTATTGACTTTGCTGTCATATGTGAACAATTTCCATGGAAAAGCAATGCTCCTCCTGCATGTGAACCCAAATTACAGTGAAAGGTCTTGTCGTCACTGATTGTATGGAGGCTTGCTGATTACATAGACCTGATGGGCCATCACTCAGAGAGGCAACTTCGCTGTGTGGCAGCATGAACGTGGCTCTACCTCCCGACACCAACGCCTTTCATTTTCATTTGATAACCACCTGCAGAGGCTCAAATGAAGGATTTGTGACACAGGGATTAATCTCTTAAAAGCATTTTGTATGGCATCTGAAGCTACCACGGCGACTCAAATTCAAGAAAAAGAGGATATAAACTCAGCAAAGTGTGTCTATCTCTCTGTCACACACTTCCACGAACCAGTTGATCTCCCACAGGGGTGGCATCGCAGTGGTCACATCATCCCCCAACCCACCTCCCCCAGCTTTGATGAGGCAGGCGACGGTCTTTGAAGCCCGGTTCCATCCCCTTTCTGTCTCTTCCGGCGCTACCACTCCAGAAACAACAACTGGCTCACGTCACCAGCTGGACCACTGATACCAGCAGGTCACGCAGATAACAGAGATCTGATCTCCCTGGTCTTGACTTCCTTTCTGTCAAACGCAAACCAACCCACCCTCTTTCCTTCTCTCTCTCTTGGTCTTTTTCGTTCTCTTTCTCTCTCTGTCTCTCCCACTGAGCTTGTGACTCTTCTATCCTCCACGCTCCATCCTCACCCCCCTCATCACATTGTGTTCCTCCAATCTCATTATCACTCCTGTGCAATCCGCCTGGCTCCTCCAGATTATGTTGATCTCTTTTTGGAGGAATGAACAACAGGTACATGCTGGGTGTTTTCTTGTCAGGAATTCAGAGATATTTTGGAACGGGAAGCCGTGAACCTTTTTTTAATTTTTTTTTTTTAAACATCCTGAAACAAGAGATAAATCCAAAAGATGTTCTTTTTCTGAAAAAGATTTATTTGTCACGTCTTGGCAGCCGTTTGCATCAAAGAATAGCATCATCTCTGATTCCTCCTCTGCTAGAAGCTGCCTGTGTAGGATAGATCTTTGGTTCAGAGCCACATATTTTGCATTTCAATTTTTAGCCATGCCCCTAGCATGTCTGTCTTCTGGTTTGGGCCTCCACTTTGGCTCAGAAAATAAATATCACAAGTACTGGAAGGACTTCTCTCTTGGTACCCAGAGAATAAATTTGGTGGTTTTACACTTGTACCGCCAGCAGGTCCAGGTCCAGTTTCAGTTCTGGATAATTCCCCGTTCAGTTGATGAATTGGCACGGATTTATCTTGAGAAATGAAATTTAATTTTGAATAAACTTCCGATGATATCACCTCTTGAACCACTTTCAGAGCAAAGTGCCATGCGTGCTTTCATGTTTTCAAGATGATCACATTTAAATGACGGCGTGACCCGTTCCTTCCCGCCACCCCAAAACCTGCTTCATAACGTGCTACTTATGCACGTCACCTAATACATGATGAACAGCTAAGCCTCTTTGAAAGTCACAGATTTGGTGTCTGATTGCAAAATGCTGACAGATGTAAAAAAAAAAAAAAACCAGAAAAAGAAAACGAAATGTGAAAACTTAAACCCGCTGTCTCCCGATGTGTCGCCCATTTGCATGTCGCTGACAGGCGGCATCAGACAGTTTTCCCCTCGTAGGCTTTAATAAGTTCTCTCAGCTCTCCTGCAGTTTCTTGGATATTGTTGTCTGCCGGTTGCCCACGCAGGAATGTTACCTGTTAGCTCCTCCAGCTGAGTCGGACAGGAAGTGCTTTTTCGTCATGGAGAATATCATGGCCCTAATGAGAAAGAGGACCTGACATCCGCTCCTCTCTTCCACCCCCATCTGCACCCACATCTTCTGGCTCTTCTGCCCCAGTAATGATGGCAGAGAGGTTTTTGCCATCAGGAAAATTGTGGGCTGAATTATTGATGGGTCACTGTGTCTGTCTGGTCAGTTGCTACTGGTGGGGTTGATCTTGCATGACATTCACCAATGCGTAAACAGGTGAAAATGTGTTCCTACGTGCATGGAAATCATATTTTTCTCTGCATGGAGCACTGACAGCGTGGCGCCAGGGTACCCAATGAGGTCTGAGGCACCAACAATATCATCTTTTTGCCGTTTGGAGACAGTACCTCGCGTTGATCTGCTGTGACAGGTAGCTTAGGTGTAACCCCACAAATCTAACAGGATTTCTCAGGAGTCTTCCTGTATATTTCTTACCGTGGTGCACAGATGGGATTAAGTTCATCCTTAGGACCCCCCTCCCCCTCCAAAAAAACAAACAAACACACACACGTGGTATTGCACACAACAATCAGCTTTAGATTCCAAAAGAAAAAAGCGAAGCATGCAGTGCCACTCAGTGGCAAACACGTAATATGGAAGGATTATTTTAAAGTCATACCGTCCCAACAATGAACACACCTTCGCGAGGAACCATAATCCTTTGCACTGGACAGCCTTTTTCTTTTTTTTCCTGCCATTCCCATGCCAGGTATGATGCTGTGCTTTCACACTCGCAGCAAGTAGGTCCTGGGTAGCATTTAAACTGATCCATAAGCCATATATTATACAGGCACTGTAAGAAAAAGAAGCTGTGACATCCAGCAAATGATTTGTATAAGCCCGGTTTAGTGGGTCAAACGGAGGCTTAGTTAAGTGGGTGAATCAGGATCACTGGTGAACATCGACTGTAACGTGGACTAATAACAAGCCGCTCCGATCCGATGGAGGAGGTTTTTAACTGGTCAGCCTCCGATTTGTTTGTTTTTCAGTTTAAACTTTTGGTGGCTTCCATTTTTTTTAGCATTTGTCTCATGATTTCCTCACATCTATTACATCACATTGTGTTCGCCCACCATCTCTCATCCGACGCTGCGCTGCATAAAATATGCAAATGGTTTATAGTTTCCGACGGCCCGAGATGTTGTTATGGGACTGCGATCTCCGAGTTTTTCAGAAAACGTTTAAGACATCTGAGATACAAAACTGTAGCTTTGTTGAATAAACCAGATCAGTCAATAATTGAACTTTTTGAAGAAAGAACTGGCATGGATGTGTAACCCTCATTGGACTTCCCACTGATATGAATAGTAATATGATGGTTTGGAGAGAACCCTCCAACATCACCAGCTTGTTTTTATTTTTTGCCAACCTTGAATATTTAATATATATTTTTCTCTATAAACAAGTGCTGTTTTTTACTCAGCTGCCATCTGTAGCTGAGAATCAGGATGAAGGATCAGGAGAAGCAGCATCGCAGGTCGCACTGGATCCAGTCAATCAGCACCAGCGGGGGTTTTTTTTTATGAAATGAAGAAGAAAATCCATATGTCCCATCAGACGCACCCCTAAAATGGCATAAACTATTGAGGAGGAAGATTGAAGCGGAGACTTGCATTGCTTTCAATCACTGATGATTACTCCTGCCTATTTCTGTTTCTTTCTGAATAATTCTCTGTGTTCTCCGAGTCGGGTGCGTGAAGAAACAGAGAAAAGAAAAGGATCCTTAATAATGATCTATGCCACTGGGAGAGAAACAACACCCAGGTGCAGCCGCCGCTTATGAAGAATCGACTTTTTGTTCCACTTACCCCGCGCCAAGCATCTTACTGTTTCAGGGACCTCAGCAGAATTAAACTTAAAGATATTGTTCAACAAGCAAGCAAGCAAGCCATTGAACCAGGTGTTCATGGGAATGTGCGTCCGCGTGGACACGGATTTTATTTTTAAGCATGAAATAGTGTTTTGTAGAAATAATTACGCTTTGAAAAATGTTCTTCTCTTGCTCCCGCAAGCAGACGTTCTCCCATTGGTGAAAAGTTGGAACTCATGAAGTCTCATTTCTGTTTCTAAGTTTGAAAGTTTGCAGTAGCAAAGAGTGTGTGTGGGTTTTTTTTAACCAAAAAAAGTTTAGTTGAAAGTTTTTCCCAGATGTAAATATCAAGCCATCAACTTTGTGACCTCACCCCAAGCGGTGACTGTTCAACTCTGTAAAAAAAATTTTTTAAAATGGTGTGTTGATGTGGACATTTCTAGTTGCTGATAAAAGATCTCCATGAATGCAAATGTGTCTAATAATTATTCTGTTACACCCACACACTGTGCACAGCAGACATACCCCAGTTTTTTTTTCTGTTTGGGAGTTCGCCAGATTTTCAGCATGAGTCGAATCCACGATGAAAGTCAAGTCAATGTTAAATTTCTTCCCCAAACTTGAGCACCGGTTGTTCATCACGTTGACTGTCGCTAGGGGTGTAAAATAGGGCTGCAAATCAGATGAGATACTCAACTTTTCAAAGTCAAAGACGCTCAGAGTAATGAACAACGCTCTACACCATGATCGCATTCAGAGTACGGTTCAAAATATGTTTGGGTTGTGTCTTTGTGAATATCCTTTTTTTTTTTTTTTTGAAGGAGGTGGGGGGGTGGGCTTATTTATGTCTCCAAGGCAATGATCAGTAAGAAAAGACAGTGTTCAGTTTGAAGAACGTCACTTTTTAAAACCATTAAACTAATGTTTGGACTTCAGGTTGAACCTCTCAACTCTATTTTGTCTCAAATTTGAGAAATGCTCTTATGATGTCATCCTCAAGAGACGCATTTTGTCGAACAAACTTTCAATGCAAGTCTAAAATCCATGCTGCAGCTCTAGACATCAGCAATGCAGCAACAGATGAGTGGAGATGTGATCGTTTGCTTCCATTTGCTGTCATCACAGGCTTTTTATGAGTTACATGTCCTTCCACGAAACACATAATAAGGTGTTTCAGTTTTTCTTTCTTTTAAGGACATAATCTTGCCTCTTGCATTCAGGATAAATCGGTGACATGAAAAACGTACTTGCTGGTTGAGACAATAGAGGTTAAGTTTGCAGATCTGTGTTCTTTAACAGCAGGAATTTTTCATCCACAGTCCAGGAAAAAAAAAAAAAAAAATTTCTCATCAAGGCGACGTTAGAAAATTGTCAAAATGTCACCTGCTTCATTTCTAAGATGTTATTTTTGGAGGATGGGAACCTGATGTTGTTCCTCACGGCAGCAACTGGTTGCGTGGAAAGAACGACGTCTGCTCCGGATCTGTTTTAGTTTTAGAGGACAGAATCAAAGAAACCACAAGCGATGCTTTGAAGCTTAGATCATATTTGTGTGGATGTTTTCCACGTCTCTGCAGCTTACCATCCTCTTCTCATCTGAGCTCACAAATTTAGATTTTTTTGGGCCTGCCTTGTCTCCTTCATGTCAGTGATCTGACTAAAGAGGAGGCGATGGCAGGTAGAGGAGAGGAAAAAAGCTTTTGTTCTTGCAGTAGCAGCCCTTTTTTTGTCAGAACCAGTGACACTGATGGAGGGATATTTGCTAGCTGCTGAATCACATCAAGACCCAGCCACAGTTCATTACTGGTGTACAATTTCTGCACGCTGTCCAAATGAATCAGTCCGCTGGTCTGGTTCACTTTATCATATATGTACAGTATATATGGGTTCCGCTCCAAGCTTTCTCCCTGTTAAAGGCAATCGTGTGTAATAGAATATATGGTATTCCCATATTCCACACATCTATTGTCCAAAATAAATAAAAGCACGACATGGCCACACCGTTCAATTGACGTTTTTTATTTTTTTATTTTGCGTAATTCACTGTAGATTCATTAAAGAGTTGCATTGGCATTCTGGATTCATTACGCGCTGTAGAGACCTCACGGTTGTAATGACAGCAGAAAAACACAGTTCTGTTACCAACACAGGACTGATTCTGATTTTATTGAGGCATGAAATTAAGAGACAGAAACACGGCATTGCTTTTAAAGTACAGGCACTATAGTGAGGAGAGGTGGCTTCCAATTTGAATAGCGAAACCACGGCGGAAGAGCCTTAAATTTGCATTCTCAACATTTGATTATAAGTATGCGCGTGAGAAAATGACCTTACTTCTTATTTTTACAAATGGAGGAAGTCATAAAGTGTTTACAGATGGACTAACACAATCTTTGCTTCTCGCTTTTTTTGTGCAAAAAAACACAAAACATTGAATATCCCCTGTCTTATAATTTAATTTAGAAGGTCAACATCTTCCTCATACACAAACAATGCATTTTTTTCCTGTGATGAAATCATTCTCCACAGACGGTCAGACAAATGGAGATCTGGTATTAACATACACAGGAGTCAAGAGCGAAAGAGTGCTGACTCTCGTTTTCTCACATCCCTGAAGTGAAGGACTAAAAGGTTTTTAGTGGTAAACAGAGATGACAGACGTAGAAAAGCGTCTCTTCTCTGGCTTTCTGTTTGCTGTGGGACACAAGGCTGCATGCCTGATGCGTGTCTTTACTGCTTACCAGCTGATGGGACAGCCGTGTCTTTCCAGTCGTATGCTTTCGGTACCAGTAACTCCATCTGAGAACGATGGAAGCCACCTGTCGACTGTCTCTTCAGATCAGCGCGTGTCATCCCCGAGTTCCACCGCTCTGTCGTCTCCTCAGAAACACACCGGAATATGAGCATTTTTTTTGAGAAGCAAAAAATGAGACAATACTTCGATAATGACACTCACGTGCGAGAAGAGGCTTTTCAGAATGGCACAGTTGAGCAGAAGGGCGTCGGCGAAGACGGATTTATGAACACGGCCTTTAATTTAGAGTGTGCTGCGTACAGTAAATCACAGAGCAGATGCCAGCCTAAGGGGTTTTACTATAATTAATCAAGTAATTTATAAACAAGCAGACAAGAATAAATGACTGCAATATAATCCACTGAGCCTGCTCCATGACTGCCTCCTATTTGAGGTGTGTGTGTGTGTGTGTGTGTGTGTGTGTTTACTTTACATGATTACAAGACCTGATGTATATTTCTGCTGTGACGTTCAAAAGGATGCAAGTGCAACTTAATTTGCTGGAGGAGGCATCACTAGTGTTTCCTTTGATTGAACAGGAAGCCATGGAAACACACACACACACACACACACACACACACACACAATTGATCAACGCAGTTCTGTTTCATCATGTCAGGATTAAGTTGATGTGATATTTTGATGCTGCTTTCCCCATTTCAGTGTTTTTTTATAAGTCGTATCGATGGGTACGGTGCATTTGTATTATCTTAAGTATCTGGCTACTACTGTTGGGAAAACAAATATCAAATCAATTAGAGTGATTGCGGTTTAAAGATTCTGTATCGCCGTGCTCGTCTCGTTGGTTTTCAAAGAGTGGCGCTCGCTCGGAAAAGTAGGTTTTGTTGCACCAGTCAGGATTTTAACAATGGGGATAAAATGGCAGATGGAGAGCTTTACGCTCACTGGCTTGTTGTCCAAAGTGTTCACTCACTCATGTTACAGTATATACACCCACCAGATGCTCCGGTTAGACATATTGAAAGGTTACCAAAAGGAAATAAACATTCAGCTTCATTTGTTCTGTTCTGGAAATGTTTGGAAAGGAACCACAGATGGGATACGTTTCAGATCAAACACACTAAATAATAAGGGGGAGAGGCATTTCAGGCACAATCACTGCTAATGGAGGCAGAACATGCCCACTCAGTCTTGATGAAAGAAGATTACATGAGAGCAAAAACTACTTTTCATATTTTATTTTGAGCGGCTGTTTGAAACTGTTTGAATGGAATGGATGATTATTTGTGGGTCGTGTGCAGAACAAAAATCTGTTGGAACATCTTATTTTCCAGGTCACAATGAGAAAATAGCGTTTTTCACCATCATTTCTTCACTTGTGTGCTCTCAATCTTACAATTCTGTGATTTTATTTCCCTTTTCTTGCCAAGCTGTAAGGATTCCACCATGAGGCTCTGAAGGACGAGTGTTTCATGCAAAGGCTCATGGGTAGTCTCTGTGTAATATGGTTAATTAAATAAGTGTATTAATGTAGTGCACCTATTCTAACCAGAGACAGATACCTGAGATCAGATTATCTGATCCTAAAAGTGACGGCTGGTCATTCCGACCAGTCACGATTCAGTTTCCTTATTTTCTCGTCATCTTCCACATGTTTCTGTTGAGTCACTACTTCCTGTTCTGCAATGTTCAATAACTCTCTCTCTCTCTCTGCGTCTGATCTCTGTCTCCGATCATTTTCCCGTCTGTATTCCGAATCTGTCTCTTCAATCAGCTCCCTTCCCCTTTTGTCTCCCAGGCGCTGTCTCCCTCTCTTTCCCTCTCACCTCCGCTCTGCCATCTCAACCCCTTTTGTCTCCTCAGACATCTTTCTGTCTTTGCCAGGATGTCAATCTCTCTCCCCATCTCTTGTATTTGCTTATTAACGTCGTTTCCAGAGCTCTAATGGAGATCTGGGCACCGATCAGTCACCGCATGAAACGATTCGTTAGCTCTGCCCTCGGTCGTCCGGCCTCGCAGAGCGGCCGGGGAGGACGTGCAGTTTTAAATAGACACGGATGTGATTGCTTTTAATCCCTGGAGTTGTGTTAGAGCGTGCCGCCTTATGTTTCACGTAATTAGCTTTGGTCGAAAACTGGAGGGAAATATGACTCCTGGTCTGTGACAGCTTGGATGAAATGGCAGCCAAATTTATTTTTTTTGAGACGTATCCCTATTTATGTCTTACATATAAACAACACAAATGATAAATTTGTATTTTTTTATTTTATTTTTTTGCCATTTTTCTGTTTATTTAGCCATTTGCTATCTTTTCTTTCCAGGCATTCAAGACTAAAGTAATAGAACTGGGAGAGAAGCTGCTGCCTGCTTTCAACACGCCAACAGGAATCCCTCGAGGAGTCATCAACCTGGGGAGGTGAGTCTCAGCGTCAGCTTCCACCTTCAGATTTCTTTCCTGATTAAAAGACCACGTTAAATTGTTGGTTGAAATTAGAGAGCTCTTAAAAAGTCTTAGGAGACATGCATGTCATCGACAAACGGGATACGTGTTGAAAGTGAATGAACTCTCGCCTCCTTTTATTGTCATTTTTTGCAGGTAAAACCTAAAGAGTCAAATTCTACAGAACCAGAAATAAGAAAGCACATAAATATCTTTAAATTAGGAAGTAAGCATGCATCTGACTATAAACTCCTCAAGAAACAAACTAATGCTCCCAGTGGCATTCAGATATTAACAATTAAGCTGCGTTCAACTTCAGATCATAAGAATAATGTTTGTTCCATGTGGTTCTTAATCAAGTCTTAAATCCTTGCCAACACAAGCTTGTTAGCATCTCTTCATATTTCACCACAGATTTGAAATTGTATGTTTTTGGATTTTGAAGTTCGATCTTTTCCAAGCAGGAAATGAGGATTAAAAATGAGCCTCTTGTGTTTTTGAGGCAATCATTTTTGAGAATGAAATACGAGACGGATAAAGTCTGAGTGAAATGAAGTGAGAATGTCAGCTGAAAGCATTATGAGTCATTACATTATGATATGTCCCTAAAGTTTTGGATTTAATCCAAAAAGACTAAAAGGTCAGGTCCGGGGATTTTCATATTTGAACACTATCTGCATATCATAGTCTGGAAAATGATTCATACTTAGTGAAGGTGTTGTGACTCACCTGAACCATCAAAAGTTAGTGTCCAGTAAAAGTTGATGTCATAGCAAATGTTTGCAGAGAAAAAAAACTTTTTATTAAAGACCAGAATCAGGTTTTTTATTTCAGCAGAAACAAGAAATGTTGCTCTGAAATCTTGCGGGAGGTGAGCCATTGTTGCCTCATCTCAAATTGTTGAAACCTTTGAAATTTTCCTCCTTGACAACTTGGAAATATATTCTGACTCGGGGTTCCTCTCGGTTCTGTTTCGTCTCCTGCAACAACTCACCTTTTCATAACGACGACTCTTGCTTAAGTGAAACTTTCAGGGATTTTACCCTTGAACAAAAACGTTCTTTTTTTTCTTTACTTTTTTTTTCTGTCATTGATTCCATCCGGTTGGATGTTGGATGTTGTTTTTTGGCCGATGCGTCTCTGACAGTTGAAATATGCCGTCACCACTGTGACGGCTGCCAGCTGAGGCTCTCCATAAATCATTAATACCCCCAACTATGTAAATATCTGGCTTCTTTGGAGAACTCTAGAACTTGGATTTGAATGTCATACTCCTTTTACGACTATTTTTTTGGTAAAATCTACTCATCTTCCTCTCTTTCCTTAATCTTATAAGATTTTTCTTGGCGCTCCTGTCATCCACCTGCTTCCAATTAACCCTCCATCCAAGCCGGACAGCTGCTGGCAGATTTAATTACCTTATTCTACAGCTAATTCCTGCTCCGTCACCAGCATGGTTCTTGCAGTGTACAGATGGGCAGGAAGATCCAGGCTGCTTTTAATACGGTCATGTAAGGGGGGGGGGGGTTGTAGAGATGCACAAACAAGCGTATCCACACTATTTCACTTTAGAGGAGAACACACAGCGGGTTTTAAGGACGTAAACAGACAGCAGGATGTGTTTTTTTCTTAGTTTTTTGTTCACGATGAACTCGGCGACTCGAGTCTCTTCTTCCATGTTTAATATTATGGTATTATTTGTGTGTCACGCCCATTGGATTTAGCTTCGAGCTAACTCCTCAACAATACGTCGGGGTTATTATATTTTGGTTTTAACTGAATGATTTATTTTTCAAACATTTCACCAACATTTCATCATTTCATCAAACGCTTTCTTTTTCTTCTTTTTTTAACCTCTACTGCTCAGTTAGGATTTCCTGTATTTATTTATTTTTTATTCTTCACAAGATGATAAAGAAAATTATTTAAAGTTTATAGCCTTTGGGTTAGAGGTACAAACCCTCAGATGTATTGAGAAGTTATACACTTTTCTTTATTTGTTCGTATTCACAGTCAACTTTAAAGACTGGAATCTTCTCAGCTTTCCTGATGAAATGCTAATTTCCATGCTCATTATGCTTGAGGTGGGTTATTGATCGCTGCTCTGCACACCTGATTATATCTCTGGTCGCTGTGGACGAGCGTGAAGCTGTGTTTGTCAAAAGGAGTCAAAGGATTGGTGAAAGCGTACCTGATACCTCCTCCTGCGACCGCACCACCCACCGCTCCTCCCCCCTGAGTCTCAGAGTGAGTCTTTCCAATAGATTCATCAGATGTGACTCGAGAATTTGCACAAAC
The DNA here is from genome assembly GCF_040054535.1 of Antennarius striatus. Taxonomy (NCBI): domain Eukaryota; kingdom Metazoa; phylum Chordata; class Actinopteri; order Lophiiformes; family Antennariidae; genus Antennarius; species Antennarius striatus. Next base: position 20,014,907 of record NC_090784.1, on the reverse strand, counting down.
ATCAATTTTGCAGGAAACTTTTACATGTTATTCCTGTTGCTTTTACATTCTCAGATGGATCCTCCTCGTCCGATTCCTTATAATCAATATTTTTTTTTGTGTTTCATATATTTCACTTCATTTTATATCCAAACATCTGCAAACAACTAATGCATTTGTTGAACAGTTTCCCCAGATTTATCATGGAGCTGAAAAAAATGCCAGAATGCAAACATAATTGTGAAACAGCTGCTTTTATTCCCCTCAGCACTTTCTTCTTCTTTTGTAGTACTTTTACAGAGAATTATCACACAATATATTTTACAATCAAACCAAAAAAACCCCAACATGTTTTTATGTCTTTTTTTTTCTTTAGTCACAGAAAATAAACAGGAATCGTGATTTTATTTTGGAGTTAATGATCAACATGGCTGTATATTAAAGCAATCTGAATAGAAATTCTCCAAATGCTGCTTTTAGTTGTGCTGAAACAAGATTACATCCTTGATAAACATATTTTTTCCCAAACAGAGAACACAGAAAAGTGCTCTCTGATTAATCCTCTAATTGTTTCGGTTCTGGTGGTGCTTCCTAGTTTGGGAGAGTGGATTAAGAACGATAATATATGGTGCAACTTTGAAACCACAAATGGCAACAGCTAGATCTTCAAAGAGATCAATACTCTCTGGATGCCATGCATTAAACAGATCTCCAGAGACACACAGTGGAAGGTTATTGATTTCTTCCTCTGAAAGGGGAGTAGAACATAAAAGTCAGGTCTGGCAGTTATGAAGTAGAGTTTAGGTGTGCTGGATCAGAGAGGCGCTTTTACTTTGATTGGCTCTGGAGATGACAAATAAGGTTCTGCCAAGGCAGAGGGATCTCTGTAGCTATACTACATACACAGTAATGGTATGCAACTGTGTGATATTCACTGGTTTGGTTGTGTTTCTGCTGCAGTGGCACCAGTTGGAGTTGGGGCTGGGCCTCGGCGGGGAGCAGCATCCTGGCCGAGTTCGGGACCCTCCACCTGGAATTCGTCCATCTGACGGAGCTCTCCAGGAACCCCGTCTACACGGAGAAGGTGAGATAAACAAGAGAAGCACGCCAGCGTTCTCGCAGCGTTCTTTTCCAGCCCCTTGAAGTGATGATGGAGCGCGAGTTAAATGTGTGAAATGCATATCCGGATCATCTCGTGTATTCTGGTGTCTTGGCAGGTCATGAATATCAGAAAATTGCTGAATAAGATTGAGAAACCCCACGGCTTGTACCCCAACTTCCTCAGTCCGGTCAGCGGCAACTGGGTCCAGCGTAAGTACCGTCCTGGATGAAAGTGGGACCTTTAAGGCCGACTACACTTCAACATTATTGTAAAGTCTAAATGTGACATCAGTGGAACATTATTGTCACCTGTTAGTTTTAGAATTTTCAGATTCATTTCAAGATCTCCGTACTTTGAGATCATCGGACGTCACTCCGTCGTTGCGATTCTTTATTTTGCATCTAATAGACGTCGAGTCGTCTCGCACATCAGAGCTGTCGTGGCAGCTGTCATCCACCCATCCGTCTACTTTTCTTTCATTTTTAATACCGAGCTGAATGCGGTGTCTCGATGATTCCCATTGCTCCGGGTTATTAAAATGATAATGAATTCAATTACTTCAAGAAATTGGATCTATCCGATTTACCTGAGAGGAGGTGAAGAAGACAAATTCACTGGGTATTACAGAGGCTAATTGTTGTAGCCGAGTGTGACGAGAAGCAAGTTTTATATATGTTTCTTATAATATAGTCTGGATATTACATATTATTTTTTAAGATTTTTTTTTTTCCTCAAAGTGGAAATAAATATCTGCTCCACTGCCGCCACTCAGCTTTGAGTATCAAGGACAGACACACACAGAGAGGTGTTGACCTCGCAGAGGAGTCAGAAAACATCCACTGCAGCGTCCCATTCACATTATAAATTTGAACAAAGGTAGGAGAAAAATCAACCACTTGTCAAAGTGTGTTACATAATTAAGTGTAAAATAACCCGTCAGTGTGTGCACAGCAGGAAGGATGGGAGTCGAATTACCTCCAATCCAACTGAATAAAACTAATTTAAATCTCATTTAAGATGTTTTTAGTTTTCTTCCACACATTATTGAAAAATTCATAGAAGACCCGATTGTCCTTCTTCTTCATTTTCATTTTCATATTGTTCAAATGTATCTAAACTGTCATGTTCTTCTTCATGTTTCCCTTTTATTATCTTTTTCTTCATTTCCATATTAATTTTCCTTACCTTGATTTTCTCCAGTTGAATTCCTTTCATCTTCATTTTACTCTCCATCTGCATTTTCTTCATTTCTTCAATCCTCATCTTTGAGTTTTTCAAATTCCTCATATCCATCTTCTTTTACTTCTTCTTCTGCAAAATCAGCGCTTGCCACGTGTCATTTTAAAATATATCAAGAAATTTTTACAGCGTTAAACACAACGTGTGTGTGACCCTGTTTTCCTCCCGTCCCTTCGTCTTAGATCACGTTTCCATCGGCGGCCTGGGGGACAGTTTCTACGAGTATCTGATCAAATCATTTCTGATGTCAGACAAGACAGACGATGATGCAAAGAAGATGTACTACGACGCGCTGGAGGTATATGGAAATTTTAATCCTACATTTCACACTGAGTGATGAAATAATGACTCTAATCTGCATATTTGCCTTTGAATAATCAAAGTGATGTAAAGTGTTCACACCCAAGACAAATGGAAGACAAACAGCATCAGGCGGAACATCACTCTTGAGTTTCAGGGGATAATTGAAGGACGGAGGATGCAGTGACATAAAACCCATCGCTGACGTCATGATTTTAGCGATTGCCTTTTGTCATTCAGACCTAAAACGTTTCTCATTGCTTAATTCAGACATGATAGCACTTGTATGGAGTCACAAACCTCACAGGAGCTTATCGCTCAGTGTGCAGGAGGGAAGAACAGAAGTGCACACTCCGGCTACTTTGGAGACAGGTGTTCTGAAATAAATTTGCAGCTGAAAGCCTTAATTAACGGCAGCATGTGTTGAATTGGTATCATGTCGCACCAGAATGTGTGAAGCGTGTCTTATAATATGGGCTTTAAAGCATGAAAAATAAAAAAAAAAGAAATCTTTAGATCTTGGAGCACTTGAACGCACCACACAGTATGTATATAGAAATATATCTGAAGCTTCCTCTAACGGAGACATCAGAATTAAGTATATTCTCTCACGCTTAATTTACAGTATCGCTGGCGATAACTTGAGACTGCAGTCAGAGATCGTCAGTTCTCATCAGAGGGTCAAGCCTGTGGCATAATTACTAATTACAGACTCCCCCATCTCCCCTGTGAACCTGGTGTTTGAATGGCCAAGGCCCCCCCCTGCAGTTACGCTCGGTGTGTTTAGACAGCGATCTAATGTAAGATTGCAGCACGACTCGGGATCTAAACGGCAGTGAATGAGGTGACATTTTCCAATTATTGCACGCCATGATTACAGCTAAGAACAGCTAGTTAGCAGCAAAAATCATCAGTTCAGTTCCTCAAGACACAATCGCTTTTTTTTTTTCTTTTCTTTTTTCTGAAGGCAGGGTATTCATAAGCTTTCATGCTACACATCCAAGATGTAATTGATAGATCAAATTCTGTTAAGAAAAAAAAATTGACAGAAAAGGAATGGATGGTTGGAGATTGAAAAGGAAGGTTTTTTTTAATTTTTCATCTGAAGTTTTAATCCGGACAGATTATATAAATATATAAATAGGACAAACTGTTAACTTCACTGTTGTAATTTCTACACACTCATACTGAACATACTGTAAGTGTTAATGTGTTCCCATCACAAAATGATGCAGCATGATGAATATCATTGGTTGTCTGTGATGCTGCAGGCAATCGAAGCCAATCTGGTCCAGAAGTCTCCTGGCGGTCTCACCTACATGGCCGAGTGGAGGGGAGGAATCCTGGACCACAAGATGGGTCACCTGGCTTGCTTCTCCGGGGGCATGATCGGCATCGGGGCTGACGACGGAGCGTCGGACAAGAGGCAGCATTACCTGGACCTGGCGGCTGAGATCACGCACACGTGCCACGAGAGCTACACTCGCACAGGTGAGGAGAAACGTCACGGACGCCACAGAGACTCTTCAGTGTGGAAATAGATGGACGTACAGTAACCTAAGAGTTGTCTATCATCCGCAAACGCTTAAATGTTATATTAAACTAATAAGATTCATGGGAGGTCGTTGTTGGTGTGGGCTTCAACACGGAACTGACAGATCATACAAGGAGCATCGACAGGTAGAGCTCTTAATTATTCCAACACCTCGACAGTGATAATTCAACTTTGTAGAGTGGCATGGTCTTTTCTTCTGGGTAGATGTCTTTACCCAGAAGAAAAGACATTAAAAAAATGTGTGGATAAGAAAAAGAGAGGAATCCTTTATTTGAGCTCTTCTCCTTTCTGGGTCTCCTCTTCATTTTTTAGCTTTTTCCCCTTCGCTGCTGGCTTTCCTGTCCAGATTCATCCTCCAGGTGTTCATTTACCTTTACTTCTCCAGTAGTCTCACACAAAGAGGTTCCTTAATATGCTCCGAATACTTTTGATCTTCAGGTCCAAAAGGTTTCCCTGCCTTCCTCTTTCATAGTCATCCACCTGGTTTCTCTTTACTGTTGAGAGGAATGGAGGATACTTAACGGCTCTCAGCTCGACTGTCTGCAGGAAAGAGACTGAAAGAGGGAGATACTGAGATCTTCTCCTGCACCAGAGTAAAATAGCTGCCTTTTAGCTTTGAGTAGTAATAAGGTGAAAACTCTCCTGCTGCTCCTTTGGATCTCTACCACCGTCATGGCAACAGACCGAGGAGGAAGAGGAAGAGAGCTATAGATGTTATATGCTTGGCTTTGTGCATTTCTATTATTGAGATGCAAGAGGAAAATCTTAATCTGCAATCATCAGAGTCAAGAGATGACCATGTAATCACAATATCGGACAGATATCTCAGCAGGATTTTAAAAAAATCTAGTCCGTGCTTTTATCTTCTGTGGACTTGTACCCTGTAATAATAAAATCCCTTCGATATAACTTGTGTTTTGATTTTATACTTTATAAATGAATTTAAATGAGCTGAATTGGACTCCCAGAAAACAGGAGGATCATCTAGAACTTTCATGTCTTTTAAAATCAATACTAAAAACAATCTTTGATCCATAAATTGCCATTTTTGCAAAGCAAACACTCACTTTTGCGTTACTTATTTATCTTCCGTTTATTTTTTTTACATTTTCTAGCTATGCCAACTTATTTAATTTCCTATGTGTCCTTTCTATTTTAAATGACGTACTTTGAATTGCCATGTTAAAATGTGCCGTACAGATAAACCTCCCCATATTTTCCTCGCTCCCTCTCTCACACTATAATGAACCGGACTACCAGGTGATCCTGCTGTCTGTCACGCTGATTTCTCATTTCAAGATGACTGTCTGGTCCAATTAAATGCAGCGACTCACAAACTCTCCGTGACCCCGAAGCCTCTGCTTCCTCCAGTACAATCTAATTTCCAGGCAGCTGCAGCGCGGTCATCTAAACTCAGAGAGAAAAGGAAAAGCAAAAGCCGGTCCAGGACAGTAGATAGAAACTAAATTTCAGAAGCACCTTGATGGTTTTATACAGCTGCCATTCCGAGTGTGCCTCTAAATGTAACTCGTTGCCATGCCGATGCCTCTCTCCTGACCTTGGTGGCAATAGACTCCTTTGTGCTGTATCACAAATAGGATCTCTACTCTGTGTGGTCTCGTATTGTGACAGAACTAACAGAAGAAGTGAGAAAAATATGTTGTAAGAGAGAAAATGAAAGCTGACAAACCACCGGGCAAGTTGAAGAAGTCTCGCCGGCTTGGCTTAACACTGTGATCTCTGTTCGCTTGTAGAAATGACTAAGAAACTTGATTTTTAGAGTTTGATTTTATCTGATGCTCTGTCTTAATTTTTCTTCTCACCATAAGCCACCAAACTGGGACCGGAGGCGTTCAGATTCGACGCCGGAGGTGAAGCCACAGCAACCAGGCTTAGCGAAAGATATTACATCCTGAGACCAGAAGTCATCGAGAGCTACATGTACATGTGGAGATTGACCCATGACCCCAAGTACAGAGAGTGGGGATGGGAGGCCGTGGAGGTGAGAAACACCAGCAGATTGATGATAGAATATTAAATCATAACACACTCAGAGTATATTATATTTTTTATAACACTCTTGTCCAACTATTTGTTATCATATTGTTGAAAACCAGTGCTTAGAGTTGGGTCGGTGCCGCCTTAACGCAGCTTAAATCACAAGAATGAATTCCTGATGGGTGGAAACAAGTAAAAAAGTGTCTCCTATCGTTGTCTCCAAATAAATAAGAGGGAATAAGTCAAGCAGCCAAGCTTTACATTCATTTCAAAACAGTTTGAAAGCGGTAACATCCAGAAGAAATCATTCGAATGACTTAAACAGCCTGACAGGAGAGTGTTTGACTGATAAACACGCCGTTTGTTTTTCTTGTTTGAAGAGAAGTACGTATTACTTTTTCTTTTTCTTTTTTCCGGGAGAGAAGGCTTTAAAGATGAGACGCCTTAACAAATCTTTTCTCTAAAAAAACATTTTTTCAATTCAAACAAGGAGTTAGTTTTTAAATCAGGCTGGTGTGACAGAACAAATAAAGAGCATTAGAATTTAGCATCCTATAAATCAGATTCACCTTTTATATCAAGCCCTTTTTTTTAATGCCCCTAATTACCCGTAACCCGCCTCCTCTGTATTGCATGGTGCTATAGGCATTACCTTTTCGATCGTGCGGCCCCACCAGTAGGAGGTGAAGGTTGCACAGGGAGCAGCTATATTAATAAGGCAAGAAATTAGTTGCAGTAAACTGGAGTGGCTGCTTGATAGATTCAGCATTAATTCAGTGTGCACACAAGTGGAGAGATCAGGATGACGAGTTTGACAGGCCTTTAATTACCGGTCACCAAGGTTGAAAGCAGCACACAACGCTTCCCTTTCTGGACATGGCGGGGTCTTTGTTAATTAGCACGTATAAACCGAGCGTTTGTTGCAGGGGGGTAATAATGTGCTAATCCGCTCCGATAGCTCAGACAGCCTCCATTAGACTTGTCAGATTTAGGATCATTTTGGTTTTCTATCGTGCAGCCGTTCGAAGGGTCGGACACGTCCCGTCATTTAGGATTTCTTTGTTTGCATGGACGTGTTATTTGGTAGAGGATTTCCTCTTTATACTCTGGAATGTACTGTATACGGTATCAGAGTGGGCGCTAATCTGTTTCTTCAACTCCCTCCTCTGTGGGTTTTTTTTTTTTTTTTTAATTGTAGAAAATATGATCAGAGTACATAAGTTTAAAGGTCATTCTGTCAGAACTGATGGAGTGGGTTGATAAATAATGTTATCCGTTCAGTTTGGAGTATCACACTACTAGAAGTATTCTTTGCTTTGTCCATAAATAAGATGTTTTAAGCTGCGTTCGATGTTCATATGTTCCCTCCAGGCCCTGGAACGGCACTGCAGAGTCGACTCGGGCTTCTCGGGGATCCGTGATGTTTACACCACATCAGCGAGCCACGACAACATGCAGCAGAGCTTCTTCCTCTCCGAGACACTCAAGTGAGTTGTGTTTGCCCCAAAAACACCCAACCCCGCTGGTAACGGAACGCGACAAACGGCCTTTTTGTGTACCTCATAAACGGTAATAGATGCAGACTAATGTTGGAGATGTAAAGGAGACACGCAGAGCGTTTCCAATCACACTGTGAATTTTGATTGCAAAATAAATAGACACAGTGAATGGAGAGCATGCAGCTAGACGCCTCGGTTTTTCCTCAACTCATTCACATGTCATTAAGAAAGACCCAAAAAAAAAGAGTTTTTGCATAAACGCAGGCATCTGGAATTTAATTCAGGTCAGCAGTCACCAGTCTGTGCTGACCATGTGTTCTAACATCCCTACTGTGCACTATAAAGCCGAAGTTAAAAAAAAAAATGCTTGTGAATAATTAAAAGTATTACATTGAGCTTGCAAACCGTTTTGTGCTTTATCATTGTTATGGAGAACAGTAAATGTGGCCCATGTGTAGAGGATGAAAGTGGGCTCCAGAGGTTAAAAAAGAAGACCGGAGTGATGTCAGAATTGGGTTCATTTCAAAAGTAAAGAAGAAATCCAGTAAAAGAAAAGTAAAAGAAAAATCAAAAACCTCTGTTGGTATCAGTTTAAGTGTAATCACCATGACTTTAATTGTGAGAGATCGCTTTTTGAAACTGTTTTCATGCTAAGCTAGGCTAATCAGCTGCTGGCTGAAGCCTCACACTGTCAACTTGCAGAAAAAAATGGCCACATTTGGAATGTGGTCTTTTTATAGAGAAAGCATATAAATGCATGACCAAACAGCTTCAGGGTTATAAGATGACATTTAAACTATTGAGTGAAAAGCAAAAGCGAAAAAAAACCTAAATCTTTATTTCTAAATCTGATTTATAAATGACTACCAGGCTCTAGCATTTTGATAAAACTAATATATAATTTTACTCTTCTTTTTTTTTTACCTCAACAGTTATGATGTTATTAATAAAACATTTTAATTAACAGTTTGTGTAATTTTAATATTTTACTATTGGCAAAACTCCTTGCGTATGCCTTTAATGTATATTCTCTTATTACTTTTGGGATGCATAAATATCATGTTGGGATGCACAATGTTTTTTTTAAGTGCATCCCAGGGATGCACTACTTTCTTGAGGTAAAATGAACTCTGATATAGCTTCTCCTGCAAGTCAACACTGAGGTTTTAATGTTTCGCGCTGTTCACATTCGCTCAGGTATCTCTACCTGCTCTTCTCCGACGATGACCTCCTCCCTATGGAGGACTGGATCTTCAACACGGAAGCCCATCCGCTGCCCGTCGTCCGTCGGGGCTGCCTGCAGGACGAAGCTACACAGGACAAGACGACCTCTGAATGAGGAAAGAACACGCCGGACCCGCCAGGACATAAAAACGGACACATCTGCACAGTTTCACGTGCTCACGTAGAGTCATTCAGTTATCTCAAACACCAATACAATGCAGGTTCAGAATCTTTTCAGGAGCAGGTTGTGGACTCTCAATTCCTTTCCAGTAAAGGATGTTGTTTTACGCTGTGATTGTATATCCTTTTTGCCGCTGGCGCTTCTTTTTTTGTGGACAATCAAAAAAAACAAAAACAAAAACGACAAAAAAACTTTCATGAAAAGAGCACCTTTTTCTTTCCTTCTTTCCTCTGTGAGGAAACCAGTATAACTTGCAGACCCAAATGTATGGGAGGAAGGTTGAACTACGGGCCATATTGTTAGAAAGAAACCACTTAATTTTTTTTGTCTTCTTTTAATTTTATTGTTGATCTTAAGTGATGATTGATTTCCTTATATCTCGTCATTGTGTTACTTTTCCTTACACTCTTCGACCAAAGGTTTCTTTCCGTTTTTTCTATCTCCTTCTTTTCCTGTAATGTGTTTTTTTTTTTTTTTGGTGAGATTTGACAGAAAGTCAACACTATAAGAACTGAATTGTATTGAATATTGATTACTGTACAGACAAACATGAAATGTGATTCTCCAATCCGCCTCCAAACTAATGTTGATGTCATGTTTCTTACTGAAACAAGCTTGAATGATTTTTTTTTTTTTCCATTTAAGGAGTGTCAGGAAAGTTGGTAATTTCTTATGCATCCAGGGACCATTTATTAAAACGACTGATGTCGGGTTGTGTTTTCATTGTACGCTTGGGTTATTTTGCGAGTATGACAATGTTTTCTCAGTCCTCCCAGTATTCAAATCAAAATAATAAATGGGCTGCCAGTTCTGTGGTTCAGTTACATGCATAAGGGCAAAAGAAAGCATTTGCTAGCCAGCTCCAAATGGGTTCCCCTGTTTCTGTTGTACATTTTAAGCTTCACTCTGCGTTTTTACGTGTGAATCCATACAATGTCCAACATCGACGGTAAATTCTGTAAGAGCTGCTGGCAAAATGTTCATTTTCAACTTTCTTTTTAGCTCATTGCTTTCCTGTACATTCTGTGGAGCGAGTGCGCTGTACATACAGATGAGGCGAGAGAGACCCCTGTACCAGCTTGTCTTGACTTTCATTTGTGATCATTTTGTTTCTTTCTTTGTTTCCTTTTCTCCCCCTCCCCCTTGAAAATTTAGTGGTTATATTTTCTTATTATTTGCTTTCCTCAGGTGTTTCAGCAAAAAAAAACAAAAAAAAACAAACTAAACTAAATAATTCTGATTTTAAGTCCAGTTATTGCTGATATTAATTATTGTTACTACTTCTTACTGATTGATTTATCTTTAATTGTTGAATATTTTTCAAATCTGATATAAAAAAAAAGACCTGTGCAACTTTGTACATTTAAACCAATGACAGTGATTGTGTGGTTTTTTTATTGGCTTCCTCTTGTTTCCTTATTTGCATTGATTGACACAAAGGAAAGAAACTCATGCTACTTACACTTTTTTTCAGTGTTTGTGCATTTAATCATCTCAGATTTAAGGAAGGTTCCAGCAAATACAACCAGAAAATAGCTGATCAGATTGAGCCAATGCACCACTCTCACAGTGTAAGGCAGACAAAGCAAAACTTCATCCCATCCCCCTCTAATTATCCATCCAATGTCATCTGAATCCTAATTTCACTGACATGACTTGAAGCGATTTCTTTTTTCTTTTTCTCCCCCTCCCTTCACTGGCTTTAAATTGAATTAGCACGTGATTGACATTTAACAGCAACGTAAAAGATGGCGCCTAAATGTCATTGACGTGGTGACATTCATCTTACCGTCACTTTACAAAAAGAACTACACAAAGGTGTATGTGTCAATGTTATCTCAGCTAAGCCCCTCGCAGCATCTCTGCTCCAACACGGGAACATTTTATTACCTTCAGCTAAGCAGCAACATTGAAAAGAAGGGCAAAAACTCAAGGTTACAATTTGTATATGCGCTTGCTTGATCTCTCCCTGGGACATAAATGGGAGGATCGCTGTCTATTTGAACATACCTGACACTGATAGTGAGGGACAAACACTGCACATGATTCCCTCCCCTCTGGTTTTTGCTGCTCCGAAAGCCTCCGGCTGAGCAGGGCAGCAGAGACGTGAAATATCAGGGCCGCCGTCTGACACGGGCGAGGCCTAGCATCAATGTGTAACGAAGTGGGGGGGAGTGGAAGAGCCGTCACAATCTCGCCGCCACACTCGTCCTACAGCTGTCATAACCAGGCTTGGCAATTTCATAGGGAATGGCTGACATGTCACGGAGAAGTGGTTCAAATATCACATGATAGAATTCCAACTAGTCACACCATCAACCGCCCAGTGATTGAAAGCGAAGAAACGAGAACAACATCGCTCGCAAGCGGTGCGATTGTGTTTTCAAAGTTCAGTCTGCTGTCAGTCAGTGTGTTAGAAACACAAAGAAGATATGACAGCGATTTGTGTAAAATACAGGCAGCCAGTGATCGCAAGTAAGAGAGAAAAAGCTGGAAATTACTTATTTATTATAATACATATTTTATGTTTCTCGCATTACTTTAAATTTCCCGTGTTACACAAAGCATCGAACCCACACCAACCACAACCTCAACACACAAGACTTCTGTCACGCTTCTGTCAGTCCATCACTCCCCTGCTCACAACTATTATTATATCTATTGATCCATCTTCCTTTAGATTATCGCAATCATCTCATCTGCAGACACTTATCCGTCTTGCGGTTCACGAGTCAGTAGGAATCTATCTCAGCTGGCTATGGGCAAGAGTCTGGGAACACCCCAGACCAAACGCCAGCTTGCGGTCATTATTATTTTTTAAAAGCCATTGCTATATAAAGACGATATGAAGAAGAAGAAAGTCCACTTTATTATCCCCAGCAGGGAAATTATCTTTTACACTCTACATGCATATACAGTATGTGTCAGACAATGCATACAATATAATGTTGTGTACAGGCCCCTGAAACAAACACAACACACATTGTACAGTAGGCATACAATTAATACAAACAAACAGTACAAGGGGAGGCAGAGCGATGGGCAGCGACTTCGTGGTGCGCCCAATTGAGCTGCTTGTAAGGGGGACGGTGCCTTGCTCAAGGGCGCCTAGGCGGGCGGTGGCTGGGCAGGAGCGGGAATCGAACCGCTGATCTGGAATCATAGGACGCCCCTTTGAGCCACTGCCGCCCCAATAATGTCTTGCAGATAAGTATAGTGACTTTTTAAAAAAAATTATAATAATGACTGCAATGAGCTGGTGCTATTGTCTGGGGTGTTCCCCGCCTTGTTCCTGTAGCCAGCCAGTCGACTCATGACCTGCAAGGCAGGTAAGTATATACATATATAATATACTGTATATATATAGAAACCATGTAGAACGATGTAAACAAAAGTGAATGCATCTCACAAATGTTGTTTATGTGTCACACAATCATTTCTGATGTTTGGAAGTGGAAGTTGCCAGCTCCAAAATATAAAACTAAAGATAGAAGACAGTTTTTGGTTGTCGTCTTTGATGACAAAAACATCTTGGTGACAGGTTTGGTCCCCCGTCTTCTATCCTTCACCCTCCTCCTCCATCCTGTGATGAGATCAATGTTTTCTTAGATATATACCGGGACAACAGCGACATCTCACAGGGCTCTCAGATCAACAACACAAACGCATCAGACCTACATTACCACTAGCTGACAAGTTTTAAGTTTTAGGTGAACGACTCGGTCTTCATCTCATTCAGTCGACGATTTTCTACCTTTGATTCAAAATACTAAACCTCTCATTTTGTGAAAGGAGGCCCAGCAAATTAAGGCTTGGTTTTAAATCCTTCCTCCCCCTCCTCGTGTCCTCTCTCACACGTCTCATCCGAACACTTTCATGGTTTGTTGAACATTGCTATTTTCTCTCAGGCTTGATAGTAATAAGGAAGGAAAGGGAGGCAATACGGAAGGAATTGCAGGATAGTTCTTGTCTGGCTAGCTTTTGACTTGGTGAAGCACCTGGCTGTGATTGCATACATAAAAATACGTCATAGAAAAAGGTGCTTTTTTGGGGGGCTAATTCCCTTGGAAAGAAACAAGTACTGCAGTTTAGTAATTGCGCTTCTCAAACTACCACCATAGTCATAGTCAATTTTATTGTCAAATGTACCATACATATATGAACGACATACAGCACAGATGAAATTACAGTCCTCTCAGACTGTAAAATAACACAAAAGAACTGGATCGCATTTAGAAATGTCAGTTTAATGGTTGTATGGCTTCTTAAAGGAAATGGGACTAGAAGATTGATATCACTGTTATAAGATTTTGCTTCGCTGAAATACATGATAAACCAAAAGTAACAAAATGGACTTACAAGTAACTAATTTGTCATGCAGTGTAAACATGGTATGTTGATTTACTGATTGTTTGCCCCAGAAATGAGATATGTGATTGTTGAGGAGTGAAAGAGGTGGATAGATGTTGTAGCCATCATTCTGTTTTTTTAACTTTATAATAAGCTTAGCGAAGTAGCTTCTCTGCTGCTCCACATCATATGCTGGTCAGCCCTCTAAAATTACATGTAAATTTGCTTGATCGCCTCCTAGTGGCTGGGAGCAGTGCAGGTCTTGGGACTGGCCTACTGTTGACACTGGTTTTTCCCTGGTAGGGCTGCAGATGCTGGGAATTGAACCCGGGGTAACATACATGGAAAGATGCTCTGCGCTCTATCACTGAGATACATCCCCTAATATGGCAGATCTGATATACATGAAATTAAATCTCATTCAAATATCTAAATGATTATCTAATGCTTTATTCATTTAGTGATGTAATTAAAAAGGGCAACGGCTATCATGATGATCATCCGTGCTCTGCCCCTGATGAACCAATACCAAAATGAGATTAAATGGGCAATATCATAAATTATTATTTATATCATCAAATAATTTCACCAGTTAATTTTTTTTAAAAATCTCTGTCAAACCAAAACTCGTTGAAAAGAAATGTTTGAATGTCTTTTTCCAGCTGCTGCATTTTGACACAATCAACCAAAAACATGTGTTTGCCAGTAGCAGTAAAAACTTTGAATAAAGCTTGATTGAATTAATGGGGTCTGCCTAGCCTTGATGGGGGTGCATTGTGTACTGATTGTCATTCGAACTGCTTGTTCTATTTCCAGAAAACTTGACCAGTATTTCAGCTTTACATTTTTTTTCTCAAACTATTTCTAACGATAGAATGCATCACAAAAATCCTGTCTGGATAAAGTAAATGTATTGTTTTATCGACAGGTTTCACATTTTTGTGTACAAGGATAAACAAAGTTGCTTTAGAATTTATAAGAAATAAAACTCCTGTCATGCAAACATGAGGTGGTGAGATGGAGACGTATTTATTCCTGGAGAGAAACTGAAACATGACAGAATTCCACTCAGTATTTGGTTTCATAAAACTTTTTTGACTTTGAAAATTAGCAGGACAGTGAGTTATCAGTGTAATGTTCTCCTTCATGGACATATAGAGATCGTTTCTACAATACGCGATGAACACATCGACTGATAATTATATAGCACCATCAAAGTGACATGGCAACCCCTGGCGCTTTGTCCCTTGCTATTATGAACATTTTATGATTATTAAAATTTAAATGTGATTATTAACTAGATTCTGATAGGGGTATGATGCTATTTGCTGTCATTTAATGTTCATATTCTACCATTTCTTGTAATTAGATGACTGTAGTAATTTCCTTTAATGTCTTTTCTGACTTGTTTTTTAATCAAGTTTTGTCTGAATACTGAGAGACAAAATTAAGGGTGAAAAAGGGGTAACAGGGTAAATGGTGCTGATTTTACCCCTAACCCCTATTGATAGTTACCGTGCAGTACCGTGTAGTGCCGGGATTTGCTTGTCTGCTTGTGCTTCTCTGCTCTGCCAACAATCGAGGGTCCATCGGTTTGGCCTCATCTGCTGCTCGGAAACCTTGTTGGCACCCTGAGGGGAACATAACTGCATAATCAGCTGCTAAAATTGCTAAAAATAACACTTTCAGCTCCGGGGTCAGAAGACGGAGGACTGAGACATCACGCGGTACATAAACACATCGTTCTGTAATGGTTGGTTCTTTTCTTTTAGCAGCTCCACCATGCTTGAGGCTTTCTTTGTGAAGGTCACCCCAGACTACTTGGCTGTAGTCGCTTTGAGCTACTGTTTAGCAGGTTTATACTTGATCATGTAATTTACACATGAGCTGAGTACAGTATCTGTAAATTGGTGCTGACCACAAAGCATAGCAGAAGGCGCGTGTGTCATTAATTTAGTGATTTAGTAGTAAACCAAACTATCGCAAAATGTAATTTTTTTGATGGTGCAACATATCAGATCAGAAATTGACAAAATGTTGCAGCAGTTCCTCCTAAAGGAGACAAAATAGAAACAAAAAATTTGAAAATTTGGTTGGTGATGTTAGATGGAACGTCAGTAGATCAGCAATATTTCTATTTCTATTTCTATTCTATTCTATTTCTATTTGGATATATGCAATTTCCTCCGGGATTAATAAAGTATCTATCTATCTATCTATCTATCTATCTATCTATCTATCTATCTATTTCTCATTCTTTGGACACCACAAATGTATAGTGAATATAACCATAGCCTCACCCCAGTTTTATCATTTGCAGCAAAACGACAAACTTACTAGATTAATATCCGACAATCCATGTGATAAATTGCTGATAAACAGCTTCAGTTTTTGTCACCTCTGCATCACGATTGTTCTGCTGTGGTCCATCGTCCTCTGCATTGAAGTATTTTACTGTTCAAAGACTTTGAAGAGCCTCGTGAGTGAAGCCATTCAACCCAGAATCCTGATTAAAGCTAATGATAATTGTTATGGTTCCCTCAATCATAAGTATTCATTTGTTAAGACGTTCAAGCATCTGTGTCACACCACCTGTCTGCAGAAATCTGCAGCTATGAGGACACTCGCATTCGCTGGGTGTAGTTTTCTAGTGTTAGTCTGTGAAATATTGAGACATGTATACTTTCATATTATCACTCAGGTACTGCTTCATTTAACACATTCATTAACTACGCATTAAATAATATTATGTATTCATATTTACAGCTGTCATGATTACAGTGGAGTTAAATAAAACAAGAGGGTTGAGGAGATAAGCCACGGGACTCTGAGTTGCTGTGAGGAACCCATTCATTGCTCTGGAACTGCACAAATTAGGTCTTGGTTATTAATTCTTTGTCAAACAGGCCTCTAGGCTCCACTTGTCCATTTGGAGTCTCCTAAGTGGTATTTAGGGAGCTTCTGGATCTTTTCATAAAAATAACCCTGTAGAATGGTCAGTTCATTGTTCTTCACATTTCATCCTTTATGAATGAATGAATGAATGAATGATTGAATGAATGAATGAATGAGAGAAAGATTTTTTTTAATTTTTGCAAGAACACTTTAATCACATTCAAACATTTTATAATTTTACATTAGATGAAAGCACTAAATTGCTTCAGAAGAAAGAAGAAGATTTTGTGCAAAAAAGTTTCAATCACATTCAAAACATTTTACAATTTTTCATTAGATGAAACTTCAAAAACACTAAACACCAATAAATAAAAGGAAATACAATTTAAAAATTAGTGCATTGTATCAGGAAGTTTGCAAAAGTGAGGTGATCATTAACTAAAGTGCATAGGACATTTTTGTGACACCAGATGTTCCTAAAGTTATTCAGGTCTTTTGTCATTTTATAGAAACCAAATTCTAGTTTTAAGCGACATCTGATGTTACAGCAAAAACCAGTAGCTGCTTCTTGAACAGTATTGTTTTCAATTCTCCTCTTCCTGGTCACATAAATTGAGTTTTGCCTCTCTAGAGATATAATTTAAAAGCTGCCACTTTCTCTGATTCGATTTATTTTACCCAGCACCGTAGATGAATTTCCTGATACTAAAATTTTCACTGAACAGATTAAAAACATTCGTTAGAAGAGTGAAGAGCACTGCAAGTCTCCCACACTCACTGAAAGCATGAAAGACTGTCTCACGAAGGGGACAGAAGGGACACTGGCTGGACACCGCAGGGTTAAAAACAGAGATAAAAGCATTGGAACCGATGGCACCATGTAAAATCCTCCACTGGAGGTCGGCTGTTTTTTTCTTGATGGGAGGTTTGTACAGAAGTCTCCACTGTGGGTCGGGTCCATTTCCCGTCATCCTGTTGGCCCAGGTAGTGGGTGCTCTGTCACACAGGCTTTTCTTGTTGATTACTTTTACACATTGTTTGTACAGTATTTTTCTGTTGGCCGTGTGCAGGCTAAGAAAGAAAGAAAGTAAGAAAGAAAGAAAGGAAAAGAATGAAGTCAAGCACTGCGGAGTAGATTATATAGAATGTATTGTTCATCAGAACATTCAGTCCAATAAATCCGTCCTCCTGCTGGCTCTGAATGTCTGTCTGTGAATACAAGTTTTTTTTACAAGTTGACAGGACCCGTCGTGCTTCAGACAATTATTAAGAAATTACTTTTTGGCTTCAAGTCTGGCTCGTTCATGTCACGGATTAGCAGTGGAGGGTTCAGGCATGATGGTGATTTGAGCTCTAGTGTGAACTCCCTGTGAACTTTACTCTGCCGGAGTGGAGCAATTTAGATCAAGGAAAGTACTTTTAACAAGTGTAGTTTTTACCTTAACTTGAACACACATGGATGGGGGGTATGATGGAAATGACTTTGAAATTAAGCAATTTCCCCCTTGAGGGATTAATAAAGGAATCTGGTTCTGATTTATAAAGTTGAGACAAGAAGTCGTCGCTCCTTACACATAAAATGCGAGATACCGTAGTTTATAAATTGTAGCACCATAAAGTTATTCATCGTAGTCACAAACAAGTATTCCGGGCATTTCTGCTCTCTTGGTCAAATGGTTTCCATGGTTACAAAAAAGGCTTCCATTGAGCATGTTGTTTAGTCTCAAGTCTGAATAGGTTCTCAGTCATCCAGGTGTGATTAAATTTGAAAACAAAATAGATAAAGTTTGAGCAGGAAAAGTTTTATAACTACGATTTACTATTGTAGGAATGAAATATTGGCTCACGCTCCAGCACAGGTGTGCAGTTATTGTCTTCGCTTTAATCGCGTTCTGAAGGCTGAGAGATGATTGCCGAATGGCTGTGCTGTTGTAAGGTAAGTCTAATCTGCTGTTCAGACACCTGCATTGATCATCCTGACTGCATCTCAGCTATGTGTGTTTTTGATTCCCGTGAAACGGCCGTCCTCACATTCTGCTGCCGTCAAACCTGCAGAAGCTGTTAACGGCATAATTTATTCAGACCTACTCAAGAGTTTCTTTTAGCAGACAGTTTTGACAAAACCAAAAGTGGAGAGAAACCATTTAATTCTAGAGTGGATGAGGATGAAATCTTCGCCAATAGTGTAACCTTGCATATCCTAGAGGTGATTAAGTTGTGATGATCTACTGTACATACGACTCAGCCTTGGGCAGCATTGCTCAAACTGAGTGAAGTAACATCTCTTTAGTTAAATTGTGAATGACTGACATACTTTTATTCATCTGACCCCATTTTTACATTACGCGTACGAGCAGCAGATCCATCAGAACTCCACAACTCCCTCAATTGCGAGTCAGCATGGGCAATAAATCAGCGCGTAAACAAAAACTCACGTAGTAAGAATCCCCAAAGCATCTCATCCATCATTTATGCTCCGAAAACTGAAAACTTCAAGCACTGAAGCTGACAAATTTAAAAACTGCAAATCTCTGCCAAGTCTTCTCAACCACTACTAAATGGTGTCTCCTCTATAATTTTGCTCCTTGTAAGTTGAATCTGATTGCAACTGGACTGGAAGTTGTTCAGTTCTGAGCCAGAGAGGCTTTAGATGAGAAGTCAAAACCAAAAAGCAGAGATCCAGTTGCGTCAACCTTCAAAAATTAGGGTGAATGAAGATCTGGACTAACATATCTGTAAACTTTTCTACAGATATATAACTTCAATATTTATCTAATTATGGAGGTTAAAATCAGAAAAAGTCACATGTTAGCTGCTCAAAGTATATATTTTACAGTTGGACGCAAATCTCACCTCCTGAAATAGCAGCTTCCCCGTTGGTGGTTCATAAAGGCACACATCTTAATTTCCAACGACACATTTAGTAGAGGAAGACATCATCCTCTCTGTCCCTTTTCCTCTGCGTGTCTAAACACTACAAATTCCACCAGGAACCGCGAGGCCCGTTTGGCAGCGCCAGGACCCAAGTGGTTATGCCCAGTGTGGGACACAGGCAGCGGGCGTCAGGCCAACCCAATGCTAATCCACCGAGCTGTCTCAGCTGCCCCAGCAGTATGATGAAAGAAATACATTTACATTAATCATTTTGCCACGCTTTCTCCGAGGACTCTCCTTTCCTGTTGTCCCTCTTTCCATCAAAAAAAAAAAAAAAAAGCACCCAAGACTTCTTTAATTAGGCGTACAGTCGGGTTTTTTGCGAGGGAAAAAACATTCAACAAGAGCTATTTTAAACCTGGTGGCTTTAAGCGCGTTGCTCTGCCCAGAAGAACAACTGATGATTGCTATTGCAGCTAATTTTATCCATTAAATTGATAGTTTGGTCTACAAAACAAGAAGAAAAAAAAAACATTACAAAGACCCATCACAACTTCCCAGAGGCCGAACTGATATACTGTATTCAAATCGCTTGTTTTGGTCCAATCGGTTTCCCACAGCCAAAAAGATATTCTGTTTAATAATCAAACGGAAAACTGAATTGAATCATTTATGAAGCTGCAGCCATCAAACGTTTGCTTCATCAGAATTTAAAAGGATGTAAACGATTACTCAGTTATCAATTCACTGCCAATTTATTTGTTTAATTGAATTATGGTTTTATCCCTGTGAATCACAATATGCAGCTCCGCAAGGATGTTTGCAATTGTTTCTGTTTCATATCAAAAACCTCAAACGTCTTAAGTGAGAATATTGCTTAAAATGTGCAGCAATGATGCCGAAGGTGGATTAGTGTTTTGTTTTGTTTTTTGTTTTTTTCAATGAACATTTATTAATTTAATCTTCCAAATGACTGGACTGGGGGGAGAAACGGTGAGCTGAGAGAAGCTGCTATTGTACAAGCAGGCATTATTGCCATTTACAGTTGATTTAATCGTCTGATCATTATAATATCAGCCTGATTCTAACGGAGTTCGTTCTACAACACGTTTAAAATCACAGCAGCAGTAAAATAATGTGCAAAAGGATGACCAGACATGAAGTATAAATTCGGATGGGAGCATGTGCTTTGGGTGTCAGAGAGCGACAGATAACTACCCATAAATTAGGGTTGGGTTAGGCTAAGATAATACAATCATTCAAATGGATTCCATATATGAGTCAGAGTAAATCCAGATCCACTCATGCAAAGTCCTATTTTTGTTGCAAAATCTTCAACCTGATTCCAAATACCAAGATTAATTCTTCAGGGTCAGGGAATTTGTTGGTATTATTTTGGCATCTGTCAGAACCTTCATGGAAAAGTCATTATTCATCATTTATACTTTAGATGCAGTGATAACAGCTGAGGATCTCCAGGTCATACAAAGGTGCTGTAGCAGTCCGGTCCTGTTCATTCGGTTTGCTTCATGTCTGCTTTCTTGACTAAATTTAAGATGAGCAAAGAGGAAAGTGCAGATTAAAACTTCCCCATTTAGTGTGTGGTAATCAAATGACTTAGAAAGGAATTGTACTTATAAAATAGGACATAAAAAAAGAACTTCCAGTCAGGCTGTAAATTGGAAAAAGTCTTGTAAGAGAGATATTTTTCAAGATACTTTAGCCAGTACTGACGGTAATTAGGAGGCTGCAGTTGACTGAAAGCTTGGACCTCACCTCCTGAATGAATGAATGAGATCGAAGTCACCAGAATGTTAGATATATAATATTAATAATACTTGGCTTCGGATCATGTTGTTGATCTTATAGGGATATCTTTGCATCGGCTTGGGGATCGGCTTGGGGATATCTTTGCATTATCCACGAAAGTAGAAGCAAAAATATTTTAAGTACCCCTTTCCCGCAATGGTACAAAAAAGAAAATATACAAATAATGATCCTGGTCACTGTCAAAAGGCAGATGAAAAAGAGACTAATCATAATCATTCATGTTTTTGGTGTAGGAAGAAGCTGGGGAGCAAACACACTCACAAGGAGAACACACAAATGGAAAGCCCCAAATGCAATCGAGGCTACAGCCCCACCCTCTGCTCCATCTTGCCGCCCCATCGTATTTTTGTCCACTGCTAGTAAAACGTTTAGAAATGAGATGACACATCAGCGGAAGGAGCATCTCCCTCCCTCATTTTCTGTTACATTACCATTAAATAGATTGTGTTTTGTCATTTGCTCAATATTGCTTCAGTGCAATTCACTGACTTCTGGATCCGCTTCAGGAACAATGACATCATTCTGAAGAATTCATGTGAGCAAAGGGAGCGGATATGAGTCATTGTGTTTTCCTGGGAAGGTCTTGAAAGACTCCCAAAGGTCAGGACTAATGGAGCGAATAATTCTTTTTATCTCTCAGGCTGCAGAACTGTTAAATTATTATGATGATTCAGATGATGGTTCCATATAACTGGCTGGATTAAATGGCAATAGCTCTAATAATAATAACTCCAGTTTTTATTTGGCTGTTTGTCACCTGATTAATTCATCTTTTATCATGTTTTGTGCTCTTAAGTGCAGATATTTACCTGTGGTTGAAGTAAAAACTCACTGTAAGCCCACATTAAAGTTGAATTTCTCCAAATGACCTTAAAGATTGAATTGTTAGTTTAATTGTAAACCCAGAGAACAAAAAATCTTTGCTTTAGGAAATCTTTATAAGCCAAAGCCAATGGCAAACATCCTCACACACATCGCTCACAAAATAAGTTATTATGGTTCCATTGCCAGTATTCTTGTATTTGTTGAATTCACCACACTCTTCATTGATTTTCTGTGAAGCACTTGATTGATATTCCTGGCCTGTATAGGTCTAAAATTAATGTGCAGTTGAACATAATGTCAACACAGACGTTTGTCACGTCTGTACTGAACTGTCATTATCTATGCTGTGTGCAGAGCCGGCAATGACATTTCAAGTTCACTTCTCTCTGAGAGGGAGGCAGAAACATTATTGTTTACTCTGAATCAGAAAATAAAATTATTGTGATTATGATCAGCCTACACTCACATCTAGCTAATTGCCCATGAAGGCATTTCCATAAATAATATCTCCTGTTTATTACGGAGGTCCCATCTGTCACACAGGAGTAATCAAATGAGCACAGTGACTCTGTGTAATGGCAAGGTAGGTGGTGGTGGTGGTGGTGGTGGTGGGGGGGTTAATATTGGAAAACTCCCACCACAAAAGCAAATGAAGTGAAAGCCTGCAGGTAACCTTTCTAGCATAATATACAGCGCAGGCTTATAATGAACATCAACGCGAAGATCTTTCTGGTAGACATGTTATCAGTGCTGCACTTTGATCCAAATATCTGATGAATTATGAGACAAATTGTCTTTAAAGATACAACAGACATCCATGGTGTGGATAATGAAGCCTGCTTAGTTCAGTGATGCTTTTGTTCTGAGGTTATCTTCATGTCGTTTCTTTACTTAAACAGTTTCAAACCTTCTTATCTAAAGAATGGATTGAGATAGAAATCTGAACAGATGTTTCTGCCTCCCAGACTGCATGTTGATGATGTCCATGTGGGTTTTCCTTTTCAAAAACATCTATTAGGCATTGATCATTAAATGTGGATGAGATTGTTTTTTCACAGAGCGTCATCATTTCGTCTAAATTTTTAATTATATACATCCTTGGAATCCTCGGTAAAGCCGTATGACTTGGTCTGGACAACTCAAAGAAGATGTTTATCAGAGTCTGTTGAACAGCTACATGCTCCATTTCTTTGCAGACCATAATGTCGTCCAAATTCGTTTTGACACTCTCCCTCGTCTCTCATTTCCAACACTTAACTTCCTGCCTCTGTGTGTTTCCCTCCTGTGTGATCACCTGCCCGATTCTGATTGACTTCACCTGTCCCTCATTTCTCTTCCTCCCTCGTGTATTTAGTCCATGTGCTGCCCGTCGTATATTCCAGTGAGTTTTTCCGTGAACACGAGATTATATTTCCCTCGTGTCCTTCTTTTGGTTAACATCGCTTGTGTTTTCAGACTGACTTTTTGTCCACCGAACCTTTCTCTCAAATGGAAACCTTATGTTCTGCTTGTGAGTCCTCCTTTGTTGGCTCCAGTCTGATCGTCCTTGATGTTCCTCTACAGGTGCGTTAAAAGTTAACTTGAGCGGTTTGCAGATTCCTTGATATTCAAAATGTTGTGAATCTCTTGGGCTGTTAAATAAAGCGATTCAGAATGTTGTGTAACATCCCCAGCGTTTTGCTGATTTTTACTATACTGACATGAAATTTAGTTATGCACATAGTCTATTGATGTCACTTTTTAATTTTACTTATTAATTTGAATAAATAGTAATTTTTCATCAATAAAATATGTAGCCATATTTTAGAATAAAAAATGGCTACATCATGTGATTTTTCTCAACACTTTAAATTTTAAAATTTTTATGCACTGAAGAGATTTGTCAATAAATTGATTTTGAGTTAAATTGAATTCATTGATTAACGTACTGTTAATACTTATTCTTTGTAGTGTCATTGAGTGACTGGAGCCTGTCCCAGCTGACGTTGGTTCAAAGGTATGGTAACAAATTGAACCGATTATTTTACCAACAAAACGGCTAGTACGTCATGTGTGCTTCAGTCAATATCTGAAGGACTTCAGAACATCAAGAAAAAAAATCTAGGATTCTCCAATAAAGACAGTCAGGAAAAAAAATTAAAAATACAACATGATTTTTTTAAAAAAATATTAGTAAAACATGAAGAAAAACCATGTTGAACGTGTGACGGAAACATGGATGTATAAATTATGGTCAATAATGGTCTGTTTATACACCTTTTATTTAAGAACAAAAAATCTTAAGGGTTTTACAGACTTGCCCACGGCCCTTCAGGGAGATGTAAACAGCAGGACTGTCTAGCAGTGAATAACAAGATTTTCATTTCCATTAATTTGCTACGCGAGCTTGTTAAAAGCCTGCTAAGTGTGTGACACACACAGTAAAGTGTGTGATGAAAGCGCGCACACACAAGGGGATCCACACTTGTATCGTCCTGTGGATGAACTGTGTGGCGGTTCATTTAACCAGGAGACAAATAAGTGATAATTGGAGGATGGACTTGAAGGTTAATGTTTACGTTGCAGGTTCATGCAGTTTTAATTCTGCCGTGCCATCGATCACGTGTGACGCTGTGGAGAGTGCTGTCGTGTGGGGAGCAATGGTTCCATATAAAAAAAGTGATGGCAACAATTGTCCATCACAATAATGGAGTCTGAAGCCTAAAGAGGAGTCTATACACACTATCCTCCTAAAGGATGTTTACCTTCACCACTGGGATCAATAGTTTACGTCCCTCGGGTCCGTGCAATGATGTAATGATGATTAATGGGGTGGCTTGAAAACATTGGTGTCAAATGCAGGTGGACTGGATTTCCTCCCTTTGTGATTTCCTTAATTAATCTCCTCTTATCTCCTATTTCCTTATTCATTCCCCATCTTTGTCTCATCTCTCCCAAGTGGCTGTTTGAGTTCCCGGGTATTTTTCATATCTTATCTACGGCTCTCCTCCAACAGATTATATAGAGGAGTCAAATGAGGACACAGTTTGGTTTACTTTTTTTTTTTTTTTCGAAAATGGTTGTAATACTGACTACTTATTTTAATGCGAGATGTCTAGAAATATGCCAGGTTTTGCCTTGTTTGTGGTTATTTATGGCTCCTTGTGGTAGATGGAAGGATGGATGGATGGGTGGTTGGTTGGTTTCTGTTGGTTGATTGATTTCTGCCTCACTGTCGGCCATCCGGTGCTGCATCTCCATCCGTCAAAAGCTTAGTTCTGTCAATAATTGCAACTACATTAAAAATAAAGCTGTTAGAAGAATTTTTGAATAATGAATCCTGATCACTTGAAAATGAGCTGTTTCACAGACTTTAATTTAAGAGCCACAGTGAAGTGTTACGCTCGCCTGATTATGGTGTGCACGTTCTTTTTTTCATGAAAATGAATCTCATTACTTAGAAGTATGAAATGTTTTAACTAGATCAATAGAGGTGTTAAAAGGTTCCGGCTGATTTAAAACAATAGTGTTAAACTGTTTTAAACCACCACGATTTTTATGAATGTAGAAATACCAAAATGTCACTTTTAACATCAAGACTGATTTTCTTTGAGTTAGTCATTAGTTTACATCTCTAATAAATTTAAGTAGGCAGTAAATGAATATCCTGAAGGGTATGTGTCCAAAGCGCACAAAATGTGACATCAAGCTTTTTGTCTCTAGCAGTACGACTTAAGTGATGTGAATTAAATCAACATTTTTAGAGATACCTTAAGAGTGCGATATAAACAGGATCCAACAAGACAATCGGATGCAATAATAGACAGAAAATAAAAAGATCTTTGGGATGCTGGAATCACAATTTTGCTCCTTAAGTCACTTCAGGAGAGTTTTAATGCTTATTTTCTCTTAATTAAAAAAATAATAGTTGCTGCAGCTCTAAAGACTCATAAATCAAAATGCTGGATCCATCTGAGGCGATGTTATCTTTGTTTCAAATAGGAGTAAGTAAGTTTTGATCAGGTTTTTGGAAGTAGGATGTGACCCAAGGAACAATGTTTCAGCCACCAATGGGCTGCTTTTGATTAGTCACCCACTTGAGCTCTTAATCTGGGAGATGAATGAAGAGTTGCATCGTCTGCCACCAGCAGAGGGCGCCAGGTTAACGTGGTGCCGTGCAGATTAAAAAAAAGGTGTTCCACAGGGAGAGTCAGTTTTTCCCTGTATGTATAGTATTTATGACGTTAGCTCCATTAAAGGGAAACTTCATGATTAGCTGAGCAGCCAGTGGAGGTTTTGTTGGCTCTGGATTGATTTGTGAATATAACCTCAAAGCGGTTTATAACCAGTAAAACAAAGGCACATGCTCAGACCAGCTAGCAACAGAAGAGCTTTTTATCCCAGGATCAATTTGGGAACAACGCCGGGAGCATCTTTAAAGTAAAGACTTGGGATTCTGGAGCTGTTTTAGTGTCTCCAAATAAATATTTGGTAGAAGATGTATGAAAGTTAACATGCTGTTTTTGGGACAGCTTTTTTTTAGTCTCTCTTTAAAACTTTTGTAACCATTCATTAGAATTGAAAAAAAACTGAAGATTTCTGGTGATTAGTTGGACAAGGTTCAGTGAGCCATCCTTGATAATCAGTAAAACCTTGTCTCTTTTTTTCCAAAAAAACCCCCTCATTTAATTTCATCTGGGGTGTGACAGGAGTGCAACTGCTGCGCTTCAGCACTGAGTGATGGCGACGCTGCAGATGAGCTGCCAGCTTCCATTACACAAACCCGTGTCAGCAGGTATTCCCAACGTCAGTCAAAAATTAAAGCACAGACGATTAACAGTGACACCCCAACACGAGACACCTTGTCCAAATGTAAAACTGTATCCCTTCCAATTAAGACTCAAATTAAAAATTAGCGCTTCAGTTGCTATCATCAATTTGACTGCACAGGACTTAATGGGCTTCTTAAAGACTCATCTCACTGGTTTGATTCTCCACGCTGTCAAATTTAAAAAAAAATAACGTTACAAAAGATCCGGATGGGATGTAACTATGCTGTGTGTAAAGCTAATAATTAGTTATTGATTGATCTTCCCAAGAATACCCAGAATATTTAATTTTTTGCCACATTTGACTGAATCCAAAGAATTCTTCCCTATTAAGTAACTTGAACTGATTAATAGACTTCAGCTTCAGCAGCTGCCTGAAGCACCATAGTCGTTACCCTTCACACAATAACTACTGTTCACAGAATAGCTGAATGTAAAACCACATGATCAATATGGTGATATTTGAAAAGCTCCAGGAGTGTATTCATAATAAAGCGTAATTTTCTTTTTGTGGTGAACCCATTTTCTCTCCGTCAGACTTGCTGAATCTCTGCCAGATAATGATTAAGTTCATTTCCCTGAAGTACTTTCAGTGATCCAAAGAGATTGATATATCATTCGGTGCCTCTCATTTCTCTCATGTCATAACTCTCACAACCTCCAGTCTCACGTGACCCGGAAATCAATCGAGGTCTTCCATCATTTAGGTAATTTCTTACTTCTTGGTGGATCTCGCAGGAGGGAAGAAGACGTTGAAGTCAGAGATATGAGGATTTAAAACTGGGTATAATGGAGTAAATCAATAAAGATATTAATTATAGGAGTTAATCAGAGTGAGACTGACCACAATTGTAAATCTTGTTTACAGTAGTGATAAAATTGACTATTTCAAGCATAAGCACATTCATCATTATTTGTTTCTGTTTCATTCATTTATACTGAAACATGACTATTGATTACCTGCATAGTCATCCTGAATGTTCAACGACATTAACTGATCTAAATCTGTCTTTGCGGAGCTTTACTGTAATTTCTGTTTGAATGCAAATGTCAGAGGTGAGTTCAATATACATCCCGTAGATGCAGCCGGTGCGGCCAGTTGTTTATTCCCTTTTACACATGAATGGTCTTTCCTCGCTACCTCATGACAGGCTCATACATGAATTCACTCGCTGCGTTTGCACTTGTGCAAAAAAAACAACAGCACACACACACATGGGAGAAGTTGTCAATGTCAAGAGATAAGTTTTTCAAGCAGACACCCCCCCCATAAATGGGAAGGTGAAGAATGATGCCGATGTTGCCTGCAGAGCTCCTTAGTATTATCTGTAGCTTCAAAAGCTACTCGCAGTCTTTCATGCAAGTTCATGCAAAAAAAAAAAATTATCCTTGCCTTTTCAGAATGTCTCTAGGCGAAGCAAACCTTCTTTTCTTGGTGTGAACTCATGAATATGAAAAGGAAACTGTTTGTCCTCCTGGACCAAGGTTAACCTTTGTGTTATTCATTGCTAAGTACCCCGCAATATATATTTCTTAATTGTTTAATATCAGCTATGGGACAATTTCACCCTCGCATAACAGTAATCTTCCAGAAGGTCCCCTCAGCAAGAGAGGGATTCTGAAGTCGATTTCAAGAGGGAAATTTAAGGGTTTTGATGTAAACCCTGACTTTTACACTTGACACATGACTACTACATCATGTTAAACGTCAGGAAAAGAAAAACTTCCTCCTGCAATTTACCACAAATCAATAATTCATTTAACCAGGAATACATTTGATGACAAGAGATTAGACGGCGCTAACTGTTCCCAAGGACATATATAGGATTAAGGATCAAATATGAGGGAAGAAAACGACAACCTTTTCATGTCAAAGGCATTTATGACACCAAATTCAAGAAAACAAGTCAAGGTCACAAGAATGAACCATTTCTGTGTTGTAGCTCAGGAAAACCTGCTGGTGTAAGTGATTCATTTTGTAACGCGTCACTTTCAAACGGAGGACGGAGAGGCAGGTTGGATATAAGTGGAATCTGATCCCAGTCAAGCTGCAGTAATGATTTGTGTCCACGAATTATTTATAAGCATTAGAGCCATAATGGAGATTTGTATAATTGATGTGTATTGGATGTGTGGGGCTCACTTACATGTCGGAATCATTCAAGAAGGGATGAACATCTAGAGGTGTTCATATAGCTGTGTGTGTAGGGGCAAAAACTCTCATGAAATAAAAAAATACGGAAACTTTTTGCACTTAAATGTTCATCCAATAAAATGTTTTCCTGCGTTGATTAGTTTATTGCTTAAACAACTGATTTTTTATGGTTCTGTGAGTAGTTGTGCCCCCTAGTGGCCAGGAGGCCTTAATGTATTTTTACACGAGCGACAATGGCTGCCGTTGCTGGCGGGAGAACGATAAGTCTTCAATAATGCACAAGGAAGAAATCATATTTTTTTTGATGCGATAAACTAAAATTGTCCAGAAGAACCTGATTTCCTTTGGGTATCCACATCCATTAACACTGCCATGGTGCCCATGTGAAATGATATGGTGAGATGGAAAAAAAAAGAAAAGAATTGGACCAAGTGATGTGTCTAAAGCACGGTGAATATAAACTAATCGCAGAGGCAGGGCCCACAGCTCTATTCTTCATCCTATTACTCGTCAACCTCCCACTTACCCCCAGCTGTCTGCTTTGCAGAGATAATAAGGAAGCTAAATGTCTTTTCTCTCCTTATGAGTCTCTCCTCCACCCCAGGTTGATGCTGTTTTTTCCGACGTCTTCCGATTCGCTCTTCCCGAGAAAGGAAAAGCAATTTGATTGTCTTTTCTGTGTGGAATTGTAATGAGCCGGATACATTTAATAAGCAGGAGTCGGCTAACGAGCTTTTGCTCAGACGGGAGGACCAACATGCAGAATTATTTCTCACTACAGGGTAGATCTGATGTGCTGATCCGTGGGAGGTGGGAGAGAAATGTCAGGAATGGGTGACGGGAAGACAGAATATTGTGCTGTTCGTTGTGTCTTGTCCATTTATTGAGAGCGTCTCTATTATGTGTTTCGCTGTGAGGGTGGTGTTAAGTGGGTGGTGAGGTGTGCTGTGAGGAACAGCAGGGTTCCTGGATGATATTTTGTCCCTGCCAGGCCATCTGCACCGTTGGAAGAGCTTTCTTTTTAAAGCAGTCGGATTGGGTGGCCACATCTATTTGTGAACTCTCACACTGCTGACACACACTT
Source organism: Antennarius striatus (assembly GCF_040054535.1). NCBI lineage: Eukaryota > Metazoa > Chordata > Actinopteri > Lophiiformes > Antennariidae > Antennarius > Antennarius striatus. The sequence continues at coordinate 19,985,009 of NC_090784.1, read as the reverse complement.
TGTGTGTGTGTGTTACCTTGTGGGGACCATTTGGGGTTCCATACTTTCAAATCCATGTGGTTCATATGATCTTCCCCGTAATGACAGAACTTTTAAGTTTTATCCTTTAATATACGTTGTATTTAAAAGAGTTCAAACTTGGCAAATGGAGTCAATTTGTGAAGATTTATTTAGTGCTTAATTAATCAAGCAGGTGCATATGCTAATGCTGCCAAGATGAAAAATAGCTGCTCAACTGCCTGAGGTGCCGGAGCAGACCTTCATCTGCCAGTTCACAAACCTTTTCTCTGAGTTACTTTATAAAAGTCTCTTTTTTTATTTTTTATTTTTTACAAGACTTACTCTTTGTGAAGCTGTATTTCAATTACGTTCAATAAAGATGCCTTCTTGAATGGTGGCATCAGGCCAACCCCAGACAGACGTGTCACATGTGATGAGTCCAAACTAAGGCATTTAATTATTTTTTCTCCAGTACATGTTTTTATCTGCATTGCAGCATTCAGTGCAGATAAGTTGCCCTTCGCCTCGTCTCATCATTGGATACGAGACAACCGCCATATGCTCTATCATTCTTTTATTCACATAATAAAGTGGCATCCTCTGCAAGCTGATGGTTTGCGTTAGAGATGCTTTTGATTGATACCAAGTTAGAGAAGATCAGAAAGTCTCCAACTCGCAATGTGTTACCTTTGCTCTAACCGAACTGAAACCTGACGCTGAACAACCGCAGCCCCAACATCGACGGACTCATCATAGCACTTTAACAGGCAATAGTCTGATATGGTTTTAGCCATAGTGTTCTCCATGTGCATGAAATAAGTCGTTTTCATCTCCTTGTGGCAGTAAAGAGGTTACGCAGAGAGAGAAAACTGTTTTGGCAGATGAGCTCACAGCTAGAAATGGTTGGGATGTGGTTTGGTGGTTCCAATCCAGATCAGGGACATTTGGTCCATGGTTCATCCTGCTGGGTAATAATGCTATTCATCGTACTGCACCTGTTCCCCTCGCCATCTGGGGGATTTAATGAGGCCGCAACAACGAGCCCTGTTGGTGTCAGGCAACAGCGAAGCTCTCCCTCTTCAGTTATGGCGCCGGTTATTGAAACTCCAGCACGGTGCCCCGTGTGAGAAGTTCAAATGAGGCCCTGCATGATGTGCAAACACACCTTACCACTCCAAGACGCACACATACCTCATGCATAGGTACCCGCTTTGTGTGTGGGTGTAGTGTTACACCGTCAGTCTTGGATTTAGAAGCGTAATTGCTTCAGAAATGACGAAGGCAATTCACCGTGACGGGAAACACTTGCACATGACTGACTGAGCAGCGGGGCTTAATGGCGTCCCTATCTCAGTCAACCATCTGTAATTAGCAGGGCACGCTGTTCGGCTTCTCATTAACCCCTTCAAAGATCTTGGGTGTATTGTACCAAACTTTCCATAATCGAGGCAAAGTTTATTCGCAAAACTCCTTCCTACAAGGACAATCTGATAAGCCCCCCCCCCCTCTCCCCCAAGCAGGAGCGATGACGGCGAGGCAGTTTGCAGCTCCAAATCTAGTCCAACTCCTTCATCTCTCAGTGTGTGGCACGGAAAAAAAAAAAGATCAATACTGCATGTTGTTCATGTTGTGCCCTGCAGTGCTTCGAGTGTCATCTTGACATAGTGGGGGCTCCAGCTGCTGATTCAGAGTGCACTGATGGCGCAGAAATCCTCCCTATGATCGAGGACTTTAAAAGAGGCAGAGCGCTCCCTAAACAGGGCTCTGTCAAAGCACTCTGGTGCGCTTCTTCAGGCTTGGAGAGCCACCAGGGATTTCATGCTCTGTGCATTATAGGAAAAAAACACAACACACTTCAGAAGAACTGTTCTTTTTTTTTTAAAATGGTTTTACGTAAGGTTGAATCTGTTTATTAAAATGTTTCTTTGCAGAGACATTTGCACCACAGATATGGGATAAAGTGACCCATTTTCTATTATTTTAATTGTCTTAGTGAATGACAAAGAGCAGTAAAGAATCAACTGGACTTGCTTAAGGTTGGTTGAAGATGTTTCACCTCTCATCCAAGAGACTCCTTCAGTTCTGACTGACCAGTAGAGGGATCAGATACTCTTGTTGGAGCAGAAAGCTACAAACCAAAACCACCAAGACCAAGTCACTTATTCAAAAATATCGGGGGAAATAAACACCAAAGGATATTTGCCAGGCATCATGCAAAACCTTTTAATAACTTCAAAATCCATCTCATTTTAAAAACAGGAAAAAAATCCTGAAAAAGCTACCCCATGATCTAACAATGTAAAGTATTTTTTGTCGCACCATCTGGGACCCATCGAGAAAGATGGTTGTATAAAAGACATTTCCTGCCACTAGATGTCGCACTGGAGCACTTATTTTTGTAATGTGTATTAAGGGATGGGATCCAAGTCTTCCTCTTCCAACCAACCCAAATTCAAACTGTTAAAAATTCCTAGAATCCACCTCCTTTTTGTCTGGAATACTGTTTAAAAGGTCTTGGGATGTTTTCCAAACACCCAACCATCAGAGTTCCACAAATGGCCGTGGAGTACTTTTTGTCTGTCATTTTGCGAACATACGGACGAACCCGATCACGAGTCCTCGGTGACAAAATGCATTAGAAAACAGCCGTGTCGACACAACTGAACAATCTCCCGATCAAATTGTAAACAGACGGGTGCTTTGACAGCCTCTTAATCAAATTATGGAACCATCTGGTTTCCCCTTTTTTTAATGTCTATATGCCGATACCGCCACACATTCAGGCCAAAATTGGTTTTATCAGATACCATCAAGCTCATATTAATGTTAAACTTTATGAAGCCCGTCCAGAATATTGCAGTGAAAGAAACTGCATACTCATCAGCATAGAACAGCACAGTACAGCCAGTTAGGAGCTATTTGAAACCCTCCCCTACCTTGCTGGTAATTTTCTGAAATACTGGTTCCCAATGGAGGTCTATGATCACACTGGGCTTTGTGCGTTCAGACATTATTTCACTTCCTGCAGCTTTGAGACCCGATGAAATAAAACACAACTACAAAACCTATGTTGGAAATGTGCCGTGCAATAGCGGCACCAAAGAGCAATTAATTAGCCGTACTTCCCGCTCTGCTTTTAACTGACTCCACGCAGAAGCAAGAGAATCCAGTTGTCTGTTCGACCAGGCGGACTTTGACAACACGGTTCAATTATATTTGCATTGGTCACACAGGACTTGCTCATTAATGTCTGAATTCTACATGCCTTTGATTGTGTAAATCATTTTTTGAGGCTTTCTTGTTACACTAAACGACTAATGATGAGCTTTTGTTTATTGCCTTTCCTTCCTCCTCGCCGCCACAGAGCCCTCGTTCCTTCTCAATTCTCTCCGCTCACGTTATGTGCACTTGAGGAGACCCTAAATCTGTGCTCAGTAATTTAAGATGAGGTGATCTTCTCTGCCTGCTGAGACCGTAATTAACTTGCACTGATTGAGCCATCAGACCCACTCGACACGCGCTTCCCGCTCATTTGAATCCCACCGAAGAATCAACGGAAACACAAGACTCACCGCTGTTTGGCTGATGATGCTTCCGTCGTCTTTTTTTAGTTGTTCCATGCTTTTATTTTGCATGATTGAACCTCCGTCCTGATACGTCGATGGGCAAATTTGGCTACAATTGGTTTTAAAAAATGCACCAATTGTCAAACAGGAGCTTGATCACGGACCGGCGTGGGTTCAGCTGCAGAGCCTTATCAGCATAACTGTGAGATCACACTGGGGCCTTACAGTGTGAGGCATACCAGTCACTCCATAAACAGGCCTCCCTATTGGGTCAGATTATTAGAGCTCCTCAAAGGCCTTTGTGACTAACACATGAGCTAATTTCCTGCCATGGGGTTCGTCCTGGGTCTGAAGGAGTTTGTAAGAATTGTTTCTGGGCCAATTATTCGAAGGAAATAAGCTGTGTTTACGGCCCTACGGGGACCACAGGCGACTGATCCCATCATCAGCTTGATTTACGATGTTTAGATGCACTTGAGGTTTCTCAGTCCTTTCAGATCCTGGCAGTTATTTTTTTATGAGAGCAGTCACACGCTGGCTTCGGCTTTGTTATTCTTATATTTGAAATGTCATGTCGTATTAACTGCAGGCTCCTGTTGGCGTCGCTGAATTGGCAGTCGTTGAAAACAACACTGAAAAGGATTGAGATTTGTGCTTTTGTTGATTTTTTTTTCTAGTAGTCTCAGGGTAAGTGGTATAAACATTACAGCTAGTATTTATTCAACTACAAAATTAGACATTATCATATAATGCTTGGCATGTTGCTCTACAACCAATCACATCAGAAAAAATTAAAGCAAATTTCTGAACATTTTAGGAACCATAAGCCTACTTCCTCCAAAAAAATATGCTCAGTGTTTGGGAATATTGATGTTTTGTTTAAAATTACAATATACTGTAGATTGGAGACACAAATTAAGCAGCAAGCGACACATGTCAGTACACGGAGATCAAAAGTAATGCAAAGATGAATTTCAAAGAGCTGTTAGGGATTACTAAGTTTTAGATGTTGGAGGTGTGGTGATGCTTTGGTCCTTTTTTTTGCTTGCAAACTGAATGATTCAGTCCCAGACAGAATACACAATACAAAGTGACTCAGATTGGTGACGCATGACGTGAACTCTGGGATAACAACGATCAGAGATGCTACACGAAGATAAAACGCAGTTAAAAGGACAAATAACAGAGAATCTCAACAAAACAAACCTCCTTAGATTCACAAATTTATAATGACATAAGAATTATAGTAATATTTTGGCCTGTTAAAAGAACACGTGGGGAAAATTCATTGCAATGTGAAAATTATGCAGTGAAACTGATGCTTCTGTGCTGTTAGCAGGTGAATGGTGAGGAAAAGCTTTAGATTCCAGGTACGGTTGTGGAAACAACCTGGGATGAAATTAGTGGAGACAGAAGTGAAATGAGTCTTGGTTGGTCTCTCGCTCCAGTTAATCAGATACAACAAAATGCAGGGAGGCGCTGGGTGGTGGGGGGGATACTGTCAGCAGGAAATTACTGTCCTGAAACTCCACGAGGAGGGAGTTGGAGCCGAGTGCACAGCAAACGTGTTTGATTGGAGATGAAAGGGTGCCAGAGTTTCCTCAGAGGACCGACTATCTCATTACTTTTGTTACAGATGCACCAGCAGGTGTCAGCAAAGCAAATGCTAACAAGGAAACGCCGCAAACTAGCCTTTTTTAGATGAATTATTCACTGTGACACTAATGAATGGTAGGCATGGAGAAGGTGCAGCTTGAGCTCTGCCTCCTCGGCTCTTTCATATTCAGCAAGGCAGGAAAACAATGACAAACTGAATCCTGCCTGATGACGATCACTTCTTTTGCATGTTTTTTTTTTTTTTTTCCCTCTCAGGTTGAAAGTCCTGTCGTTTCTGTATTTTATCTACCTCAAGAATAAAAACAAGATGGGTTTGACTGTGTCGGAATGACTCACCGCCTCACGGATATGAAACAGCGGGGAGTCCCAACTCTACAGGACTTTGATATCTTAGACCAGTAAGACGAGAGACCAACAGAGCTTCTCGTGTCTGAAATACTGCAGAGTAAACATGTCAGTCAAAAAAACACAAGACGTGGTTATGTTGAACTTCAACTTGTATCTTTATGACGTGACCTTTGACTCACACAAATAGATCTGACCTATTCAACAGCTGCTTGAGTTCAGCTTGACCTCCAAACACTCAGCATTGTGGACCTCATATGTCCAGATAAGGTTTCAGCATCACTTGAATTCCACTAGATACAACATTTAGTTGTGTCAAGCTTGATTTCATGATTAATGAAAAAATGATTTAAAAAAAATCTTGATTAAATTAGTGGGTTTCACTGAAAACAGATGGTAGTTATGGAATTTATTCTTGTTAATTGCATAAAAAGGTGTTTTCAACAGCAATACAAATAATTAAATGTAAAAAACTAAGAATGTAAAAGAAAATAATCTCACATCTTCATCTGATGTTATTAAGGATTTTCTTTTCGTTTTGTCCCAGAAATCCTCATTTGAGGCAAACGCCACTGACGGAATGAATCAACTCGTAACCATGGATACAAAAAAACGGAACTTATATAAAGTTCTCAATAGCCCAAGGTGGACCATTAGTGAGTGACATTTGGAGAAAGTTTTTTGGAAAAAAATATGAAGAAATCTTTATCTTAATCTGGAAACCAAACCAACACCCAGAAGACCTGAAGTCAACTCATAACCACGGAGATGGTAATAACAATTTTAAAAGTTCACAACAAACATGTTGAGCTGCTGCGAAAAAACTGCAAACGTGTGTATTAGTGATTTCACACTGCGACCTGACAAAAACTAAGATTTGATCAGTAAATACCTGGAGATACTTCCCGTCACTAAATCTGTGGAGCGTTATGGATTAATTCATAATTGCCCCTGTGGGTGTGGAGAGTATTAATTTATGGATCGTCTGTCACACGGAGGGAGGACGTGTTGGATGGCCTGACGGTCGTCTCCCATGTAGCTGCAGGTTTATTTGCATCTCAGAACTTCCTGGATGCTGCTTTTATCCAGCATCTGTCTGTCTCATGTCAATTAAATCCTTTCAATTCCCAATCCCCTTCCTGCCTCGACCCCCTTTCCCTCCTCGTCGGCAGCTGAGGATGAAGGAAAGAAAAGGATTTGTGCCCTAAATGTATGACCGACAGAGTAAAACTAACCTCAAGCGATAAAAACGCAGACAGGAGTCCAGATTCTAGTTCGCACCTCATTCATTTAGGCTCCAGACTGATGGGTGGATCTCTCGACCTTCTCTTTTCTGCTTCCTCCTTCATCCCTTGGTAATTTTTCTTGGTTGGCAGATCACAAACAAAGGATTTCAAATCATTGTCAGCCTTGACCTTTCCGTTTTGAAAATTGGTCCACACGCAGACGTTGTGGAGTGTTCGCATGTTCCCGAGCATATTTATGTGCAATAACTGAACTCCATCTCTACAAATAAAAAAATAAAAATAAAAAATGTAATCAGAAAACTGAGGTCATCACCCTTCATTTCACAAGGAAAAGGAGCAAGTTAGGGAAATCGATCTGTGAAAGGTCACAGCAGACACTCAAACACCATTTAATTTTCATTTTGCACCGCCCTCCTTCTATCCTACCATGTACACCCCCCCCCCATATCTTCCAGCTACGTCTGTCTTACTCGTGAATGTTTCTCATCAGAAAAACAGAACCAGTCTCGCTTTTCAGAAACAACTATCATCCCGTCACATCTTATCTGAGTCCTCACCCATCCGTTCTGGGAGGCGAGGCGGCGTTCTGGAATCGTTGCCGTTTGAAATTCTCAACCATGAAATTATAATTTAAAAAAAAAAAAAAAGAATCTGGTAAATTGCCATGACAACCTGTCACTATGGCTTCCAAGTATTTTGGATGTTAGTGGAGTCCAGAAATTCTTCACAGGTTTTTTTCTGGGTGAAATAAGGAGAGAAAATTGAATCTGTGTTGGTTTAGAAAACTCGTGTTCCTTCTCTGCATGACATGTTGTATTTTGGTTTGCACAAGCAGCTGATCTCAGTGACAAATAAGATGCAAAAAAAAAAAAGAAAATCCACCAGGGATTCCCCTCTTCTTCCTTTAAATATACACCAGAGGATTCTTTCCAGTGACTGTTTAGTAAGTTTAAACAACGATGATGTGTGGATCAGTTTATGCATAAACTTTAAATGTCAGGGGAAACTGTTTTTCCTCTAATCTGGTGAATAATCCGTGGGGAAATGACATGAACATGGTTTTTATAAAAAACAATTTATGGTTTGGATTGTTTTTTTGTGGTCTTTTTAAAAAAAAAAAAAAAACCTTCATCAGATGTTGGAGAATAAATAATCCAAGCAGGCAATACATCATGTCTTATCTCTCTTACCCAAGGCGAATGACACCTCCTTGAGATTGAGATTTAAGCACTCGGGTGCGATTTGATTTATGCAAGCCGGAATTATTGTGCACCTTCTGGTTTTCAAGGAGCGGGAAATGAGACCAAACATCACAGCGACACTGTGGCGAGAAAGTGTTTTTGACATTCACAAATGAAAACGGATGCGCTTGGCAAAATAGTGTGTGCATTCGCTCTTTAGGAACAGAAAATGAATGGACTGCGTGGAAAAGTGGCGGATGCCCTTGTGCAAGTCGTTTCACATACGTGTGACTCGGAAGCCCTCGTGAAAGATGAAGCCAAGATTTACATAGAAATGTTTATCTGGCGCACCTGCTCAGATAACAGGAATGGCTTTATACCCCCTGGGCCACAACATTTTCCACATCTATTTGAGACAAGGTCACAGGAAACGGACGGAATTTATCTTCAATTTTGTCTCTAAATTGCACAACATGCTTTTAATCAATTAAATAATCCAAGTTAAAAGAAAACCATTTAAAAAAAGGTGATTAAAAATATTAAAACAGATGAAAATCCTGTCTCTGCTACATCCAGTAGGTTTTTTAAATCATGATTTATTTAGACTTTTAATCAGAACTTTAAAGTGGGGCAAATGGAGTATTGTAGTATTATAAATCTTTGATACCAGTGATTTTAATGTTATTTTCTACTCTCTTAATCTGTCTTTATCATAATTGGCTCATTAAAAGAGATGGAATTATAGGAACTTTAAATGCTGGACTCATTTATATTTCCCAAAAACTTTTCTACATTCATTACTTCTCTTTACAAACTTTGGCAGAAATTTCTATTTTTTTGGGTCTTTATCATCTGCTCATAATCTTATTTTCTGTTTTATTGGCCTTCACATACCACACTGTCCTGATTCTGTCTTGTAATACCATCCTTAGGTCCTTATAATTCAAATTACTTTATTTTCTATGAAGGTTTTTCTCACCTGTCAGCCATCCCTCCATCTTTTACTCCTTGGTCTTCTTTTAAATGCGAAGTCACCGATTCAGAAAGCAACACTTGATTTAATGGTCTTCCTACACCAGCCAGTTGGAACTCTTTGTTCTATTCTGTATCTTTCATTAAATTTCATTTCAACGTTGACCGATTTGGAAGGGTGGCATTGTGTGTTTTTGGCTTAAATTCTCCCATACTGTCAGAATGAGTAAGCAGCTTTCTAAATGTGAAAGATACCCACAGGAGTACAGCCAGACAAATGTCACATAATCCCGGCGCTGAACGGCTTAGTGAGTGTAGTTTAATTGAGGATACGTTGCTCCGCAAACAAGGACATGCGGTGCATCGAAAGAACGAAAAGTTTGAAACGAGGACTCGCGAGGCCGCGGAAGTGAGGAAGCGCAAACCACAACCTGTCTGCTCCGTGTCAGAGAGCTGGATTTCGAGTCGGTTAGTGGATGTTAACAAAATACTTGCGATCACGAGGTTGACACTGTGGAGTAAAGGTCTGTGTAAGACGGCTCAACTTCGCTGTTACGCGATTTGTCTTTGGTCACGGCGGTAGACCTGGTTAGAGAAGCGGAGACGGGAGACAATAGCGTGGAAGCTGAGTGAATAATGTGAGGCCGTCATCCTCAGTCCAGGGCACACTGGCGGCGGCGGCGATGGATTGGTCAAATTATAGCCGAAGATGTTGCACAGCTATAAAAAATAGAGATGTGCAGGTGGAGGAGAAAAGTCTTGTTTCTAGTCCGGTTGAATAGATATTGTTAATCTGTTTAGTTTATGAATGCATTGATGGATACACGATGATTTAAAGCCTCTAGTGTAATGATTATCCGGGTAACTGGGGCAGCTACTACTAAATGTCATGTTCTTGAACAGTTTTTCTGATTATTTATAGCCCTGCCAGATGTTTCCAGAGATGGAATCCAGACTAATGTCCATCAGTACAACACAACAATGGGTCCACAGGCCTCTTTGTGAAAACACTAATGGGGACAAATGGACAAATTTGGAGGTTATGACTCCTTTTTATAATTCACTTTCCAGGGGTGAAGTGAGGAGAAGTGAAACACTACACATCCTGCAGGCCGGAGTGTCGCTTTCAAATGTCAAATTTTGATTTGTGAATCTTTGGGGTAGTCAAGAAATTGTGCGTTACAACGTTGTGATCTATTTTGTATTTTATTGGCACATGAAATGCTCAATATGCTTCCTTCCTCGAGTCAAATGATGGATGGCTGTTGTCATAATGGAATGACGCATGGGGCCTGGGGGGTAAACTCATGAGTCTGTATCATCCTTGGCTCTCCAAGGTGGCTGCCGTGGATCCACATCGCTCACTGCTGTTGAGTTAAAAATGACAAGGATGGCATTAAAGCCCAGACGGCTGAGTCTACTGGATATTGGCGGCCTGAACTCGAGTTATCCAAGTTTTACTCGAAGCTTTTTACACATTAAAGTCAGCTCGAACATACTTCTGATTTACATTTAGCTGAGCCAGAGTGATTTACAATGAGAAGAGAGGTCATCGAGATGGGAGAGACCGCGCTGTCAAATCGATGCACGTTCCATGAGGGGCCGTCACCATCAAGAGGTTTCAGAAGGATATTGATTGTCATAGAAGTTGTCTTCTTCTGTTTGTTTAATCAGAACCAGAATACTTTATTGATTCCCCAGCGGGGAGAAATTGCTTTTAGTTATAGCTGCTCTACTTCAGAACGAATAAGAAAGACTAAAGAGCAAAGGAATTGGGGATAAATAAGATAAGAGAATAAATAAAAGTATACACATATAGATTTTAGTGTCTGCTTCATTCCTCCTTCTCACTGCATGACTGTCAAAGTGATGTATTGGACATTTTGATGGTCACAGGCAGGAAAGATTTCCTATGGCTCTCAGTATGATATTTAGGAAAGGTCATCCTGCTACTGAACAAACTCCTTTGTCCCAAAAATGTTCTGTACAGATGCTGGAAATCATTGTCCAAGATGTCCCATAATTTGAACAATGTCCTCTAGAACACCACAGTGGCCAGCATTACGGTAGACATCATAATAATAGAAGTTCGCCGACCCCGAAGAGACATTTTCCCGATCTTGTCACATTTAGTCTCATCCAGAAGAGTTCTGAGGGTGACAACTGCCTGGATTGGACCAGTGATTGGTTGTGTGTCAAAAGGTGTGAAAAGCCTTGATTTCTTTTCCTGCATTGGAGGTAACGGGGGTTTTTGTCATTTCAATAACTGCTCATTGAAAAGTGAAGCACTGCAGTCGGTGGTGTTAAAGGCCAATTCACCAGAAACCCTGGAAAATGATGTCGCTACAGTGATAGAAAATGACATTTTTGACTCATCCGACTATTTTCATGGAAAATAAATAGAAGCCTTTCCAACAAGCGTGCAAAATAACTCCAGTTGGCACAGGAAGATAATTATCTGACGCTTATGCTCCATGGACAAAGTCATGATGACGTCCAGTGTCGATTAGTCATGAATGAACAATTTGATAATTTGAATGGATAACTGGAGGCCTAACGTACAGTTTGTTTCATGCTGCTATGACATTAATTTCTATCTGTTTTAAGAGTTGCAAGTGAAGTATCTCTACAGACCACGACATCCAGACATTTAGTGATGCTACAGATGAAAATCAAGGGAGCAGCTATTCCATCCTCTTCTCCCTACACTTCCTCCCAATTGTCCAAATGCAGTTGTTCACACCTGTTCTTCCACACCTGTCCACCAGACATCACTGGTAGCTTTTCCAGCTCCTGGTTTCGACTCCCTCCTGCAATCCACAGGTCTTGTTCTTCACTTTTGATGCAACTTGAAAAGGTTGAAGCCCCGGTTGGAAAAAAAAAAGCCAAAACCTGCAGGACCCGAGTGTGGCATTTGAGCCATGTGAGAATTCTAGCACTGATGTTATCTTTTGATTGAATAGTCACACACCCTGCACTTCTTCCACCAGGTGGAATGTTCCTCTGCTTTCTGTAAGCTCTCTTCTGTGCTGCTTTCTTTTTAATGTTGACACTTTGCCTAGCTGAGCGTGGCCAGTCCGTTGGTTTTATCAAGTGTTTGGCATCAGTTTGTCAGGGACAGAGATGGAATCGTAGCATTGGCTTCTGCGCTTCTTCCTCTTCAAGCCTGTTCAGCAACATTTTGCTCCTAAATCCTAAACACTGGCAAAACTCTTGCACCAGTCCTTTCAAACCTGCATGGCCACAATGAACAGAGCTGCAGCAATTTCAGGTATAAAATGTTTTTTCTTCGTTCTTAAAGTTTAACGCTGTTCTCTGCCATGTCATTAAAAAAGCATGCATCGACTGTCAAAAGATTCGATTTAATAAGCCTGTTGGAATAACATTTTTACCCAGAAGCAAAAAAAAAAAAAAAAGTCATGTGAATATAAAGTGTGTTAAACACATGCAAGAAATTGAACAAACAAACTTTAATTGTCTGCTTGCTGTTTATGATTAATAACAAATCATAAATACCAAACAAGCGTTCTGATTAATTGTCCAACCGAGCAGCCAACCACGGAAGAAGTCTAATGAAAAAACAAAGACGAAAAAAAAAACACGGATGAAAATACTTGGGATTTCCTGGAACGTCTGAGATATGAAACATCATCTGCTCCGGTTGGATTTATTATTTGACTTCTGTAGCAACTGTTTTCCATTTCTAATATTGTCATGAATCTTTGGTAGCAAGTGACTTTAAATGAAAGTATTTCAGTGTCCTTTTTCAACAATATTGCCTCTATTATTTTACAATTTTCTCTGTATGGAAACTCCCCCGCTGACATTATAATGATCCGCTGTTAATTGATATCTTTGGTAATGTCTTTGCTCATTGAAAAGTACACATTTAAAAACGTCATCACTTTATCATTAACGAATGCACCGTCGACGATAATCAATCTGTTTTGAAATACACCCATTTAGCGTGTGCACATTCCTGTCTCATCAATGCCTCCTCACGAATCACCGTTGTGTTTAATTAAATTTAGATTTCTCTGTCATGTCCTGATGGATCATTTCTTGTTTAAATGAACATTAATGCATGAGCAAAAAAATAAAAAAAGCAAGCATTTTTGGAAAAAAGTCTCCGGTGCGGGAGCGTGAAGACATCGATGTTGTCACAGATTATCCACTGTTCAAACTTAGGAATTAAATTCCAGGACTGGTCTGACAGAGAATGATCCGTTTACCTGTCTGGTTTCTCTGTCTTTTATTTTATCTTGTCGTTCTTCCTCTCTATAAACAGCTCCTATGTTTGTCTGACTGCATGCCTTTGTGTGACCTGCCAACCTGTCGTCACATCAAGCAGCTTTATTGTCATTTCAATGGTGTATAACTATGCGATGAGATGAAACCATGTTTCTCGGGGACCAAGCTGCTGCTTTTAGAAACGAGACTATATTAAGTGCGCAAACGGAGCGAGGAGAAAAACAAGACAACAGAAAAAAGTCTGTCAAGTCCGTTGTGTGTTGTATATTATGATTTTTGGAAATAAAAGGGTCGTAGCTCTTACATGTCATAAAGGGAAGGAGTTTTTTCTGATGGAAGGGAAGGGGGTGATTCCCAATAGTCTTGGCTTAACAAATGCAATGCATTTTGTGAACGTCAGTGATAGATGACCCAGAGACTCTCAGATGTCATCGCTGTGCACTGCACAGTGCAAGACAGTGCAGCTCCCAAAATAGATGCTGATGCAGCTGTTAAGGAAACATGTAACAAGAGATGACTTTGGTGGGTTTGAATCAGATTAGACTTCTTTTTTAGCAAGAACAATGTGTCATGTTTCATTAAATTATATTTAATCAGATCAGCAAAGTGTGTTCTTGAACATAAAAGTTGATATTCAGTAGAGAAGACATCTTTGAGTTGTCGTATGGGGTAGAGCAAGGTTTCCTGATAAAAGCGTCCATGTAATGTCTGCATGACTTGCATTAAATGTTGATCCTGGTTGATTAGAGGTGAAAATGATGGTTTAACCATATGTAAATCAGGATCCCTCCAGCTCCCCATGGGATCTGACCCAGAGCCAAAACCAGATCCAGAGCCGGCCCGGTCCAGCTGGTGTTTACTGGATAGGATCAAAGGTTTTCTTCAGTCTTTGTGACTCAAACAAGCTGGAAAGGTGGGCGATCCAGGATGCATTTGATTGGCTGTGGCAGTGCAAAGGCTGATTCATTGATGCTGCTCTTCAAGTCCAGGAATCATCTCTTCAGTTCGTGTCCAAAAGAAAAAAATCAAAGCCTTTCTTTTCTCTAAGGAGTGTAATGTGTGAAGTCATACAGCCAAAAACGGGAGAAGGAAAAGTTCTACACAGTGAAATCCACTGAAGAACAACTTGGTGCAAACTGGAAACGGATGCAGAGTGTGCATTTTGTTTGATTATGGGTTAACCAAAGTTACTTTGAGCTTTAAAATACTAAGAACATTTAAGAACTGGAATTACGGAAATTTTTTTTGGTCGCAGTCCATTCACCACTCATAGGTCTTGTTTATTTCCTTAAAGACTAAATTCATTGAACATCTCAATGTGACATCCTACTTTCCCTTGTTTTTCATCATCTTGATGGGCTCTTTGTCACATTGTGGTGACTCTGTTGTGCCTGGTGCCACTTTAATTTTATGATTATAGCCTTAATGAGACCAAACTAAGGCCTATGGGAACAGCAAAGCCTCCATTCCAAAGAATAGCTCATCTATTCTGCACCTAAGTTCAAAAACGGTTCACTGAGTTCCTTGTGAGCTCTGATCACAACCAGTGGGATCTCAGTGTGTGGCAGGGCTTTTATTATCCTGCAGCCAGGTGGCATATTGTAATATTGATTAGAGTGGAATAGACAAACAGCAGCCTAATTAAAATAAACACTAAAAGCAAATCACGGACAGCGTTTTGTTTTTTATATTAGGATGTCGCTGATCATAACCCAATAAAAACTCACAACTCCTACTTTATTTCTACAATATTCTTGTATGCACAAAGATAAGCAGGTGCAATATGTGTGAAAAAAGTCTCAAATCTGTCTTTGCTTTGGTGGAACAAATCAATTTGTGTCAGTAAAATCGACCTTTTTATGGTTTATTTACATCGAGACAGAGCTTTTAAAGTTTGAAATATGACTGATTACTCTGTGGCTCTGTGGTTTGAGTGTTTGGGTTTTATAAACGCATGTTTTAAATAATAAACAGATTTCAACATGTAAAAATGTTACTGCTCAAAGACGGGGAAAAATAAATGTTTTAGTTGAACTGATCGCAGTAGAAATGGCAGTTTTAGGCCAAACCGAGTCAAGTCAAGGGAGTGAAAACTTTAAATTAAGTCTTCATAAATTTACTTCTTGAAGTTTAATTCTATTTGTATCCATGATTCTCAAGCAAAACACTTGAATATCCTTAGCTTGTTCAGAGAGTTGGCGTTCCCAAGCTGAATTTAAAAAATGTCGAGATTTAACTTCATTTTTTTTCATCCAAACTGTAGCTACAAGTGAGCTTGAACATGTCGATAAAGTCGGTCTTCTGACTACGTCAGCTGCTACATAGACCTGGAACGGATTTGGTTGCAACAAGTAACTCCAGAAATAGGTTTGTTTTTGTCTTTAAAGTATGAACAAGCGAGATGTTACTGTGGTGTGACGGGAGTTGGGAGACGTTACATTGGTGTGTGTATTACAATAACTGCATTCCATTTAGATTCGGTGTCACAGTGTCACAACTGCGCCACAGCTCTGAGAAGACTTTAAGAGAACAAAGGCATCATTTATTTATTGTTGGCAGCCTGCAAGAACATCATTTGACTTTGACTCATATAAAATTTAAAGCAATTAAAACCGACAAAACCGCCCTGAGAATTTACCTCGAGGAAAGCACCAAGAGTTACAAGTAGTTTCAGTAAAACTACTAAAATTACATTTTTACACAGTGGCAGCAAGACGATCCCAGCTACCAGTCCTGCTCATCTGTGTGTGGGTTCTCTCTGGGTTCTCCAGCTTCCTCCCACCTCCAAAAACACGCACTTCAGGTGTATTGGTCAGTTCCACGCACACACCCATAGGTGTGTGTGTGTGTGTGTGTGGTTTTTGTCTTTCGTGTGGCTCTGCGGAGTGTCCTCTGCCTCTCGCCGTCAGTCTGCTGGGATAAGCTCCCTGTGACCCTCAAAAGTGGAAGAAGGGTATAAGAAGATGAATGATGTGTTCAATTGGGTCAGTCCATTGAAAATGTTAAGATTGGACCTTGGGAGTTTTTCAATTTCATGCCAATCAGAACATTGTTTAAAAAAAAATCGTAAGTCTTTTAGCACATTATATCCAGAGATCAGTTTTTCTGTCTTTTTTCCCCCACATTTGCTAACAAGTAAACTTGAATCAACGGTTTCACACAATGAAAATATCACAGCTTTATTATATCTCATATTCCTCTGAGTTTTGGGGACCCAAACTTAAGTTTTCATAGACTGACCCTATTACATGGTTTGGAATTTTTGAATATTTGGAATACTAATGCAAAAACAAAACAAAAGTTGTTACCTTTGGACAACAGGAAAATAAACTCGTCACAAAAGTAGCACTAAGACCAAAACAAATACAGTTTGAAAGGACTGGAGGGCACATCTGTGCCAACGCCTCCTCACTTCCTTACCGGAGTGTTGAAAAATCCAAATCTATATTTGGAACATCTTGAGTTGCCTGGAGTGATTGCTGATTTGATTATTTATTTATAAAAGTGGCAAAAAAAGTTTTAAAGTATCTAAACCCTTTATACAGTAGAAAAGTGAGAATGTGCATTCCACTACTTATAACATTTGTGCCAGTTAATAATTACTGTAAGAAAACAAGTACTTAAACCAATATCAGGTCATTTCAGCATTTAGACTAATGCTCTACACACATCCCAAGTTCTTTCACTTTCTGTTTGATTCCGTTGGATTTCCTTGTCATTTCCAGCAAATAGTAGAAACCAGAAATAAAGGGAGACGGAGAGAGGGAGAGATCAAGGTGCTCAAGGGAGGAGGAGGGAAGGGGAAGTTGAGAGCGTGGATCGACAATGTGAGTGGGTGGAACATACGGAAAGCAGAAAAACAGGAACAAGGTCACAACATGCCAAAGTACACCTGCACACCTGTAGCGCAGCCACTCCTTTCCCATGATTCACAGGTGATAGGAACGGAGGCAGGAAAATGTGAAACTACATCTCTTTATTTTTACAGCACCTTCAGCGTTTTGGTTTTCTTTGAAGGATTACAGAAACTAGAAAGTTTATCTTTTAGCTCATTTTATGTGTGTGAATTATACGTGACTTATTTAAAAGGACTTTTTTTTTATTAAACCTACAAATCTGATGAAGATGTGGTCTATTAGATTCATCCTCCTCCTCCTCTTCTGTTACGGTGAGTAGAGATCTCTAGTCATGAAGAGCAAAACCAATGTAATCTTAGTAGTTTGTAAAACATAATTAAGCAATTTTCCCTCGGGGTTCAATTAATGGTTCTGATCGTATTTGGGTTTGTGTGATCTTTATCACGTATGACTGATTGAATACTGACAGTTTATAAAGAAGATAGTAGGTTGCTGTGTGTAATTTCCAACAGTTTTTTTTTACCACCTATAATGAACAACAGTCCACAGGCTGTCATTAAACAGTAAAACGCACAGTAAGTATTGGCGTGTATTGCTCAACAGTCTGAAAACAACGGCAATGTGTGAATCACTCAGGATATAATATGCATGAGAAGGTACTAAGCATCCTGGAGGATGATATTCTATACCTCTTCCCTGTACACCAGCAAATATTTCCTTGTCAGTGACGTGATGACAGTGAGGAACTTTGCACAGTAATTAGTTTCAGCCCTAGAAGGTCCGTCTTGCATAACCTCCACAAGGAGCCGGTGTTATTTTGCAAGAGAACCCTGAGCGACTTCTGGGGAAGCTTGGCGATTGTGTGTGGATGCAGTGGTGTGTGGAATGTGACTGAAAAGGTGTACGGGAAAATCAAAAGTGGTAAACAAAATAGAAAAGGCGTTTGTTACAGATGACTATAGTGTCCTGATCTCTGCTTTAGCATAAAGTGTGGAAAACGGCAAAATAAAGATGACAATACAATTACACTTTTAGCGTCTTTAGGTATTCTCTTTAAAAAAAATAGGTTGTAAAAGAGCTTGTAAAATGATTCACGTCATCTTTTTTTTTTTTTTTTTCCCGACAGCATGTCTTTCAACTGGCAGTGGGAAAGTGTACTTTGTCTCAAGGAATTTTGACAACATACTTCACTGGAACGCTGCAGAGCCGGCCTTCCCCGATGAAAACCTCACCTACAGCGTCCAGTACAGGAAGTGAGATCTCCAAGTTATTGTTTTTGTCACTTTTAATTCCCTCTTCACTGATTTAGGTGTGCAGATGTACAGATCCATATGGAGAGGTGTGTCCAAGCAGGGATGTGTGTGTGCAGGGTAAACACAGTTTTTAGGTGCGCAACAAGTTAATGCATTGAGTCCAGCTGTGGTCACCAGATGGTCCGGATACCTATGACGCAGAACGCTGCATGTGGACGCTTTGGTTTAACAAAACATAAAGCACAAAGTTTTTGTCTAACAGGCTTTACTTTTAGCCTGCGGAAGTTTTGTGTGATCAAAAATGTTGTGAAAACACAAACAGCCATAAATTCAACCTGAGCGAAGAAATAATAAAGGCGCCACGGACCTTCATTGTTGTCCAAATGGGATTGTTCCATCACAAAGGTGCAATATTTGATACGTTCCTGAAACACTGTATGAGAAATACGGAACATTTTTACAAACAGCCTTGAGAGTGAGACAAAAACATAATTCGGAAAGTCAAAAATGAACTGAAGTTGTTGGTTGGGAGATTTGGATAAAATAGCAAACTTGGATGCTTTATTTAATGATTAGATTTTTCTCTAATCCCTCAATCATCTAGAAATCTCTTGTTGCTTGAAAACTGCACCATAGCAATTCAGCGACACCTTAAAAGCTGCACTAAAGAGTGCTGTTTAGCACACACTGCACTCCGTTCTCCTTATTGAGATGAGAGGTGGCATTTATAGCACAGTACCTTCCCTTGCTTCTACAAATGGTGTCATCAAAGTGGAAATGTCATATTTTGAACAAGTCTAATGTCCCAGACAAATGCCAACCTCGACCTCCATGTAGAAAAAGTCTGGCTGAATTCCAGCCTCAAATCCCCTGCAGACCGAGAACTATTCTGTCCCAAAATAAGCTGGTCATTGCAAAATGCTGTTACTGATCCCATTCAAAGTAGTGTAATGTAATTAAAGATAATTCTGTTGAGTAAATCTACCACTAAAAATTTATCCCTAGACCCAATGCAACTTTGGGTCGTGTAGGTCCACGACCCGAAGCCTGAGAACAAAGATCTGGATCAAATTTCCGCTACCTTCCGGGAGCTAAACTCTGTACAGCCCGGCTTTGGTTTTCACACAGTATCACTGAACTCACAAAATCATCACCGTTTAATCTTTATGCTGTGATTTTTATTTAAAAAATTTTTTTTTTACAGTGATGCTGACAAGCCAAACTTCGGCCCAAAAGAAGGGTGTCAGAACATCGTTGCTCTGTCCTGTGACCTGACTTCAGTAACGCCATCGGTTCACGACGTTCACTACTGGGCGAAAGTGTTGGTTAACGATCGCTTTCATGGCATAACCGACACCAGATTTACACCAATAAAACACAGTGAGAATTCCCACACCTGTGCTTTTTTTAGTTGTTGTTTCCCAGCTTGATGTATTCCGTTACAAAACGTTTTCATCTTTCTTTGTCTTTCGCAGCTACTCTTGGCCCGCCCATCCTATCCACACTCGCCACGGTGTCGTCCTTACACTTGAATGTCACCCTACCCCTGAGGTCAGATGGAGTCTCTGTTGCAGACATCATCGCCAAAAGCAAGAATGGACCTTTCATAAGCGGGATTGTTTACATCTTAAAAATCACACACCCAGAGTGGGCTGTTCTGGTGAGTCTGCACCCGATTGATAGAACACATTTTTGAACCAAACAGAGTTGGACGTCCTGTAGATGTTAGGGTCAAAATGAGCCATGTGCTTATTTCACAGAAGAAAAATGTATTGAATATGCATAATGTCAACAATATATATAGAACAAATATTTAACTGTCGCTAATCGGATTGCAGCGAGGCGCTGCCGGTTGTTGATTCAGGGCCGCAACTTGTCAAATTTTAATCCACTGGCTGGTTTGAATACCGTGTGTGCACTTGTGTGTTTAGTCACATTACTTCTGTATCCTTCCTAGTGTTAAGCCTGACACAGGTTTTATTCCGTACCGACCAGGTGTTATTCAGGGCGAAATGAAGCCACACTACTGTTGGGTTGTACATGTTCCGCCCTACATCCAAGTGTTGCTCGGGTCCTTATCAAAAGTTTTTAGTTCTAACAAAAGAACAACCAGCTCCAGATAAGCCATTGATGTTTTCCCATGCCATTAATTATGCTTCCATAGTCTCCAGGAAGAATCAATGTTTTCAGATATAAGTTAATCTTTTCATCTATCCTCCCTACGGTTGTCCAGTTGTCCTTTCCTTCTTATTGAACCGAAGTTTCCCTCAATTCTGCAACGCTTTGTTATTTATCTGACCTCTGCGACCTGCGATGGACTAAACCGATCAATTGTGATCTGTGCGACTGCAGGTCAATAAATCCGAAACGGGTCGGTTTATTATCAACTTGAAGAATAACCACACAGAGTACCACGGCTACGTGGTCTACAAGCCAAGGGTAGAATGGGGTCGTTCGGAAAGTGAGAAGACTTCCTTCAGAGTCACGCTGCCAGGTGAGAACCCCGAACAACACAACCTTCTCTTGCACTCAACTGGGAGGTACAATTAAATAGATGGTTTCATATTTGTCCTATTTATCCATCTGAAAGTTTCTCTGAGTTGCTGTGTTTTTTATATCACATGTCTGCCTCTCTAATATAACCCAACTAAATGCTGCTTTTCCTTGTCGAGGCCAAAAGCACAAAAAAAACGCATCTGGCAAAGTCGATAGTTGTTTTCTTTTTCTTGACAGCAGGAACAGGTTGCTAAAAATTCACAGCACTTGTTTTGAGAGGCTTCGTGCATGAACTTTTGTTTCTGTGCTGCACATTTTTTTTGCAGGAGATGCAAAGATTTACTGAGTCGTAGCATTAACTCGATTGATCAAATAGCATCTTATTGTAACCGCATATTGACTACATTCTTCTACTTGCATACCTTTTATATTACAGGTGCACAAGCCATTCAAAACACACTCTTGTATATCTGTCATTTCCCTGAAGGGGGTAAATCTATTTCTAAACCTTGATATAAATATTCACATCCTCTGGTAAACAGTGTTTCGACAGAACTCCATCAGATTCATGCCTAAGCTTGTGTGTGTGTCTGTGTGTAGCCGGAATTTCTGTCAACCGTTTTAAAACGCTTGAGGGGGTTTGATTGTGCGAAGGTGTTGTCTTATCCTGGATGTGACATCGACTCTCTTCTCCCTCAGGTGATCCTCTGATGTTTTTGCCATGGATTCTCATAACTGCAGGTCTTCTGGCAGCCGTTGTCATAGTGTCAGCTGTGTGTGTGTGCAACTACACAAGGGGTGGGAAGCCAAAGAGCATGCCACAGCAATTGGTAAGGATTGTCTTTTGTCATTTCCTTTGTTTGGGTTGTGACAAGGAAATTATTCTTTCCTGGAAGAAGCAATGTCACAAAAAAAAAGAATATTTCAGTGGTGGTTTTTGGTTCTGACAAAAATAGTTTGGCTGAAGTCTAGGGTGGTTCTATTTATCTTGTATATATAGATTGACTTTGCCCTTTGTAACTAGAGCCATCAGGAGAGACCATCCCAGTCCGGTCGCTGGGACTGGGATAGAAGCTCTTTCAGACATTTTCATGAAAACTGCATGTATTTGTGAAAATACGTCAGTGGAAAATCAATATCTCTAAATATTAATGTCAACACTTGTCGTTCGTATGTGTGACTGCATGATTTGCCAGGTTTGCTTTGCATAAGAGGATCACCCTTCAATTCAACTTTCAAAGTCACATTTCCATGGTAACAACTATAAGAAAAATTATCACAATTTTTTTTTAAAATTAGTTTTAAGTTTTATTTTTAAGCTTTAACTCTTCATCAGTTTTGGGAAAGTTTTTATTTATTGTATATTTCTTGTTAACTCTCTGTGTAGGTTCTCAGTTATCCAGGTCATGGCTATCCAAAGCTTTTTAAATCAATCCACTGGACTTTAAGAAAGTTTCTTGAAGACATTTCGCCTCTTGAATATCACTGACTACACCCCACAGGGTTAATAAACTGGGACAAGACCTGCCACCTTCAGAACTGAAGAAGCCTCTTGGGTGAGAGGTGAAACTTCTTCAAGAAACTTTCTTAAATTCCAGTGGATTGATTTAAACGGCTTTGAATAACTCTGATGGCTTTTGCTCTATGAACAAAAACAACACTTATTTGACTTTGGACCTGTTTTCTCTTATCCTTGCATCAGATACTGACTTCCAACACCCAACCCAGGATCCTGTATTCTCTAGATAAGAATCTCATCCTTTCAAAGCCAGAAATCTACACTCAGAGCGATCAAACAGTCTATGCAACAATCCAGGTGAAGCCAAATGTCTCTTTGGATGGGGTTGGAGGCTACTCCCCGCAGGACATCCCCTGCCAAGCCTGGCAAGGAAGCGATGGCTCCTCTGTGGTGACAGGCGCACACAGTTCAAGCCCAAATCCTAAGGATGTCAGCGCCCAGTCGTCAGAAATTTACAGTGTGGTGGCCGTCCAAGTCCCTGCTGAGGAGAGAGATTTCCAACAGGCTACCATTAACGGCAGAGAAGCCGCTGACCAGCCGTTATTATCGAGTAAAGAGAGCTGGGATAAAGTCGGCCTGACCTCACATGGAGCTTCACAATTACCTCCTCTGGACCCTTTTGACAGCAATCTCAGCAGAACACTGCTGCTGCACACGGTGCGAGATAACAACGGGCAATTGGTGCTGCCTTCACTCACTTTTCAGTTACAGAGCAACACAGGAGACACGGAGAGAAAACTTCTTCTATCAGACCTCATAGAATCCAAGAGGGAGGGGCCGTCGCTAACATCGCTGCAGAGCTCGGACAGCTCGGAGTGGTCGGACTCCGGGTGCGATGATAGCACTCTAAACTCACCGGTCAAGTCGTACTGCAACGCCCACTGTCTCCCATCTCAACCAGTCGGTTCCTATTTAAGCCAGGGGTGTCAGAACGTTCCATCTGGTGATGAATGTGAAACAGGTTACAAACAAAACTGGATGCCTGCCATCGTTCCAGGTCCTGCATCCAGAGATGGATGCGAATACAAATGGACGAACTGCTCGTGGGCCTGGTCCGGTTTCAAAAATAAGGATGAAAGTGAAGAAGAGGAGGACAGAGGAGGAGAGGAGCATTCAGGGAAAACTCTTCTGGGAGGCTGGGTGGTAGAAATTCAAGAGTAGCCTTGCTGTATATATTCTTTACAACCTAGAAAAAATTTTAGGTCCTCATTCATGGTATCACGTGATTCTCTGTCAGTCTGATGGTCTGGAAACTGATGGTTTAAACCTCACCGAGACATCCAGATTCATCAGGATATTTAACACCCACATTTAGTTCTTTGTTGTAAATTTTTAATTTTATTTTTTTATTTGTAAAAATTATGCATACTTTTTTAATAAAAACATCGCTGTGCCTGCATTGTAACTACTGTATTTCAGGTATGATTAATATATAGAATAAAATGTCTGATCAGACCGGTTGTGATGGTGCGATCAGATTTTTTATTGTCAGTTTTCAACCCAGCCTGACGAGATTCAGCGTTCAGAAAGAATTTAAGCCAATAAATGTACGTCTGCAGTGGTACAAAAAAAATCTTTCCATTCTTTTCACTTTTTTAGTCTTTTTTTAAAAAAAACAAGTTTATTCTCCTCTCTTGTGTCATTATAGACCACATGAGATGCAGCCTGTCATTGACACTTTGGACAGATAATGCAGAAAAAAAAGACATGATCGTTAAACTCCCACTGTTTGAGCGCACTGATGTCATTTTGGTTAATAAAGTTTATTATCTTACCATAAAACTTCCTGACTAATATTAGCATTGACCCCAGAAATTGAGTATCACATGGTTTCCACATATAAATTCAGTTTATTACACTCTAAATACATAAACCTGACTTTAGATTTAAATGAACATTCAATCAACTGTGAAGATATGAGAGCAATAATCCAGCACACTCAACTGTTAAAATGGGTTAAATAATAGAAATGAATGTACTTCTCTCTTTATGCTTGACACTTTTCAGCATCATGAAATACTTGTGTGATATGAAATACTTGAACATGTGGTTTGATATGTTTATGATTCCCAAAGTTCATGAACTCATTTTGTTCTCATTGTTTGATGTTCTTTCGGGGGAAGAAATGGCAGCGTGTAAAATAAATTAGTGCGTGGGGTCACGGTGCGACCGCAGCCACACTGATAACAGCCAGGCGTTTTAATAGCCTGAGCTCATGAGCTCAACCCTTTATACACAGTTGTAAAGTAATAATGTCAGGTGTGTTGAAACAGTCGCATAGGAACACACTGGGAAGCACGATACAGACCGATTATATTACATGTATGGGGCACGTGTCATCTGAATGAATGGAATCGAAAGATGCAGTTTTGTGTTTGCAGGTTGTGAATTTCTGCTAATTGTTGGGTTTTTATAACATTCATATTGTTGACGCTGACTTGCATTCTAAAGTCAGATATTAAACAGTGGAAAAAAATAATCCATGACATTTTTAAAGTTGACGTTTTGGATTTCTGCCTCATTCAAAAATATCAATATATTATTTGAGTTTGAGAAGGTGGCAATTCTGTCTTCATGGAGGAGACGTTCACAAGCCAACAGTCATATTTTCCATCACTAACTCCTGTTATGTAATCTCTTTAAATTTGAAGAGTTGTAAGAACAGATATCTTGCCTTGAAACTCTCATAACTCAGATCAAACAGTAAATTAAGCAGCGCTGCTCAATCAAGAATCTCATCTGCCCCGTTTCTCAAACACATTAACTTAATAAATAAGTTTTAAAATGAGAAAACCTTCAGATAAACTGAGATGAGGACACACACACACACAAAATGGAATGAAGTTATGCCACTATATCTCATAAGTTATGTATTTAATGGTCCCTTTTTCTTATTTGACCTTAATATTTTTAATTAAGGAATAAAAATGGCAAAAATATATTTAATGAGTTGTTAAATCTGAATATTTTGACAGTTTTAAGTCTGTCTCTAACGATTATTTTTAGATCAAAAACTGAATAAATGAAACATTAAGTTAAATGGCAAGAGCCTCACTTTAAAGTATGTTAACTTTATCTAGTATTAAAGGTATTAAAGGAAGAGAACGCTAATGGAAGGAATAAGTGCAAAATATCTGCGTACACTTACATATCCATATGCTGCTTTAATACCCTTTGTACTCTTGGTTATATAAGCAGTTTTTGTGTGAGCATCCATATAAAGGAAAGAGGCAGATGATTTGCTTTAAGAGGTTTAAGCTTTAAGAGCTTTCAAGGGAACCAAAACTCCAATGTCAGTTTCTATTGAATCAATCATTATAGGTGAGAGAGAAAAATTGAGAGTGAGAAGTACAGTTTCTGAAGTCATGATACCTGAGTGGGGAGACGAGCAGGACAGTTTTCAAACGAGTAAATCAAACTCACACAAGAAGTGACGGCGAAACCCGGATCGATGCAACTTTTCATTATGTATATGCCAAAGGCTTTTTATTTATAGCCAGATTGCGTAATAGAACATATGCACCTGATGAATTATACAAGAACACATAACTTATGTTACTACACAACAGCAAAGTTAGTAATGGGTTGGTATCACAGGGCTTAAGTCAGGCCATTGAGAGAGGATGGCGTCTTGGATTAAATCAAAATAATTTGCTTCAAGCTAAGGTTGGATGAGTTTCGCAACAGAACAGCAGCAATGGTAAAACAAATAATACAATTGTTCAAGCATCACAAAGAGAATACACTGCAAACAAATTCAGCATGCAATAAAAATAAATCGTGGAATGTCAACCGGAGAATTTCATGAGCAGATCTGAAGGACCATGAAAATGACAATGAGAGCTGTGAAAGAATAATATCCGTCATCTGGTTTGTCATTTAGAGTGAATATAATCCTATCAGCAAGATGTGAAAGGAGCAGGAGTTATTTCAGCATAAAAATCAGTCTCAAAATCTTGTTTCGTCACCACCTTCCAAAACGACGGCTCTGTGACGCACGCTGACCTTCATTTAGGATATTTCAAATAATCCATGCTCCTACACAAACAGCATTAAGCGGAATTGAAAACCTGCCGCTTTGAAAGATTAATTTAAGCTTCTATTTAGTCCTGGAGTAGCTCTTATCCTCCTCCTAACACTCAAATTAGTTTCAGCCCTGAGTGATGTGAGGCTGCTGTGATTAGTTCAGATGCGAGCGTACGTGGATTAGTCGAAACGCTTCGGCAATGTTGAAACCCCGCGGGAAGCATTAGCAGTGTAAAGAACAAACCTTAAACACAACGAAACGTGGAGCAATGTCCGTCAAATTGTTGTAGAGGAAGTGTTGCCATAGCAACCACCAGCCAGCTTATGTTTCCCTCTTCTCTCCAGTGATTGCTCCATATCTCCTCTGGGATGAGGGATGTAGTTTTTGGGGTTGTTTGAAAAAGTTCGAGCTGGTTTTCATGCAATATTTCATCTCTTGGTGATTTTGTGACTCCTTCTTCTCAGCTTGTGCATGCAGGTGAGGACGCCTCTGTTCTGCAATGGATTCCTCTTGACATGAGTGAGTTGTTTTTGTTTTGTTTTTTTTGGTGAGAGGAGGGTTGATAAAAGAACTGAGGAAAAACTCGTCTTTGTCTGATCTTTACATTAGTCTGGAGCAAAAACTGGAAATGCACCAGCAAAGTTCTGAGATGGAAAGAATGGGACAACGCTTTTCAAATGAATTGAGAACATCAAAGAGGAAATGGGGGTGAAGAATCTATAAACTTTGCAATATGAATTTTTCTTCTGATCTCTCCTGAGATGTCATGCAGAACTCGGAACGAATAAGAACCAGACGGACAGAAAGCAGCGAATCAAAAAGCAGAATGCCTCTTGTCGCGGCGCAGAAGGACGAGAAAACAACATCGACTTTGCAGACAGGTTCTTTTTCTTTCTCCTCTTTCAAATTTTCAGGTCCCAGGAAGATCAAGAGGGTGATCACAGGTCAGAACCTTTTGAGACAGAACTTTGACAGAGGAATAAAGGTTCAGTGTTCCACCGCAAAAAAAATAATTTCAACCAGAGATGCAGAGAGCAGGTGGGACGGAAACCACTTTGGATTTCAGGGCCTGATTTCATTCACTGCTAGAAAAAGGAAACAGTGGATTAAACCTACTTTGACTGCAGACCCTTTGTTTGACATCAGAACCCTTATTATGCAGGTGCATTAAGAGAAAATGTTAACATTTGTCACGGGGGTGTTGTCGTTCATTCCTCAACAGGCGAAAGCATTTTGTTGGGTCATAATCAAGCTGACATCTGGGTTTTGATAAGTGGATGAGATAACAGGAAGTACAATGAGTCCATTGTGACAGCAAGCCCTGAGAGCAAATACATGCATGTCAATTTCCTTGATGTAGTGCAGATCTACGTTAATCTTTAATGGCTCCTTTGAGGTTTAAATGCCAAAGCAGTCTTTCAGACGGGCATTTTGTGCTGTAGACGGATATTATATACCTAATTTATCACATCCATTATCCTGCAGGCAAAGACTGAGATGGAGAGATAAAACAAAGAAACTCCTCTGAAGGTGCTGAGAGAATTTAGCAGGAATAAAGTTGGGCATCTTCGTCATGAAGCTGTCAGCTCACGTTCCGTCTGTCGTGCTCATAGTCACTGACATGAATGTTCGCCGCACCACTAATGATTCTCTACTCTGTCTAAAGTGTCACAGCTCTAGGAAGAAAAACAAATGAAATCTTATTTTAAATTTTGATGCAATCAGTTTCCTGCAAGATGGCTGGTGGTCCTTCCTGGTTCTGGACCCGCGGTGACACGCGGCCGCTCATTGGACGGCTGCACCTCAGGAGGTAAAGCAGGTGTCCACTCATTTACCATTTCAAACACAAAGCGATGACGGGTTGAAGGATATCGTTGTCCTCTCACAGTTTGCCCCCGGCCTCAGGGAATCGTAGAGAACCTCCGTCCTGCCGTCCACATGGACGAGGCATCTTTCTCTCAGAGCAAATAATGTGATGAATTGAAGCCTGCTTGTAATTGGATGCAATTACTTCGCCTCCATTCTACCCTCTCGTGCATTCTAATGAGCTTTTAATGGGTCCTTGATTAGAAAAAAAGTCATGAAGACAGGCGTCGAGGCTGGCCACAAAATGATGGATCATCCAGGAGACCTTGGTGTCCATTAAGGTCTATTATGGGCCCAATCATTGGGAGGTGAGTAGATGACAAGAAACTTTTATCATATTTAGTTTGAGTTTCACACACAGCGCACTAATGCTGTGTGCTTGAATAACTTCTTGATCCTGAGACGACAGCTGTGACCGGAGGTATGATGTCATCGCTCCACACATACAACAGCGATTCATGAAAGCCATTTGTGAACATGACATATCAGTGACTTCTGGAGGCAATGTCTTCATCTTTAGCTCAAGCTCTTTTTTTTTAAAACCCAGCTGACCTTGATAAACAAATTCAGGTCTTTTCTCTTCGGATAAGGTTGTGAATTTAGGCAGCAGTGTGACGTTCTCTTATTTGTGACGTGCTACAGGAATAAATGTTCGCCTCACAGTCACCACATTATATTCATAATTTACGTGCGTTAAAGAGCAGACGATTAAAAAAACATAAGATGTCAAGAATCTGCAGCAAATATCGATTCCTTGTCGGGTTGCCATGTATGTTTCCTGTGGTACATGTACAAAGTCATGCATATTTTGTGCTTCAGGTGCTCTGGGGGGAGTGCAACCAGACTGATTTGCATAAGTGGTGTAAATAAATCAAGACGAAAAAAGGCAGGAGGTGAGCCAACTGAGAGTTGAAGCCCGGTCGTTCTTCAGAAACACGTTTTCCTGGTGGACCTGGAAGTTGAGAAGATTTTCAAAATAAAAGTAGTCTCTTGTGTTCTTTGTCCCAGCAGATATTCTTAGTCTGACAGTCACTGCTTGCGTATGATGAGAGGAGAAGCCCTGGCAACTACATGTATTGTATTATGTGGTGACATCCAGAGGCAGGTGTGGCCTCTGAAAGTCTAAAAATACCCCCCCCAACCCCCCAAATAATGCTGAGGCCTTGAGTGAAGCCGTCTACTGGTCTCCATCAGTCACACACAATGAAAGTGAAATGAGGGTTTTTTCTTTTGAATTATTAGCTGGAAAAAAAGCAACAATACAGATTATTTCAGTTAAAAAAAATTGTATATATTCTTTGAATAGAAAATAAAAATTCATTTTAACTTCAGGCAGTGAATTAATATCGACCACACACACACATCGTAATGAACAGATTGTCTTGTTTAATGAGACGGAACGTTGGAAATGATGCAGGCGCTAATCAAAGGTAACCGTTTCTGTGACTACAGACGAGAGGACGACTCAAGTAACTCCAACGTCTGATGACCTCACGTGTGTGTAGCTTCAGCTGCTATACACGCCTTTTATCAGTGACAATCGCTCCAAAAATCAAAAACGGAATTTGGGGTAGAGCGATGATGGTATTTAAATCTTTAAAGGACTTATTTTTAATTAAAATCTATGACTGGGGGGAGGGGGGTGGTCATACGTGTGTTGGTCTTATTCGATCCTTAGCTATTTGTCTCCTGAGGCCGTGTGGATGTCTGAGTTGGTTCTGTACCAACTGTAAAGCTCAATGTGTGTGTGTGTGTGTGTGTGTGTGTGTGTGTGTGTGTGTAGGAGGGGGTAGGGGGGGGGCTTGGGGTCAAGGGATCATCAGTCTATATTTACCAACTAATGACTGAGAGGGCATTGTGTTGCTTGCATTCTTGGCACTTTGTGTGTGTGTGTGTGGGGGGGGTCAACTTCGCCACTTCATCGGGAGAGACGGAGTCGTCAGCTGAAGAGACAGACGGCACGTTAGAGATAAGACTTGAGGTGAGACAGAGCCTGAACCAGGTGTTCAAGGACAGACAGACAGACAGACAGACAGACAGACAGACAGACAGACAGGAGAGGAGGTGGGAGACATCCATCCTACAGATCTTTTCACTCCAGGAGAACTTCATCTGTTCCTCTTTCAAGAAAGTGTGAGTGGGGTTTTAGCACGCATGACATCCAGCTGATTTCCGAGCAGGTTACTGATGTGCTAGAGCACCTGATGTATTCCATAATTTACGTCTTTGTAATGCTCTCATTTATGATTCTGTATCTGTTTCCTCCTGGAGAATTTTTTCTTGCTTTTCCGGTTATTTGAACTTAACGGCGTCATCATTTAACGGCCTCGACGGACGTGGCTTTTAATTAATCTCTTGTGGATGGCATGAAGCAACCTCCTGCAGCAAAACCATAAATCACCCGTCCTCTTCTTCCTCTGATGGTGCCGTTTTGTTTTACTATCAAACACCTGGAAACTGAGCTTTCAGTTCATTTTGAACCCTGAAAAAACAGGAGAAAAAAAAAAGAGCATCGCTTTGCTTTTGTTCTGCTCTCACTAGGACCCCCGTGTTAAAGGCCTACCCATGGAGACGGATCAATTTTAATGTGCCAGATGCTGACCTTCCATTAGCAGCGCCCCCCACCCCTCCACTTCCATACGCAACACTAAAAAGAGCAACAGGGGAATTAAGGGGACCACCAGCGTACAGTCCTGTTAGCTTGTTTTCAGCGATGTAATTGAAGCTGGCGAGAGGGAATAGCACAATATGCTGCTTTTCTGCTCGTTTTTGGCGCTGCTACAGGTGGTTGCTACTGGGAGCGGGTGAATGAAGTCATCAGTCACACACAACCTGATTGTGTTTGTTGTGTGCGTTGTGCATTGACTTCCCCGGAGCAGCCGTGTGATTAATGACGGGCGGGGGGTGTGGGCAGCAGCATGGCGGACCTCAAGTGATGAATTATTAGACGCCGGGCGACCCACAAAAGGGGTTTTCATTTAAACCACAAACACGAGACAAATCCAGCGTACCTGCTTTTCAGAGGGGGTATATATGCTGGGTCTCTCGCTCTCCTTTGACTTCAAACGTGCTACAAACGTACTGGACTACATTTTTCATCACTTTCTGAC
Organism: Antennarius striatus; assembly: GCF_040054535.1. Taxonomy (NCBI): domain Eukaryota; kingdom Metazoa; phylum Chordata; class Actinopteri; order Lophiiformes; family Antennariidae; genus Antennarius; species Antennarius striatus. The sequence goes on along the minus strand of NC_090784.1, from coordinate 19,953,702 downwards.
ATTTGCAGATCATCCCCTGAAGCTTAACGTTGGTAGCAGAGTAATGAATGAAAATAATCCTGATTTGTCGACTTTATTCGTTATTTTAAAAACAGTGCAATTTCCAGACATCTGCACCAATTATTAAATGCTCACTACTGTTTTTCAGGCCTTCAAACGCTCTTTTTTTTTTTTTTTTAGTTCGGTAGGAGGTCTGAGAACACTACATTATGGGAAAATCATTATTTTAACTCCACAACTGAAGAAGTAAACTATATTTTGCATTGTCATCTTAATGCAAAATACAGATTCATAGTCACATCTCTTATCAAGTGTCAATGATGTAAAGTAACAGATCATTTAGTGCACAGTGTCAAACCCAAGGCCTGGGGGCCAAATGTGGCCCGCAAGAGCATAAAAGGTCAGAGTGTCTAAAAATGAATAGGTCAAAAGTACATTTCCCCATAATGGAGTAATTAAACCTATTTAATTTTGACAAAAACGTTTTGAACAATGTCATAACTTATATTTGATGTTATTTTTCTTTATTCATTGGATAGTTTTGATCCTTGATTGATGGAGTTCTGTGGGTTTTAATATTGTCGGTGAAGATGAGTCTGATGTCCCTGATTTAGCGCCTCATCAACAATGAGGATCAAACATGGAGTTTATCTTCTGGAGAAGAGGAGAGGATCTGCTGATTGTTACGTTCCCGCTCGAGGCTACGGTGTCCTTTATGTCCAAACGACTCGCTTTGACTCTTTGCGTCACTGCCTTCCCAAACAATTCATCCTCACTGTTCTCCTCCCCTGCACAGGTTCCAGTTGGGAAGGTTACCATGGAAACCAGGAAGACGATAAGGCGAGAGCAGGAGGAGCTTTCGACCCAGATGTCTCACAGCATGCAACTGTCCTCCCAGATCAAGAAAAGGACCTTCACCTCCAGGTGCAAACACATCAGCAGCGCAACATTCACAACAACGTAATTTACAATAAATGAAACAATTCAATAAGGAAACAGAAGAAATCATCAGCATCAAATAATAATAAGATGTTCCTTATATTAATAAGCAAGGGAAACCGCTGCACTAATGAGGAAAATGGAACTTAAGGCTAAACAAGACTCATGGAAACAACATTAATATTGGAACAAAGCTATTTTAATACCCTCATAAGCATATTTATATTTGGCTTAACAAAAAAACGTGATGCACTATTAACAGATTAAATTAATAAGAATGGGGAAACGGGAAGAAGTTATTTACAAGCAACACACACACACACACACACAAGTTGTGTGTTAGTCAATGAATCAGTAAAGACAGCATTGTGTGCAGTTGCAGTTCAGATGCTTTCTGACAGGTGTTCCAGTGAACCAGACGCTTGAAAGACAAATATGTACAGCCGAAAATGCAATAGCAATAACAGAAGCATTTTGAGTCATCTCAAAATATACTCTAAAACCTGTTAGATTAAAATAAATGAAACAGAGAACAGCTTGATGCAGGAAGCGGCTCCTCTTTGTCCTGGAATGAGACCTCAGTTATTTTTTCCAAGCGGCCGGCTCAAAATAGAAGAGAAGTCCTTTAAGTGTTATGGAAAAGTGAATTTAGACTCTGATGAAGATTATGTGGGATCAAAAGTTCGAGAACAGATCAGAAGTGAATCCATTTTTCTGGCGATTTAAATATCTTTTCATTCAGTTTACAAGAATTATTACTAATTTATAAGCAAAGTAGTAGAGGCCTGTTTCAATATGCTTTGTTAATTAAAAATAGACCCACCAGTGCTCCCAGAGCTCCCAGAAGACTTGCAGCGAGATCTAATAGAAACCACTTCTGGCCCTCTCCTAATCATCTCATGTCAGATTTGCTTTCATTTTCTCGGCCCTCTGCTGCAGCGACTTATTAGATGAGGGGTCTCCATTTCAAAATAAAAGGCAGTTAGGCTGATTCTTTTTCCACTGGGATGGTAAAGAAATAAACTGTTCCTCAGTTCGTTAATTTATTTTTGTTGTAACTAACTTATGATGGACAAAGCAGATGTCATTTAGATCTTAGAACATCCACTTCATCTCAAAGTGTTCCCCTTTTAGGCCTGTTTAATATTTTGAGGAAGCCTGTTGTTTATACATAAACGCACAACCTCTTTCTCCTGCTGCAGTACGTGCTTACCCCTACCTCCACCCCCAGGTTTTCTTTGCATGCGTGGGCGCACATGTTCATGCATGTTACTGTCTGCATGCCAAGAGTGTATGCATCTCCATATGCATTTATCTATGGGCTGTACTGGAGTGATACCATCCAGCCACAGGCTGTACATTATTTACCTGCCCAAGTCTCTCGGCGCCCCCCTCCGAATGGGGAACTAAAATAAAGGATAACAGAAAAGGTAAACACTAAAAGTAGAAGTTGTCATGAAAGTGGGGAAATAGTAATCCTCAAAACAAAAGCAAAAAAAAAAGGTGTTGTGTCAATTTGCATCGCCGGTTGTGAGATGGGGGTTTGAAAGAAAGGCCTGAGGCTAGATGTCAACAGATAATGGTGGTTTGGGAGGGGGTTGTGCAACACGCACTTGGGTTGCAGTCATGAGAAACAAACATTTTGTACAAGAGTTTGCAAAATTAACAAAATTACTATTGATATTTGCTGGAATTTTACAAATACGATAATTCAATGTTTTACATGCATTTGGAAGCATTCGTTTTGAACTGGGGGGATTACGCACCAGCGTTGACGGCCGACCTCTGGAGACTTTCATACCCCTCACGTTCTGATTGGTGTTCGATGAAACAAGCCGTCCTTAACAGGAAATGATTTTCAGAGCAACATTCACCTTTTCAGACCCAAACCAACAATGTGCGAGCGAGACGACTGCATCAAACAGCGTGGATGGAGATGGTGGACTGTTGTTGGTTCATTGATTTTTCCACTCACAACGTTTAAGGGTTTAGCAGCACCTATATACCCCTCCCCATCCTGCACTCGAGCAGTAGTCTATCCTCAGCGAGCCCTTCTGTAATTATAGATCTAATACCAGGAAAAACAAGGCAAACACATCTATCCTGTCTCTGGGGTTGTAATTACCCATTAACAGACCAACTGTTGTCTGTAGATAAAGAAAAGGCAAAAAATAAATAAATTAATGACTCTGCTCTTACAAAAATGCCCTTCAGCTTCAGGGCCTGGAGTGACCGTGTATTCTGAGAACCAACAACCCTCTCCTCTTATATTCGGTCTGCTCAGTTTATTTTCGGCGCTTTAAATCAAGAGCCGGCGCTCTAGTGGACACTTCCAACCTCCTGCCCGATGTCTACATGCTTCTGAACGACCACACCAATGGTGAGAAGAAGAGTACACTTCAAGGCCCGACAGGAAGAGGCAGCGGGGGTCCAATTGGCTGCACATGCATCCAAAAATCAGTCGAGTCAAGTGTGAAATTCATGTATTTTAGCCTTTGAACGAACCGTATGTGAAGACATTATCCGACGATCACACGCCGTTGTGCGAGGTTGACACCTCAGCATGCGAACGACTTCTCACGATGCGGTTTAGAGGACAGTCCTCTCCGAGCTGCCATCATCTGAAGACATGATGGTTCCATCTCTCCTGTCTCCGCTGCTAAGATGAATTTCCAGCGTATAATTTTTTGTCATGATTGGCTGCGGGAAGGGAAAAAAAATCTTGAAATGTTGTCTGGACTCTCAGGTCGTTACACTATGAAGTCTATCACCTTTCTATTGTAAAACACTTTCAAGAAGGTCTTGCAAGGTCCCCATTTACACTTAAAAAGAAGCTACTACCATGTTTTCCCCAGGGCTGAAATGTTCACGTGTTTATGATTTTACTTTAGTTTTACTTCCTCTACCTTACATTACAGATGCTATGAGTCAGGAAAAGGCCTGTTTCACAAATACTCCGTTGTCACTATTTGCATGTGCACACAAAGTAAGCTCCTCCTGGTTCCTCCTGGTTATATAATCTCCTTGCAGACAATAGCAAATCGTGTTTGCACACCGATGAGCAAAAGGGGAACTCTGGCGGAGCAGAAGTAGCTGATGACGGTCAAAACAAAACCAGGTCATGCACTTCCCTGATTAGATCAACGGATAAGGCTTTGCACCCGACACACAGGCGTCAAGCAAAGGATTAATCAGATAAAATAAAAGGTCAAAGTTCAGCAAAAGTCATACAAACAAAGGTTTATCCTTCCCTGATAGATGACGGTTAGATGAGTGTATCATGAACCTGTGGAGAACACAAGGAGGTGATGGAACAGGCAGATGTGTGGAAGCTGAATTGGAACACACACACAAGTACACACACACACACACACACACACACACACACACACACACACACACACACACACACACACAGATTTATTTGTCAAAGGAGGATCTTCAAATTTGCACAATTTCTTATTTTAGTACCATCTGAATTTGAACTTACATGTCAATATTCTCATAAATACAGAAACAAATCTCCTGTCTTCGCTTCTTGGCTGTTTGCAGGGTTTTGTTTGATTTTGTTTCATCATTATTTACCCGACAAGATCCTCATGGCAGGAAGAGCAGATAAAAAAATAATAAAAACATTAAGGCTGATTTCAGTCTGGAGATAAGATAAAAGTTGCTGGTCTTGAACTGAACCCCTGTAGTGTTTGAATAAATGAAACGTCACATATTTATGTTTGCCTACATCATCATAGCTGCTGATGCTGCATGGGAACGGGAGAGTCGCTGCTGCTGTCTAGTGGCTGAGGATGATAGTGACGTGATGGACCTGAGATGACATAATGAGCCGTACACCTTGACAAAACGAACAGGCGTGTTAATGCGAACGCTACGACTGAATAAATCACCATGGAGGATGACAAGGAAACGTCTTATTGATAACCGTTCAACTGTATCATTTGATGATATGCAAGATGATGTAACCAGTCTTTGTTTGATCCCCCCCCCCCATGTTCCCTGATAACAACAGCGATGAGGACACCTCCTATGCTCATATCTTTCCCATCATCCCTGCTGATGTGATGTCCGTTAAGGAGGTCCTGGACATGGAGGCTGTCCCCCGCCACAGGACATGGTGAGAGATCTGGTCGTGATTTCATTACTTATACGCCTTGAGAGGTGGACGGTCGTGATTTTACATTGTGATATCAATATTTAGGGTTTTTTACAGTAGATTTTCTGGGAAATTTGTTGAAAAATTGTTCATTTGTGAATTTCTTTTACATCGTGCTAAACGAAGAAGCATCTGAGTTGGTTATATGGTACAAACACTTTTCAGCATTGGCCATGAAGGCCTCATACAACAGAGGAAGAGGACAAATAACAGTGGAAGTTAGAAAAAGCTCATTTCACCCACCCTAAAGGTGTAATTGATGATTTGGTCCCTCTTTAAGTCAGAATTTTTGGACATATTGACTGTTGAATGCCAAATTTGCCATTTTTTTCATTAAAAAAATACTGAAGTTCCCACTAAAAACTGCCAAACTGATTCAAATATTGACCTGATATGAGTAAAAGTTAATCTGAGAGAATGAGATTCTTGAAATTAATGACGCGACCCGCCGGAGAGACGATGAATTCATTCACACGTTCAGACGATTCTGGATTGTTTAGTGGCGTTAAAGAGTCGAGTTTCTCAGGCTTGTGATTGGCAACGGACCAAAAGGCAGGAAAATGCACCAAGAGCGATGTTGTAACCGTGTGTGTGTGTGTGTGTGTGTGTGTGTGTGTGAGAGAGAGAGTTTGAAGACAATTGTCACACTCCAGCATTTAATGAAAGAGTTTGAGTATAAAAAAACACAGACATGAGGGAAATAAAGTGAAAGTAGTTCCTTGAGCGACTGTGTCATTACATAGATAATAATACACTCACTCATATATAATATTATGTTTAGATACAATAAATGGTTAAAAGTCAATATCATTGTTAGAGATGGCTTTTCAAAGCTATGGCGTGTATTTTATCTTCATTCTCCTATTAGCTTGTTAGCTAGACAAAATAGCTTAAATTCTAATTCTACAAGAGAATAAATACAACAACATAAGTGGAATTGTTTTGTATTTGAAATATTAGTACAGTTAAAATATGATTTCTCGAGTACCCGGCGCTGTTTAGAAGATAAATCACCGTGTACACTCACTATATTTCAGCGAAAGACATTGAAGATGTCGGCTATAAAGAAAAATGATTACTGATCCCGCCGTCATCCGTCCTCATCCGTCTGCTGCTGATGTGATTCATGACCTGCAGTTAACTCCGGTCGGGAAGATGGGCTACTTTGGTTCTGGGCCAGAAACCCGCAAGAATTTCAAAATTTTAAGCATCTCAAACTTAAGATAATTCATAGTAATTCAATTAAAACCAAACGTTGTAGTAAAATCATTGGATTCACTTCACATCTCCAACCGTATGCATCGTCTCGGTTATATAAGCACTATATTTTTACAGGGAGGTTAAAGACAAGGAGAATTTTTCCATCTGCAGCTCTCAGTTCAGGCTACATCTTATCTTTTCTTTCCTTGGACTGGAGTTTTTATTGGAACAAAGGGCAGGAACTGTGGATGAGTCTCTTCTACTCATGCTGAGCCAACGGCTTACAGCGATCCCTCTACTTCCCTCCAGAGGACTTCCTTCCTAGATGAGCCCTTCTTTTCATGAGACTCTGAATCTCCATTGGTTGTCAATACTGCATCCTGTCTCTGCGCTGTGTGTGGGAGCATGGAGTGGGTCAAGTTTTTATGCCCACAGAGTCAAATCAGTGAAGAGACACGCCTGGGTTCTGTTGTTTAAGGCCAGCTGGGGACTTCTCCCATCATTTGCTGTCTCAAAGATCATAAAACCAGTAAGCCAGAAACCAACTGGGTCACGCTGTGAAGCTTTGTTTTATTTTTGTATGGACGGGGAACAGGATGGAATGTCTATTCAGCACAATATAATGAATCGAGCATGAGCGGTCGAGAGGAGAGGGGAATTTATTTAACAAGACATTCAAATTTGTCTTCCATTAAGGAGCTAAATTTGCAAGAAAATAATTACAGTATCTGACATGGCAATCAGGAAACAGGAACCACTTTACTGCACTCTAGACGGTCGGGTCACCCTAATCACCATTTGTCATATCTTACGTCTGTGCTACGAAACTACCTTAACCTCGGCGTGAGTCAGAGTCTGAGAGTCATGCGTCAGAATTCCAGGATTGGGATTACGGCTGAGCCGTCAGGGACTACATGTCACGTATCTACATTTAAGTCCCGGAACAGAGAGGTTTAGGTCACCAAGAGCAGGAAGTCAAGGGGATTCTTGTCTTTTGAGACGTGATTTGCTTCTCCAGAATCCTGCTGTAAGGCCTCAATAGCACTTTTGAAGAATGAGTGGCAGCGTCTTTCCTGTTCTCTAATCCATCCGGAGACTTATTAGACTCCGTTGCATCGGAAAGGATTTGATGTTTCCAAAATTAGGAAATGGTTCCTGGAGTAGCAGGAGGACAGACAGAGGTGGCGAAGAGCACAGAAGGAAAAGAGGTTTAATAGTGGGAGAAAAAGCTGCCAAGGAAGGTGTGAGAAGAAGGGAACTCATTGAGGGTGAGATCACACTCTTTTGAAAGACAAACACATCTGACAATAATGAACTTCAGCTGCAGTCGGGTGGCCGGGTCATCTCGAAATCTTGTTAAATCCCTTCCTTACGCCACGAACGTCTACCCCATCTGCTCAAGTGCCAACCTCACATCCATCGGTCTCACCTTTAGATATTTCCACCTGCTCTAGTTCATCACTTCTCAATTTGGCTTGGCAGAGTCCCAATTTTATGAGTGAACATCAATTATTTCCAAACCTTAACTCCTCTCTGAATTTCTGAAGGGAATCTGGTTTAGATGAAATTTTTTGTGGGGGGGGGGGGGGGGTGAAGGCTTGGAATCTGGTAAAGCTGGAGATGGTTGATTTCTCACAGGATCAGTCTTGGAGGATGGAGAGATGAAGCCGAACGCTCCCAAGGATTGACACACTATTTCTAGGAGGTCTGAGCATTCTAAGATGGGGGGGATTTTTGCTTCCCTTTGTATGAACATTAATGCCCTAGATCTTAACATGTTCGCCAACAAAGATCCATCTTTTTATTACTATGCTACTCACACAACAGTGTCGCCATCATCTTTGTGCCGAGGGCTAACGAGTAAATTGAACAGCCGGCTTGATGAGCCCAGTTCATTTTGGAAGGAGGTGCTTACTGTTCTTTGCACCAGGAAGCAATATAAAATTTTCCATTTGGGGTAATAATTAAGCCATAAACTCTCTCGTACCCACTGACCTGATGCGATCCAGTGGTTCATTCCCTCCAAACTTAAAATCTCGGTGCTCCCGGAGATTAAACACCCAACCAGGCACACTATTAGCGAAACAAGCCTATGGCTGACTGTCAGAACTGTGTTTCTGCACCCCTACAGATGCATATGCACCTATGCATGCCTGCACATACTTATTTGCATATTTATTCAAGCAGTTGGTGCATTTTACTCAATTATCACGAGGATTCATGAGGCTGTTCACGCTCTAGTGGCTATAAGAACTCTGATGCGTGTTCGTGAATATTTAAGATCTCGTCTTCTCCATTTGTTGCGTTGATGTGTGTCAGGTATGTTTTGAAATAATTAAACCCTGGGGACCGTCAATCAGAGCACGGCTCAGAATACACACCCCTCTGGCGATGAGCAGTTTTGCAACGCTGCTTCTCAATGGCAGAAAAACAAATACGATTGTGTTGGTGTGCATGCATATGGATGAACTGCATGTACACAAGAGAAGGTGCAGTGCCATGAACACACTGACACGTCCTCACGTGCAACCTGCTGCCCATAACTACATGTAAACTACCAGGGGTATCAGTAACTAATTAATTAGTGTTCTTGTTTGCGTGCGTCCTTGTGTCTTTGACGCACATTTTTTGACAGGGACGCAAGCTTTAAATAAACTTCCATAATTTTAATTTTAATTTCATAATTTTTCTTTTTTTTTCTCTTCACTAAACAGTTACAATTTTATTAATAAAAACATTAAAATTAACACTTTAATTTTTATATTGCACTATTGGCAAAACTCAATCCTTGCGTACGCTTGACCCGCTATTCTGTTACAACTTTTGGGATGCATAAACATCATGTTGGGATGCACAATTTTTTCTTGAAGAGCATCCCAGGGATGCACAACTCTCTTGAGGTAAAATGAACTCTGATTAATAATGTTTGAACAATCAACTAATGATTTCATTGACCTCTTTTTCACATTAGGAAGGAGAGCCTCATATCAAAAATCAAGAAAGTTTCTGGTTTATCATTGGACAAAGTCAGAGTCAGAGATTCTAAAATAACTTGAAGTGTCTTCAGTGAGAGTCAGAACGGCACAAGTGTCACAATCACAAATGGAGCGGCGAAGCGTCAACATCATTGAGCATTTTCAAAGACAATCAAATATCAGAAAAGTAACACTTGTCCTGAAATGGACTGGGACAGAAATAAATCTCAAGTCCAAGGAAAAATCGATATAAAATTGCTGCTTTCTCTCCAACAGACTCCTCTTTCCCGACCACATTCAGTCCTTTTTTCTGAATTGCTATCTTTGCTCTTGCTACCACTTCTGATGGAGGTCTGAAGTGTTTTGTCAGCTGACAACTTCATGTGTGTCTTATACACAAACATAAACACACTTCAGACGTGCATGTTAGCAATGAAAGAAACAACAGTATGCATTGGTTAAATGTAGCATTACTGCAAAGTAAAGTCTGCAAAAATGCAAATCTAAACTCATTAAAAACTTTACCTTCCCGGATATGTAAAACTTTTCTCTGTGTCCGACAGGCAAATTCTGAAAGAGACTCTGGCTGCCGATGAAGAGTACCACAGAGAGAAGTGGATTTGGTTTGGGAACGAGGCCGAGAAGGTGGAGGTAGACGTGCTGAAAAACCAGCATTTGTTACGCAGACGTGTCGACAAACTGGCGCTTCGGAAGCAGGTAAAAGATGCATTATTAGAGTTTTTCTTATGTTATTGGTTCCTCTGTCTCATTTATTGACTCTTTTTAGCTCTTGGATGCTCTGAGGGTGAAGTTCACGTGACAGTCTGAAGAACATCTGCAACATTCATTTATTTCTCATTTAAAAACTTTTCTTCTGTCATGCTCCAGGCGCAAATGAAATTATCTGCCCACATGAGGTATCTGGAGCTCCTGAGTCAGAAGGCACCAGACTTTCCGATACCTCTGAGGTCCCACACCGTCTGGGAGGGCATGATGGTCAATTTCTGCTGTTTCGTCAAGGGCTGTCCTACCCCGAAGGTCACATGGTGAGCTTCAACAAGTTTCTCTTACATTGCAATGCTGGTGCTGCAAAATGTTGTTTTTATTTAGGCTCATGCTTGGTGTTGAAGGAGACAAAGTAGACATTCTCAAGGTAACAACTGCACATTGTATAAGTATATTCACTCCTCGTCTTACTTTAAAGCTGTAATGACCTGCTGATTCATCATTCTTTGCCTTTGATGACAACGCTATAATCAGTTTATCCCCGGGTTAACTTGGACCGACGCATTTGCACATATTCCCTCCTGAGATTTCCTCTTCATGACATCACAGACTTAAACATGTCATTGGTTCTTTTGCTTTTTCTTTTCTTGTCACTGCGAATAAAATCACATTTCCATCTAGTGTCAAACAATACAATCGGGACACGTCACTTTTGAACACCAGGAATGTGAACGTATGTCATGACTGATGAAGCATACGGAGATTTAAGCATATAAATTAGGTTTGAACGCCTGTATGTGCAAATGATTGCATAAATGGACTCCAAGCCCACAGAAGCAGGAGTCATGACACTGCTGCTGAGACGCCTGAGTTGAATATATCCTCCTATATTAACATGAAATTACCTCCGTCAATTCAGGCGACGCGCCAAGCTGTCCACCTCCGTACTTAAGCTGCAGGGAGGCCAGGTGATGAATAGACTGTGTGCTCAAGATTCATGAACCTAGAGTCAGGTGTGTGCCCGATCGCTTGAGATACGGGGGTTTCACCTTCCTATGAAGCCCCCGTGGAGAGCAATGAGCTGCGAAACACTGCCCCCATTCAGCAAGATGCAGAAGGACAGTCTAAAGATCCCATCTGGCTGTTAGAGATTCAGCCCAAGTGATGTTTGATGAGTGAGAGATGAGGCATCAGCTGACCTTAGTTTCAGCGTTGATACATTCAGATATGTTTCTGCAGGTATAAGGATGGGGTTCTACTGAGAAGGCCTCACATACCGTGGAATTTCAGAATTCAAGAAGAGTTCGGTCTCCACTCACTGGAGATCAGAAGGTGAGTCGCTCCTCATCGGGGGTGGTGTCACCGAGGTTACATCATAACCGAGATTCACTTAGTTAGTAAATGCTAATTTACTCCATGTAGGTGGAGTTAGAAATATCTTTTATTTCAGCTACTTCCTCACACACACACACACACACACACACACATGTATTTCCCTTCCTCAGGTGCACTCCAGATGATGCTGGCGAGTATAAAGTGATAGCCAGGAGTCCTCTGGGTGAAGCCATGACTTTTGGAACACTTATAGTGAACTGTGAGTAATTTCCAGATTTGTGTCACTTCCACTTTTGTAGAAATGTATTATGGATTATGGATAATATAATAGATTACAGTGCAATGACTGAAACATAAACATTAGCCTTGGGTTTACTTAAACTGGATGGACGTACTTTGTGCAGAATTTAATCCTAACATCGGACCAACACAGACACTGCTCATCATCTTCTATAGTTATAAATGAAAATCAGCGTTTCTAGGATTACTCTGACACTTTATGAAACTATTTATGATTATAAAATCTAATTAATGGGTCAGTGGAATCTGAGTTCAGAGCTATGACATCATGTTTTGCAGATCAGAAACCATTTGACATCAAGGAATGACTCAACTGGGGTCAAGAGCGCTGATCAAACGAGAAACCAAACGATTCTGAAATGAAAATACAAAAAATAAGGGGTTTTCAAAAAGATCACACAAACAAGGAATGGAAACAGATTTCCAAAATAAAATCAGGAAAAGGTAGGCTTAATATTGAAACATAATAACATACTTAAATGTCTCAGATCTCATAAACAGCAGCATGAAAATGATTTTAGGCTGTGCATTTAAGCGTGAAATACAAATGCCAGCTAATATTAAACCTTCACATAGCAATATTGTCTTTAGCCTCAGGATTCCAGTATGGTCCAGGAAATAAACTGAGCCCTTGAATATGACACTTCATTTTGCAGGTGTACATCTGGGTGCTGAAATGTCATCACACATTTATCTCCATCCTCTTCTTACCTCCAGAAATACCTCCACCTGTTTTTTTTCTCCATGAACTTTTGTTTTTTTATGTGAATAGATAGACAGACAAACAGAATCAGTCATACTTATAATGATTTTTCTCCTTAGAAGTTTCCTAAAGATGTGTATCAATTAACCAGCCGGGGCTTTCGGGAGGAACTTCAAGGCCTCTGGTGATCTACACTTCACAAGATTCTTTGGTTGTTAAAATACGTTAAAGGGAATATTAGATGTAACCTGCATAAATCCGGCATTGCCAACTTTGATTTGTCTGCTGTGTATCTCTACGTCCTTCAATTTCACAATATCCTCCTCTGTTTCTGTCTCCATGTCTGTCCTCCTCTGCCGCTCTTCAATTTAGCATATCAAGGAGCCGTGGCCGGTTCAGACTACTCCAAGACCCCTGGTAAGATTCCTGCCAAAGCCTAATGCAAAGTGTCCCCTTTCATTTTCCCTGCCACCCTTTGAAGTACCTTCCTCCACCAGTTACCGATAGACGGTCCCGGTGGCTTTGAAGACGGTGAGAAGTTCGCTCGGCTCTTTCGCTTCACGCCGCACCTCGTGACGGGAGATACAGATGGACTGAATGGGAACGTTGCATTACCAGCGTTTGTTTGATATGAGAGTTTGTGTCCCTGTGTGGGCATCCGTGTCCGCGGTCGTACTCGTATAAATAAGAGTTTTTTTTTGTGGGATGGTAGCTGTAGGGATAGAAGGACTTGTTTTAAATTGAGCAGGAATGACACTCATGTATTTTTCATTTCAGGGACAGCAGGGGATTTATTATGTTTTGCTCCAAGCTGTGGAGCATCTCATATTGGCTGTGACACTCTTTGGCCTAGATTAGCCTCCACTGTGTCAGTTGTCATCACAAGAAAAAAAAAAAAGCAACACTGATTTAAATGCCTAAAGTAATATTTAGGTTTACCAAAAGGCATCTGATGGCAATTAAAATTTGTATTTCTGTCTGTCAGATGCAAAGCTAAGACGGGGTTGATGATTTTTTAATGCACCACAAATTTTTTCAGAGGAAAGTCAGGGTTGATGTTTTATTTAGATCCAGACTCATTCATACAGAACATCATATAAATCTTAATTAAATTTATCGAGCTCAGATGTCAGACATCAACTTATTTTAATTTCAACAAAGTCATTTTATTTTTACATAGCCACTAATGTTCTCAACTCTTTAACAAAACCTTAACCTCTAATTTCGCTTTGACCAGAACACATCACTCGTACATGAATCGTCTTCTAAGGTGTCACGGGTGCATATTTAGTAATCATCCTATCTAGCTTAAAATAACAAACATTTTTCTCAATGAGGTAACTATTTAAATGTTTATTTTAATTGCATGGTGTCATAAAGGCTTACATCTGGCCCCACATCATGAAGAGATCATAAATTAACATTTAGAATGAAAATCAAACGTTTATTTTGAGAAGACATTCCAACCAAAGGGACCGAGACAAACCTGCCTAGAATAAAATCAGCCTTCAAATCTCATCAGCACAAATGTATTCAGATTCTACACACAGGAATGTCTATTTTTACTCTACCGCCATCTCTCATCATTAGCCTGTACACCTTTCCTACTATGTGCTACGTAGGTGCATTACAGTGACACTGGGGCCTGTTTGCTGTGAGGATGCGCCGTAATTGATGTTTGATTAACCCATCTGGTGCAAAAGTCATACTTTCTAACAGAAGCAGTGAGTTAATTGTGCTCTTTGCTAGGCCGAGGGAGGCGTGGCTTTGACACTGAATTATGGGAAATAAAGATCTAAGCGCTGCATTCGAATAAAGCTCCACACCTTCCTTTGACGGCCTGGATTTAGATGCGCCTCAATCGGATTCATTCCCGAGGACTGGATTTGATGGCCCACATATCTCCCACTTCCAGACTGCTTCAGCGCTTGTGTGGGAGTGGGAGCTGAAGGAATGACTTGTTCAATTACAGGAAAGGTTCACTTCAAGTTGTCACACCTTGAGCTGTTCTCTTGTCTGGTCCTCTGGGGGGGACGTCTCTTGTGAAAGTCCGACTTCGGCGCGGGCTCTCAGGTGAAGCCGAAGGTCTGTTACAGCCAAGCAAGTTGGAATAAAATGGTCGCTTTATTTGATTTCAGGACCCTCAGGTGTGCTTTGCTCAGTTTCCGCTGCGAGATAAACCGAGGACAGAAGAGCTTGTTACTGTTAGCTTGCAGAAAATAATGAAAATGCACAAACGGACCCAGTGGTACAGAAACATCAGAGCTTTTCAAATGGGTTCGGAGATGAAGTCGAGGAGATGAGGTCTCATTTCTCATCATCAGGATTCACCAAATTTCATCTTGCCTGCCGCACACCCACAGCTGCCACCCTCCTCTCTTTACCTGCGATGCTTTCTTCCTTCCTTTGTTGAAGTCCAAAGGGAATTGGGGAGAAAATGAAAATTCCTGGAATGGAATATATTTTTTCGGCTGTGAGGTTTGCCTGGAGTTGGTTTAATTTTCAATATTTTCTCTTTGCACTCCACCAATGAGGAAAGTGGCTTCATGTATATCAATAAAGTGCACCAACCTTTCTTTTTGCTTTTGACTTTTTCCTCCCCACCAACGTTGCCCTCTTCCATCTTTGCTCACCTCCTCTCTCTCAGGTTTCCCGTTCGGGCTAGGAGCTCAGTTTGTCGACACCTTCCCCCCAACGTGGGTGACAGAGGGTACCAGTCTCACCCTGCAATGCACCTTCACCTCCCCGCTGGTGCCCGTTCACCAGAACGTCACCTGGTTCAGAGACGGCAAGTGCTATTACAGATAACTATGTTTGATACTTTAGATACGTATTCGGGGTTCGTCATTTCATCCTTTCCTTCTCTAGGCATCCAACTGCATCAGTCCAACAACGTGGACATTTGCACGGTCGACAACAAGGCCTCCATCACCTTAAAAGCTGCCTACAAGGAGCACGAAGGCGTTTACACAATTCGGCTGAGAACGGTGGATGATATCCAGGAACACAGCGCTTTTGTCTATGTCAGAGGTGAGATTTCATTTAGAATAAAATCTATTGAACTTCTTTTACTGATTTAATGATTAGGATGATCAAGTTCAATGTCAGACCTTGGAAAAAGCTTGTTTTGGAACAAACACCGCTCAATTTTTCTGTGCTGAGTTCACAAAAGTTCTCAAAGCTCCTGCATGGTGTCTCCTAAGAGACTAAAAAAATTGTGTGTCAGGTGATAAGCTTCAATTTGAAATGATCCGTTTCATTTTTGAGAAATCCGACAAGTGCTTTGCCGTAACCCCGAGACCCCTGTGCACAAAAAGACCCGTGTTTTCAAGGATGGAATCATCGCTTTGCGTCAAGATGGACAGGAGCAGTGTCAAGCTGGATAAATGGTGTGTTGACTGAAACATTCACTCAAAACACTATTTGTATTCACAAGCTTTTGGCTCTGCTTTCATTTCCTGTCAGCAAACTACCTCGATTCCTCCTTGGAAATTGCACCATCAATCAAACTGTTCCTCAGTCGAGAGCTTGTTAGCTTTGTTCAGCAAGACTATATATTCTGCACAGACTGCTCCTTGTCTCTCACACATTGTTTGCAACATGCAAATAAACCTGAGGGGCAACTCCCTCTTGACTCATCAAACATTTGAAATGCATCGGGGCGAGGCTTGGCACGCCAACACGTTTCTCCATAATACCAGTGTTTATCGTGCATGTATTGCACCGTCACTGCCGCTGTCACAGTACCACATGCTCTGAATCATTCATGAATGTGTGTGCCACACGCTACGGAAATATATTCAGACACACACACACACAACATTTGTGCAATTCTCCCTTTAAGTCTCTACTCAGGTGTCTCTCTTTTTAAGGAGCTCGACTTTTTTTTTTTTTTTTGCAGAGCTGGAGGTCAAAATTAGCAAATCAGCAAACTCCCCATCCAGTTTTCCCTTTCATAAAGCCATCATGTTTGCATTACAAACAGGATGGCAATGCAGGATGGAAAACTAATTAAAGAGAAGAAAGAAAGCACAGAAAATCAAGGAGGTTGAGTTTTCAGAGGTGTGGTGATATTGTCCTGACTGCTGTTTTGTAAAAACATCTATTCCTACCTTCAAGAAAAGTTTTGGACATTACTTTGCATTATTTACTCATTTATTTTTCCCTCTTCTCTCTCATCTCTGGCTGTGATTTGTGGTATATACCTGTTAAACTGTTACTTCCTCCATCAATCCCTGACAGTAGTTAAGACACTATATTTAGAACCAATTAAATACTTCAATGATGACGTTTTCCTTTCATCCGCTGCTCTTGCCCATCTTTTTCTTTTTCTCCCCTCATACATTTTTTTTTAGCACTCTTTTGTTTGCTCATTTTCATCCCGGCATCTGCTTTCTAATTCCTCATCTTCTTTTCCAACCAATTCCATTTCTTCCATGGCTTCAAACATTTCATCCTCCATCTTTTTTTTTTCTTTTTTCTTTCTCTTGTAATCCTCTGACTGACCTTCTCCTCTTCATGGTGCAGATGCATCAGCGGAAGTGCTGGGAGGCCCCGCCTCTCCTCTGGCGGTCCAGGTAGCTGACGTCAACAAGAATTACGTCTTCCTTACCTGGCAGCCGCCCTCTGCTGACGGAGGTTCACCGGTGGAGGGTTATTATGTGGAAAAGTGAGGGTTGCAAGGTTTAAACTTTTGTTTTTGAGTTTGCAATCAAACCACTTAGTCTGGTCTTTTTTTTTTTGTGAGAACTAAGGTGATTAACAGATTTTCACAATCATGTCAAGTTATAAAAATGCAGCATTTCCCTGACTTCCCAGTCTTAAATTATCAACAGAGGCCTGGATCATTATAGAATTTAATGACCTTGGATGGAATTGGAGGCTTTCTTGTCCAGGCAGGTCTCAGATTGGTCTGCCTTCTCCAATAGTCTTCAATGATTGCTTTATCGACCATTCCTTTGACCTGTAGTGTTCCTGAATCCATACCTCAGCTTCGCTGATGTACTGACCACTCATCTTCCAATTGCTGTGACGCCTGAGAGACGTTTCCGTGTTGTTGAGAGGCATTTTGAAGACCTGTCATGGTTTAGGATTGTCCTCTTCATGCGTAAGAGTCATTGCTAAATGTTGCTGTGGTCTGTCCTCAGGTCCAGCAGCCACTTGGTACTGTGTGATGCCTCTTCCTCCCATATGCCCATTAACTGTAGTCTCAGGTCCGGGTTGGCCTGTTCCAATTTTCTTATTCCCTTGCAGCTGGGGGTACTCCCTGGATGGGTCTGTGGAGAACAGGCAATTTATTCTCTTGGCCTCCTCATCTGTGGTGCTTCTCCTCAGCCTAGCAGCTGAGCTGGGAGTCTTTGTTTGGAACTCTCTGGAGCCTCACTTACGGATCATCATCTTGTTCGTCTGTTCCAGTCCTCTATAACCATTCAGGTTCCCCCGTGACACCTTTCCATACCGCTACAAGGCGACTGACTTTCCTTCAGGCTTTCTTGATCCTGGCTTCTAACCTTCTTCTCCATGGGGAGGGAGAGATGGAGGGAGGGGGACACTTCCTGCCTGTGTCATTCTTGACATTCTTGAAGCGTCTCAGCCAGACACCACCAGCTCATTTCCAAAAACTGTTTCTCTGTAGACGCAGTTCATCTGCAAATGATGAAATGTTCTTCATTTACATTTTAATCAAATTAACTCGCATCATCCAAACTTTTTGGAATTGCTTGGAGTCAACAATGGCGCTAAAGTGAGAATCCAATCCAGTCCACTTTATTTATATAGCACAATTTAAATAAACACAAGGTTTCCAAGGTGCTGCACAGTAACTAGATAAAAACACAACAAACGTGCCATTAAACCATGAACATAATGAAGTTAAATAAAATATCAAAGAAAAATCCAATAAAACAATTTAAAATAAGTTAAAAGCGGAAATTAAATCAGATAAAAACAACTAAAATAATGTGAAATAATACAGAAAACATTGTAAAGGGTGTCAAACGCCAGGGATAAGAGGTGGGTTTTAAAAAAAGATTTAAAATGTGACAGTGAAGAAGCCTGCCTGATGTGCAGCGGGAGCCCATTCCATAGTTATACTGAATATATTGCTGAACTTCTTCTTGCTCGCTCGATGAGCATATTGAGAAACGTGAGGGTGGCGCCTGGCAGCAGCAGCCTTACATCCATTTGGAGGAGTTCACATGAGATGGATGGTACACTTAGTAATTATCAGTTGTCGACACTGTGTGAACAGCAGAGTCAAAGACTCCCACAGGAGAACAGATGCTGCACTTATCACAAACCATAATCAATCAGCATCGTCCTGGACATGTTTGCGTGTCGTTACCACTGTGTGGGTTTTGTACAGGGAGTCAAAGCGTGTTCATTTTAATGTGTGTCTGTTTTTCAAATTCTATTCAAGTATATATTCACGTACTTTCTCAAAGTTGTTATTGTGTTGTAAATGAAAGACACCTCCCAGTTACCTAGCAACCTCCCTATAGTTGTTTCAACAGTTTATCGATAATGTGTCATCTAAGCTTGCGATGTGCTTTAAAAAAACTATTTGTGTTTTGAGGCCTGTGATTAGATCTGGTCACAATTGTAGGTCTTGGTGGAGTGTTTACCGACTTAAGTGTGTTATTGTTCTGTCTTACTTTTCTCCCCCCTCTCAGATTGGAAGTTGGGAAGGGTGACTGGGTGCCCTGCAATGTGCATATCCAGAAAATGTGCCACTACCCGGTGTTTGGGCTGAAGGAAGGGACTCTGTACCAGTTCAGGGTTCGTGCCGTTAACAAGGCCGGAGTGGGACGCCCTTCCAAGGCTACCAAACCTGTCCGCACTGCAGACCCCCTGGAACACACCAGAACCATGGGTAACACAGAAAACACAATGACACACTCGTATTAGCAGGTATTAAAGATTAAGAGATGAACCAAAAGAGATTGGTTCACTTCTGAAAACTGCAGAGTTGTATTTTAAGGGAAGAACCCATCAGCTTTGGTGGATATTAAGTTCAAGAGGTGTCTCGACATCCTTTGTCGGAATTTGAATGAAGGTTCAATTTGATTTTAAGGGACTATGGGCTTTACCTTTAATACCACTGGGTAATTACTGAAATTTTAATGTGTTAATATAACAAAAAATATATTGTTCTTAACATCTTTCTAACTTGTGTTGATAGCTCAGTGCAAGCCAGTGGTGAGCGACGTCTGTGGCATCACTTTCTGAGCAATTTGATGAAGTGATGGAAACACTGCCAGGCTATCTAGCTGCAGCGTACCCCTGTTATCTAAGCAAATGACTGACATTTGAGAAGACTTTTCAGATGATCTTCTATATCACTCGGTTAAAGAGATTATGGTGTACATGCAATACTATTAGGCTTCAAATAACACATCATAAAACAGACAGAAACTGGTGCCTTAGGCTTCTGCTGTTTGTATAACGTTAACCTGATGTCGACTCCCATGAAAGTATGAATGAACTGCAACAGTGATGGCATCACCTCCTCCTGATGGTGGTGGTGAAGCTCCTCCAACTCTCCTCCAACACATCACTCCAAAAAGCCTTCCGGTGTTCGGTTGGGTTGAGATCTGTCGACTGTAAAGGTCGCATCTTATGAATCACATCATTTTCACACTCATTGGTGCGTTCAGTGGCTTCCTGAACGGAAGCACCTGCATTCATTAAGTCCCCTCTGTTCGTTTGTTCTGGGTTTTTTTTGCCCTTTTCATTTGTTTCCATCTGCTTCCACAAAAAGCCACTCGGCCCAGCCGTTAATTCACCTCAGCTGCCTCCGTCGCCGTAGAGCACCTGCAAATTTATCAGCGCTACCGGGGGGGAAACAGATGTACTCAGCGCAAACGTGGATCTAATTTTATGAATCCGGATGAGTTATGCATTTGTTGCCGTGACGGCTTTGTGGTGGAACACTCTGTTTCTTGAAAGGTGGCTTGAAAGGCTTTTATGTTTTCTTAAATACAGTTGAGGCATGAGGACGAGCGAATGAGATGTAACTCCCTGTTTGTGTGTTGGAGGGAGGACAGATGGGCTGTGGTCAAACACTGCGCATCATTAAACACAGATGAAGGACAAACAGAAGGTTGACTTGCCTGCAGACTGCTCTCCATTCTCCATCGCTCGTTCTCTCTCTCTCTCTCTCACTCTCTCTCTCTCTCTCTCTCTCTCTCTCTCTCTCTCTCTCACACACACGCACACACGCACACACACACACACACTTACTCACTTATCCCCCCTAATGGGGTCCCACTTGTCTTTCCTACTTTGTGGGGTCCAAACACGCGCACGCACACACGCACGCACACACACACACACACACACACACACACACACACACACACACACACACTCCAGTGGCTGCTCTTCTAATGCTAACATTAACGCTGTTATCATGGGCTCTCACATAACATCATTATCTTGACTTGACTTCTTCCTTCATTTCCTTTGCCCCACCCCCACCCCCAGTGATCACTGCAGACAGAGGGAGGACAGTCACTGTTACGAAAGATGAACTTGAAGGTGAGAATGTCTTCTTTTCTTTTTCTTTTTTTTATTTGTCCATGTACGGTGTGGATGTAAAAATGACGCAATTTGAACATGTTCACATGTGATTTTAAAAAATCTATGTATTACTGCCACCCCCACCCCTCATTCCCCCCACCCCCACTCCCAAGGGCTTAATGCATGTTGATATTATTTTGAACAACAAGCTACAGTAATTGTTTGGCTGAGGCAAAGAGCTTTCGCTCCATTTGCCGAAGTGAAAAGGATGCAGACCCTGGTTGTGTCCTGCTAACTGCACATAATGGCCTGAGGAAGCCTGAGCACCTGTGAAGAGGAATGATAACCACGTCGGGGGGGGGGGATAAAGACAGGAGAGGGGGAGGCACAGAGTGTGTATATTATGAACAGATGTATTAGTGTTAATACATTTAATTGAAAAAAAGACAGAAAAATTGAATCTTTCTTTCACATGTCTAGATGAAAAAGGCCCAAATTAATTCCTTTAATGTTCTATCTTCACTTCATTCTGGCATTCTTAGTTCAACTTGACATGATTTTGTCCTAGAGATCACTTTGATTTCTTTATTTGCATATTTAGTGCTCATTTTCCTGGAATAAAAGATGAACCCAACATGAATACGACCCCCGACCACACATTAAGAAATGACACATCATCCACAGAGTCACACGTAGTTTAACCTCATGATAGTTTCATTTCAAACCTAATGTGCTCGAAATGCATACACCTACATGCACACACAGACTTACCAGCCACCCTCCAAACACACACACACACACACACCACCACCAGCAGCAGCAGAACGGCATCTCACTGCAGTCCCTTTGCTTGCAGTTCCTGTGTGATCCACACTGCAGCTCTGCAAACTCTTCAGGGAATAGATTTACAAAGAGACAGACAGGCACAAAAATCTGAATGCTTCCATCGCCCTTGAGTCGCTTTGTCATTGACTGTATTCCGAGTTGAGCCACATATTCTATCTGGTTTACTTAAACACGTAAATGTATGCGTGTTTTATTCAAATCCACCAGACAAAGTGAGAAACTCCATCACGTATTTGTAAAAAAAACAACAACACAAACACACATGCTCACTCTGGGATTTTTGGACACCACTTTAATTTTTTTGCTGACTTTGTTCTGACTTTGATTTCTTCTGGCTTCTCCTCCTCTTCCTCCTCCTCCTCGGCTGCAGGTCAAATCAAAGCTCCTCTTCCTCCCACAAATGTCCACGCCTGCGAGGTGAGCGACACCTATGTGGTGCTGAGCTGGACCGAACCTGAACCCAGAGGCAGGGAGCCGCTCACCTTCTACGTGGAGCGGGTCGGTCTTCACTCCCACACACACGCACGCACGCACGCACGCACACACACACACACACACACACACACACACACACACACACACACACACACACACACACACACACACACACACACACACACACACACACACACACACACACACACACACACACATAACTGAGGGAATCTTGTGTAGTCAGTCTTTGAATCAACTCATAGGGACTTAAAATGTAATCTATCATGAGTATCCAGTTTTTATCATTTGATGATAATCAGGTTTTTGACAGCATGTGATGTTTTGGACACTGATGCATTCATGAAAGCTCTGACATGTGAAATTACACATCGGTTGCCATCTTTGATCTAAGATGTCAGGGATAAAATTGATAAAAACATCATTAAAAATGTTTCTATCAAATTCCTGATGCTTCACTTGCAACAACAAGGAGATTTTTTCAACATTCCGACACAATTTTCAGCCTCTCTGTGTCTCTGATGGTCTGTGTCATCATCCAGGTGAAAAAAGGGAATCATCAAAGATGTTTGGCTTTCTTCTAAAAAACCCACTCCAGTCATTTGGGCTCAGGTTCCTACACCAACGAGCAAATTAGATCAGTGCTAGTGCTTCACGCTGCACTGAAATGAACAGAGACTAATGACTGCATTGAATGTGGCTAATTAGTTGTAGAAATTATAGTAAAATAGGTGATGAGATGCTGTCATCAGCATTTTTTATGACAGCACAAGACAACTGTTTCCTGCAAATAACGCCCATGCCCAGTGGAATAGATTAGACAAACACGGTTAGCGGCTAAATGGTGAGCATAGTGGAGCATTAGCTGCTTAAGGGACAAATAGTAGGTGAAACAAAGCTTAAAGGAGACACATTAGTCGGGTCATCAGGAACACACCTTCAGATTAATGCTGATGGTGGTTTGTCAAAGACTTGCCTCAGTCTGGAGGTATGTCTTCGAGAGTCTCTAAGACTAAATAACATGCTCACAAAGATATTCAGAATTCACACAGTCAGTCACACACATGCACGCTCTGTTTTAACACACAAAACACACAAATACAAGTAAAAATTGTGTGTCTCAATGCATCCCAGGGATCCATGTCCTTGGATCATTTGTTCCACTAGTTCCACTATTGGTGAAACATGAGCCAGATTAACAGCAGGTTCCTGAACACAGCACTGATCAAAAAGACAGGAGGAGAGAACACACACACATACACACACGTACACACACACTCACACACACAAGTCCCCAACTGTGGCGTCAGTCTAAGTGAAAATTCGTGGTCTCATTAAAAGCAAACAGACACTGATGCTACTCTTTCATGCCACGCGCTTCTTCCATTCAGGGTTGGATTTTCTTACTTGCTTCTCACACTTGAAAGACTTTTTTTTTTACTTTTAAAAACTATCTGAACCTGAGAACTGAGGGTTTTGTTTGGCTTAACACCAGAAGTTCGGTCTGATTTGAAGTTACGTAGCTGCCTTTCAGTGATACATTTCAGGTAAACCCTATTCAAGAAAGTCCAGTTTAAATTTTCAGTTAGATTTGTATTTGAAAAGAATGTTATATCACCTTTTTCCAACATGTGAATGCTTTGAGACAGACCTGTTCTTAAAAACAATAAAAGGCTTCACCTCTCCTCTATCAGCCCCCAACACCCAACAGCTCCAATAATCAGGCAACTGCCACAGGAAATAGATTTTTATTGGACTTTTATAAGTTGCCACGGTAATAAAACTGTCAAATCTGTGAAAGGCATCTGAAATGATTAAAGTCTGCCGCGTCTCTTCTGCTTGTATAATAAAGGAACATTCAGATATCCCTCTCGCCCTTGACCGGCACTTTATGATTGCTGATCTCGTTGACATTTGTTTGGATGTCCTTCTTGAACATTCATTGATGAAGGAAGCGATGGCAATTTAGAGAAGAAGTCCAGAAAATAAATGTATTAAAAGAGAAATCTAGCATCATATAACATCATTAGCCAAAGTGAATAAAAGATAAAGGTGTTAAGATGAATTGCTGGCTGCCGACATATCCATCTGTCATTTTGGCTATGATTTTACCTTTCTTTTCTCCTCCTTACCTCCTGAATTTAGTGGTTTGTTCCAAAACTTTGAGACTTGACAGTTAACTGCAGCCTGAGTGATTTTTGCAAAAAAAAGTTAACAGAATTATACGATGAATATTTGGCAGTCCTTCACTTGAGTCCTCCAGCATACTTGAAGGATACTGAACAAAGAGTGTGTCCTTGAGATAAATAACACCTTTGACACTGTCTTTGTGGTCTTCTAATTGTGATCTAACACTGGGACCAGTCCCTGGAAGGGAGCAGCAGCTGGGAGCTGGCCAGTCTGGACATGGAGGTCAACTCCCCCAGGTTC
This sequence comes from Antennarius striatus, assembly GCF_040054535.1. Lineage (NCBI taxonomy): Eukaryota > Metazoa > Chordata > Actinopteri > Lophiiformes > Antennariidae > Antennarius > Antennarius striatus. The sequence continues at coordinate 19,929,107 of NC_090784.1, read as the reverse complement.
CCAGTTTTTGACCTGATCAAGGGCAAGAAGTACTGCTTCAGAGTTCGCTCCGTTAACAAGTATGGGGTCAGCGACCCCTCGGAGCCGAGCGAACCAATTTCTTTGGGAAAACCAAAAGGTGAGACAAGAGCTCAGTCTGGATTTTTCAAACTACCATTAGAAGTATTGCGTGGTTTATTTCTATCTCCTAGTTAATTTCTATTTGATTATTCACACCAAAGCTTCATCTGATGGCTTTTCATCTGATTCCCATCAGCTGTTCCGGATCCACCTCACTCCATCCTGGTATTTAGAGACACAGACACCTCGGTCCTGGTCAAGTGGCAGGAGCCCGAAAACAAAGAGGACATCCTGGGTTACTATGTGTACTACAACGAGACCGGCGAGAAAGACTGGAACACCGTCAACAACAAGCCCGTTACCAACCCCAGGTAATACGGTCCAATGTTTAAACATTCAAATGTTTATTAGAAAACTGTGTAGAAAATGACTGAACTCCTTCTCTTCCTCAGGTTCACAGTTCACGGCCTCAAGACCGGAAAAGAATACGTGTTCCGAGTGAAATCCGTGAGCCGAGCAGGAAACAGCAGCTATTCCAACGAGTCGGAACCCATCGTCGTCAAGTCAGCCATTCGTAAGTCCTCCTGGCAACCGGATTGTAAAGCAGTGGGTAGAATATTCCTTTAAGGATGCGTCTCCAGTGTCGAGGATGTTCTAGTTAATTTATAATGCATGTGCAGAATTTTGGTATTTAAATTTAAGTATATGTACTTTATATAAATGTTTCTCTGTGAAAGAATAATTTTAAGGATTTGAAAGAATGGATCATAAAACATATCAAGAAAAATTCATTAAAACTAACAAAATGCTTTCCACGCTGAAAACGTGTTGACTTTTGGTTCTGATAAGAGATATTTTCATATTTTTTTACATTGTGAAGTAGGGATTTTTTGTTTTTGCATAAAATTTCTAAAGTCAGGAGTCTGTTCAGTTCTGATATGGAGGGGTGTGTGGTCCAGATCCAGATGTGACCTCTTTATGATGTTGGGTGTGATCAAGGTCTTGTGTGTATATACAGTATGTGTGTGCATGAACAGTCTTCGGGCTGAAACACTGTTCTATGCCTCTGGGGTCATGTTGTGCTCCTTCCACACGTCCGTCTTCTTCGCCAGATGACTGCGAGGCACCGGCTGTACATGGATTGAACACTTTGCCTTACTGTGGTTGGTTTGCAGCCGTTGAGCCCGTTGAAGAGCTTTTAACCCATCTTACTCCTTCAGTTTCCGTCTCAGATGATTTGCTCCCTGCAGCCTGCAGTACAGCACAGTGATTCATTTTACATAGCACTCACTGCCAGAATATTCTCACATTTATTCTGCCATCCAGCCATCACTTGAGGATAAATGGTTGGAGTCCTCTTCTTTGAGAGAGATAAGCAATTTTATTAAATGAACTGAACATTCTAACAGCTTTATATGAGCCTAAACTTGATGACTTTGCAAGCTGACCTATTGAGCTAGAACGACACTAACTTTGATCGTACCTTTTTGTGAATCCATCCTTCTCCTTTGTTCCAGGTGTTCCCTCGGCCCCCTCTGCCATCGCCCTGCTGCTGTGCACCGGATCAGAGATGGTACTGGGCTGGAGGGCCCCCGCACATAACGGAGGAGCCGCCGTGCGTGGATACTACCTGGATCAGAGGGAAAAAGACATGGAAGTGTGGAGCGAGGTCAACGAGAAGCCAACCAAAGAGAGGCAATTTAAGGTTAGTATTATCCCAGTGTGATGCCATTAGTGCGCTACCAGGAAGAGTGATGACGTGCTAACCTCAGCAACTCTGACAAGTTGCCTCACAGAGCCGGACTTCACGCTTGCGGAGCTTCAGCCTTAATTTTTTTCCTGTCGTAACTTATTCATAATGAATTCACAAAGATGTTTTAACACAAACACAAACATTCATTTGTTGAGCACTAACCCACTATGAGAAAAAAAAACAATTTATAGTTCAAATTTGAATGGAAAAAAAAAATCCATAATTTAGCACAACAAAGAGATTTGTCTTCAGAACTACATTTAGGGCTCACCTCAATATAATAAGTATTGGTTACAGCTTCCTCATCCGCATTGGCTGTGTCACTAGGCAACAAGCAGTGTCCATGGAGACCTGGAGGAAAGTAAAATCTTTAACCTGTCTCGGGGAGATTACAGGTGCCTTGTAATCAGACATTGTGGAAGCGTGTTATATGTGGATGCGTGTTTTTAGCTCCTGGAAAAACAAAGACAAAGCTAATTAGAAAAGAAATACAGCCCCCCCCCCCCACTATCAAGATCAGCCCTTCATACTGTGAGACATTTTGCCAGGAGGAACCCCTGTGACAAGAACACACTCAAAAAAAACCGGCTTCAACCTTTTGGAGTAAATGAGCAGTTTTATTAACTCCACATCCACAAAGCTTCCTGTTTGCCTCCCGTGTGAGCGGCTTTACAACGTTATTGAAATCATATCGCCGGGTTCTTGGGTGCATATTAGAGAAACTTTAGTATTGATTGAGATTTTAAAAGCAGCATTTTGTGGCTTTATTTGGCAACGGTGCAGATTGCCTTAACCACTTTATTTGGCAGTTTAGTCAAACCTGTCTCTAGAGTCCCAAAACAAATCTGCGGTTTCATGAAATATTCATGAGGTACAAAAGAAGGGAAAAAAAACAAAGTTCTGCTCCACAGATTATGTTCTGTTTCTAAACTTCTCTTTAATCTTTAATCTACCTCTTTGAGCCTCAAAGGGTTAAATCAAAGCATGTAAAAAAAAATCTGGGGGAGCCAAGTTGGATGCTGATTTATTTATGGAAACTGTTTATCTTTATTTCAAAATTAATTTTGATTAATTGATAAAAATCTTCAAGTGTATAGTAACTAGTTACTATAATCAGATAAAAATATATAAAGGTAGTGACATATGAGTATAAATGAAACATCCATAAATCTATTTAGTGGCCTTCCATCACTTTAAATGGTGAGTGAATATGAATGGGTTTCTTCTTTATGATGAGCATCCCGTTTGTCACGACTGACAGCTCATGCATTCCGTCTCCCAACAGGAACCAACAATGCAGAAAGTGTCGACCCTGCACACATCTCTGCACAATAGAGGATGAAAAGTGCCAAATTATTCAAATGCAGCCAGTTCGCCATCTAGTGCATAAAGGAGGTCATTTCTCCCGCTCATTTTTGTCAGACTACCTCTGCATTCCTCAGGGTAGACCAGCCCAGTATTGATCTGATAAGAAGGCTGTCGTTCTGCCTAAATGTGGTTAGAGAGGCCTTGCTAGATAAAGAAAGGGGTGCTACATGGTGGGAAATTGGATTTTAGATAGGGATTGATATTACTGTAAAATAAGCTCCTTATGCCTGTGTGAATTAGCTGCTAGAGGAGAGCGGCAAAAGTTCACAACTGTTCCAGGAGGCGATAACGGCCCTAAATTCAAAGTGGCTGTGAATTGGATGATCGATACACAGATCAATAAGCCTGAATCCCTCCTTTCCCAAAGCCATAGTGTCTCAGGGTGCTCAGCAGAAAAATGCTGTGGCAGCAGCAGAGCTAATACCTTGTAAAAATGCTTGAGTCTGGAGGAGTGGGCATGTACGACCATGTAGGAAACATGCTCCTGTGTGACGCAGCAATTCATCAGCACTGCCTTAAACAGTCAGAAATTCTTGAACGAGATTTTCTGATTTTATCGGAAGGAATAAAAATGAGATAAATAAAAATGTTCTGTTTCAAACTGGTGAAGGCTTCCAGTGTTTCTATGAATTTCATGGCTGCAATCCCTTCTGCAGGTATTTCTTTAAAAATATTTGTAATGGAGCTCACCTCTGTTGGACCTTGGCACCCTCTCCTGGTGAGAACTGCAGGTGCAGCTCTACTTGACTCATTGCCCTTATTCCTAATGGAATGTTCTCTGAGGCTTACTTGCCTAGAGGATGCAAAGAACATAACTGCTTGTTGGCAAAGCATTACAAAATGCTTGAGAAGCTTCAGCTGTTAGCGGTGCAGGTGCTCTCCACCATCATTTCACTGCACCTTTAATCCATATCATCTGTCTGTCATATATCTGCATAGGTTTGCAACTTGTCTAGTGGACAATTCTACCAATTCCGTGTGGCTGCTGCCAATTTGGCTGGTGTGGGGAAGCCCTCTGAGGCCAGCGAACCTTTCCTGTGTGAGAAGTGGACTATGCCAGAACCAGGTACTGATGGGACAATGTCATACTCAGATCATTTCACTCACAAGCTGCGTATTCCTTCCAAATTTCTTTCCAAAAAAAAAAGGTAATAATGTGAGTCCGGGAACAGAACTCAATAATTAATCACCTTATATAAGTGTATCAGAGTCAAAACAGTCATTTATTGAAGAATAACTCTTCTTGATTTATTCAGTAATATGTCCCCACCTACAAAAGTTCCAGATGTAGTTAAAAGTCCAGCTGTGATGGTGGATGAATCGGTAATAATGTCAATGATAATGATATCACTGACCCCGTTTGAAGGTTGTTTCATTCTTTGGAAAGTTGTGAGACATGCAAAGCAATTAACAGATTACACCGTCGCTGCTGCTGCTGCTGCTGCAGGAGTTTAAACGACATATGATTCAGTAATCCGGATAGTGCTGCAGAGGAAGGTAATCTATATGAATACAGGTGAGGAAATCTATACAGGGGCCTCTGGTTCATCTCTGCTGCTGGAGGTGACAGAGGTCGCATACGTGTCAGAGACAAACTAATCATTTGTAAAATTCTCCCAGCATTTCAGAGCAGAACATCCTTTCATTTACACACAAAGACTTTTAAAAAGCTTTTTATCCAAGACTTGGAAACACAAGATGAATATAAAGTCTCTAATTTAAATTGAAGGTCCTTTTACTGCACCATACCATTTAATTTTCATTTAAAATGACACTATTAAAAATGCACGTCATCATCTCACAACAAAACAGTTACAGGCAAAATTAATAAAAACTCAAAATGTGCAATTTTGTGCTATTAAAGGGCAAAACGGAGACAGAGGTCAGCAATGAAACTGCATAATACAGTAGCTGAAATGATTTCTCAAATAATGGTGTGGATTTAGTGGCAGTCAGTAGATTTTAATGTGTTTCTTATGTATGACTTGTCCTTTAATATTAACTTAGCTGAAGGCAAGTGTGTGAACGCTGAATCCACTATGAGGTTTAAGTATTTCACCGAGTGTGAAGCTGCTTGAAAAGGTGGCAAACAATAAGAGATTTTCTCAGGATTAGGTAAATTTTAATTTATACAATGCAATTAATATCGGTATTTAGTTACGGATGAATGTGAATTAGAATATGTATCATAGATAAAAATGAAAACCCAGCATCTGCAAGTCTTCCTTATACTCATCACAACAACCACTTAGTGATTGCTGTTTGTGTTTATCCTGGGAGGCAAAACCCGGGGCCCAAAAATGACAATAACCGCTTGTGATTGATCACAAAATCGCAATTTAAAAAAAAAGAAGATGATGGGAAGTGATTGGTTGGGATCATGGTAGACGTGTCAAAGTAAACCAATCAGAGGTAAAGCTGGGAGGAAAGGAAATTGGGCCAAGCTTGGCAAATTTATTAATTAATAATTAATAGGCAGATAAAATTTTCCACATTAATCATGTGTATTAATAAATTAATATTGACAGCCTCGGTTTACAGACTTTTATATGAAATCCTACCTGAGACGACGATAGAGAGAAGTTAACAGGAAATTTCAAAGTGGCACGAAAGGGCACATTTTTCGGCCATTGGAAAATTAGCATTTTTATGGAATAACTTGCATTACTAGAAAAATGCTGTAAAAACACTCATACTGCTCCATGTATACACAAGCATAAAAACTCACTCAGTCACCCATAAAGTCATTCCATTAGGCGGTGCTTCAGTCAACAGCCTGGCAGTTCTGGCTCCACTCATATTAGCTTCTTATGACATTAATATTGAAAATGGAGAGAGGCTCTCTCACAAATGCCACTTTTAAAGCGCAGCTCATTAATCTTGGTAAATGGGCTTTCCTCTATGCTGTTAATAATTTAAAGTGACCTTTTACGTGCCGGCGTGAAGTTAGAGGGTGTATATTAGGGAAAGTCACTCTTATTTGTGGGCTGTTTTCTGATTTTCTGTTGTGTTTTGCTATGTTTTACCACGTCACGTGTTTCGTTCGCTGCTCCCTCTCAGGTTGTCCCTACGATCTGGAGGCCAGGGACGTGACCGACAGCTCCCTGGTACTCCTATGGGCGGCTCCGCTGTACGAAGGAAGGAGCCCGGTCACTGGCTATTTGCTGGAAGTCAGCAAAGGTGACCAATCAGACAACTGGACTGCTTTGGATGAGATACCAGCCTCTTGTAGACATTACAAGGTGGGTGATGCTGCAAAATGCTAAGTTGTGCCAGTATTCCATTCCTTTGTGTGTCTGTCAGTCCGAGTGTTCAGTCGATATAAATTTGGCAGCAATGGATAAATATTTAATGCATTACTTATGACATTCAGGTGTCGGGTCTGGAGGAGGGACAGACCTATCGCTTCCGTGTGTCGGCTGTCAATGAGGCTGGAGTGGGCAGTCCTTCCCTGCCGACTGAGCCAATCACGGCTCAGACCCAACCAGGTGAGGCTTGGACGCTCAAACGCTGGAATCAGAAATCTGGAGTTAAAAAGGAGTGAATTGTAATAAAGCATCAACACACTCCAGTCTGTGTGATTATTATCTATTGAGATGTGTTTTTAATTAAGCATCCCCCTGAAGCATATCCAGTCTGTAAATAAAGTATTACCAGGGCCTTTTTAAGGAATAGTTTGGGGAAATATCCTTATTTACGTCCTTGCTGGGAGTTAGGTGAGAATAAAGTTGCACATTTACAACACACGGAGCATCCTTAACCACCTCTTCCCTCCTCAGGCACCAATAAAATCGAGATCGGAGTGGACGAACAGGGTTTTATATTCCTGGATTACAAGACCGATCAGATGAACGAAGAGAGCGAGATCGTCTGGAACAGAGACTACACAGAGCCAGTCGACGCCAGCAGAGCTCGGGCTGCAAACACAGACAACGGGTACGGTCGTGCACGTCCAACTTTAACCGTGTGTGCCCTCGGTGGTTTTCACGCCTCATTGGCCACGTTGTTTGTTCAGCAGTGACCCAGAAAATGCTGTTTACCCTTCATCTTTGCATAATAGGATTGAATACAGAGATTGCGTCACCATTAGATGTGTGTCTGCAAGTTTTCCCATTCCCATTTTACCATTGAATGTCAGCCTGTATACCTATGAAACAATCTTTATGTTTAGCTGGCTGAAAGGTATTGATAAACCACCATTGTGCTAAAAAGAGCCTGAAACCAGTAAAAAAAAAAAAAGCATGGAGATGCATCTGTCCGGTTTTCCCTTTGTCCATCAGGTCAGTCCTGACCTTCTCAGACGCCGCTGAGGAGGATCTGGGTCTCTACACGGCGACGATGAGCGACAACCCCAACCAGTCCTGCAGCTACGACTTCACCGCTGAAGGTAACAGACGGAGGCGGAAAAGGAAACTGTCTTGTCCCATTCAGGACTTCATCACAGCTCAATCGTGTCTTATGGCTCTTGGAAAAGCTGAGAGCAGCAAGAATGACAGGGCTTCTAGTTTTCAGGGTTATCAAGCCAATAATTATTTCCCCACACATCCATTCTACAAGGTCACCCATCTAACGAAGCGTGTGTTTTCAATCAACACTCGGCGTAAGAATAGAAATGTTCAACTCACGGGCCTTTGACAGTTTATGGGTATTAAAAAAAAAAAAGAGTTCTGATCAAAGTTCAATGAACCCTCATCTACTGTTTTAATTTCTTTTCAGACCTTGAACGCCTCAAAAAACTCAGCTGGGAAATAAGAAATCCACGTATGTACCACAACTTTGTGGAATGAGATTCTCTCAAAATAACTTTTTGACAGTAGAATCATGGAATTAAAGATCGTAATCCCGTGTTGCGTTTTTGTGTTTTTTTGGCAGTCATTGCCCTGAAGTCGGGCTGGCAGGTGGAGGTTTCTGAGAAGGGAGAAGTACGACTCTGGTTTGAAACCGAGAGTCTGAGCGAGTCCGCTGAGCTGCGACTTATCTTCAATGACCAGGAGATCTCCAGCACACCAGTAAGAACTGCTGCACTGGTAAATCTGTGAAACCACAGCTCAGCCAGAATGAGCATCACCTCTGGGTCCTGACCTCCGGTTTAGTAACCACCACTGCAGAGTTTAGCAAGACTGTGTTCTGCACTGATTTCAAATAGTACCAGTTCATAGTTCAGGAATTTTTCCAAGATTTAAAGTTATAATTTACTCCTGTTGACAAAGTTTCTGTGTAGCCTCAAAATATAAGTAATTTAAAGTCCTATTTAAATATACATAAAAGGAAGAAATCACGGATCTCTTATTAAAAGAAGTTTCATGACTCATGAGACAACACGATATACGTATCCAATAAATATGGGAGCAGCTGGTGATGCAAAATACACAAAAATAAATGTCTAAAGAGAAAATAACAGGTACAGGTATTTGACTTGTGACACTGTTGCACTTATGCAGTTTTCTAGTATTTGTGTTAAGACATCTCAAATTGTTCAAAGAAACAAAGAGTTTTTAGCTGTTTTTTATTATTGTTATTTAATTCTTTTCATGGCTGCACCCATTTTTGCATAAAAGTGTCAAATGATAAATAAAAAAATATATGATATAATAATATATAATAATGATTTAAAGTCATCAGAAAGTATTTGACTATATTTCCAATTACAAAAAATGCTGTATAGTATTGTGTATGTTTACGTATTCAAAGTTATCGAAATAGTGTGTTTTAAAGTATTCAGTTTGCACAAATCAGTGAGTACCTGCAGAAATACGTGTTTCTTGTGTTACGGATCACAAAAACATTGTAGTGAGTACTGAAGCTATTTGCAGCGCAGAAAATAACAAAACATTGATTTTTAGCAATCATTTGAAAATCTTGAAACAAATCACTTATAAAATGACCAGGGAACATATAGTGAATGTGAAAAGTCCTCCTCACCTCCCCTATGTGTTACGACACCAGGCTAAAAATAATCAGCCCTGCCATCACGGTTATTGAACCGTGTACTAATGTGGCCACGGAGGGCAAAACAAATACAGGCTAGTATATGCATTGTGTTTCCACAACTCCGACAAAGATCGTGTGTGTGTGTGTGTGTGTGTGTGTGTGTGTGTGTGTGTGTGTGTGTGTGTGTGTGTGTGTGTGTGTGTGTGTGTGTGTGTGTGTGTGTGTGTGTGTGTGTGTGTGTGTGTGTGTGTGTGTGTGTGTGTGTGTGTGTGTGTGTGTGTGTGTGTGTGTGTCTGAGGCATTCAGCAGCCCTCCATTCATTGGCTGTGTTTCATTTTCATCTCCTCCATTATTTCTCCATATCGCAGCCCCATCTGAATAGCACTGATTACACTTTATTTCTAAATGATCACAGCTGAGGTTTGCAAATTCAAAAGCCATTTGGCTGATTAGGGCCCTTAGGGTTGCCATACATCACAAATCACATCCACCATCATCAACATTCAGGGCGTACACTTATCTTGATTAACGTGAAAGCTATGAAAATGAGCTTGAAAGCCGCTTCATGTGTGCGTTCCTAAATGTTTACACGCTAAACACGCCTGGAAATCAAAAAAAGAAGTGTCATTTCAGTCTCCATCTGTGCAGGAGATTCACAAGAGGCTTGTTTAACCTGTTATTTGAGTAAATTGTCTGCACATGAGGTGATGTCTGGCGGTGGATGTTTGCTCTCCTGCAGCACCGTAGGATCAACTTCGACAGGGCCAAAGGTCTGGTGGAGATCCTGTTTGATCGGATCACCTGGGAGGACGAGGGCTCGTACACGGCTCAGCTGCGGGACGGCTGTGCCAAAAACCAGTGCACATTAGTCTTTGTGGACGAGAGTAAGTCACAAAAGTCAGTAGCGACTAGTTGTCGTACTGTTTTACGTCCCACAACATAATAAAACATCTGATGAGGGTTTCTAGAGGAAAACCCTCATAGGGTTTCCTCTACGAGGTTTTAGCGTCCAATTTTAGCATTCATAGAGATGGAATATCTAATGAAAAGTGTTTTTTAACGTGATTAACCGCCATTTTGGGCACTTTATTTTGTAGGATTTGCCAAAACAAGATCCTATATTAGCTGGTTAGAGCTGAAAGGTGACATCAATATACAGTATTTTCCGCACTATAAGGCGCACTGGATTATAAGGCGCACCTTCAATGAATGGCCTTTTTTTTATTTTTTTTTATGTATACACTGGATTATAAAATGCATCTGAGAACTCAACTTCAATGACTGGTCTATTTTTTCATATATAACGCCATTGGATTATAAGAAATTGAGAAAATTAAAGGCTTTTAGGCGCGCCCTATAATGCAGAAAATTAAGTACTTAGAGCTGCATTGTTCCAAATTAAGTAACACCGTTTCCTTCCTTGACCCTAAAAGAACACCTTTACCATCATCTTCCTCATCAGTAAACACTTTTCCTCAACCATATAGTTATCAAAGTAGCTGACTAGTAGTTTAAAGTAGCTGGCTAGTAAAGTAGCTGGCTAGTAGTTTAAAATGTAGTTGTTAAGTTTATTATCCAGCGTGTTTCCTTTTACTATCAGTCTGATTGTGTTTGTTTCCCATCAGAGTTCCGTGAAACGATGGCCTCAGCCGACGCCAAACGACGTGAATACAGGAGAAAGTCTGGTGAGGATTGTCCTCCCATCACTAACACACTCTACAGGAAATACAATGAAATGGGTTTTTGTGTTCAGCAATAACTGGGTGGTTTCAGCGTTTTTATAGTCTAAGCAAAGGACACTGAATGGGGTTTTCAAAAGTCCAGGGAAGAAAGAATCCTTTGTGACTGACCTCTCATTCGTGATAAGAAGCTATAAACTTCATTTGCATGTCAAAGTCAATGTCCCACATATCACTTGGGCAAAATTCACCGTCACACCCTGTTTACCGTTCAGAGTCCACATGACATCCTGTCTGCTGCGTGCAGATCCAAAAATAAAGGATGTTAAACTAAGTGGGACACGAGTTTGCTTTGCTTCTTGTATGTTTTTCTAATTGGTGTTAATTCATCCAGCTGTTCCCACCAGCGCTTCGGTTCATACATAGACGTAACTTGATGTAATTATTCTAAATTGTCACATTATGATGCGTTAACATTTCTTCGGCTCATACGGCTCACTGGTGATGGATAATTATATGTTCTGTTTTTCTAAAGGACCTTATTTCGAGGACTTCCTGTCATGGAGTGTAAATGAGGATTGTGAACTGATTATCAAGTGCAAGGTACATTTTACACAATATGTTTGCTCAGGGCGATGATTGGACGTACCTACAGGGGCCCCGCATTAGGAGTCCACAAATGTCTCGTCTTTCATTATGAGTCATGGGACTATTTCTTTAGAAGTATAGATCTGCCCTTTCATTGTTAAATTGCATCCTCTCTGCAGGAAGCACATCCCCCAAAAATGACAAATTTATTTCTGTAATATATTATATGATGAACCCTAAATTGCAGCAAAATGCAGTTATTACATTAGTAATTTGATTAATTTATGTAAACCCTCTATTCTGAATGGGTTTTTTTTTTGTTTCACTTCATGCACAGGTGACAAATGTCATCAAGGAAACATCTCTCAAATGGTTTAAAGATGGTAAGGCGGTGACCCAAGCTGCATATGACCAGTCGTCAGGGGTCGGCATTCTCACCGTCTCACAGGTATCACATCTGCATTCAAACAGAGAGAGTAACTAGACAGGTATTATTACCAGGTTGAAAGTTTGAGGCTAACCTGGAAGTAAAGGATGATTTAAACTATCTTGATGATCTTGGCATTATTAATATTTTATCTGAGAAGTCATGAAAATGGTGGTTTTTCCTCAGGTGACAAAGACAACGGCGGGTTCATACAAAGCTGTGGTGTCAGATAACAGAGGAGAGGATGCCAGCACCTTGGATTTGCAGGGCAAAGGTGAGAGTTGACCTTTTGACCAATAGCAATCCCCATTTCTTCCCGTGTGCGCTCCCACAGTGCGGCACCACAGATTTTCCATCCACGATAAAAACGAAGCGATGAATTTCTTTATTTTGTCCCTCTTTTCTTATTATATTTCATAGCATTTACCTACCTGTTCAGATTTTCTTGCACTTAGTATTTATTGAGTTCTAAAAGCAATATGGCCAAAGTCTAAAAGCCTTATTATTCCTTTTATCCACAGAGTTCGACAAGCTTCTGCAGCAGCTGAGCAAACAATTTGGTGAGATACTCCCGACTGGATGATGTTGAGATCACCAGATATGAACCACAGAATTTAAAATGGCAAAGAAAAGTGAAATTCATAAAAATAATAAAGAGCACACCGCCCTGTCTCCCTCTGCAGCGTTGTCAGCCGGCCCACTGAAGGTTGAGGGAACCTCTGAAGGTTTCAGGATCTACTGCTCCTTCAAATATTATATAGACCACCTGAAGACCAGCTGGTACTTCAAGTGAGTTGGCATCCAGAACACCTCTGGATGACACCTAACATCTGTGTACAGAAGAAATCATATTTACCGATGGGGACATTTTGAAAAAAGATGATACAGAAAATGGTTTTTAAAAAAAAGTCAAACAGTGAGAAATAAGAAGTGTTCTTCACAACCTTAAAACTACTCATGGGTGGAAATGGAAATCTTTATTTTATGATTGCCCCGACTTAATCTGCATATCCATTCTGTTATGTTTCATTAGTTTGTAGTTATTAAAGGAACTGCATGTATCTACGGATGTCAAGGTTTTCAGGTTGTTGGGGGTTTTTTTTACTAGGGCTAGTAGCGCTCCCTGGTGGCCAATTTAAGGATTATATAAGATAAACCAAAGAGCTTTAATCAAAATCAGAATTTTTTTTGTTGGTCCTCAAGGGGGAAATTGCCTTTCTTTCAGAAAAAAAAGGGGAAAAAATCTGATTAAATAAGAGGCTATAAAAGTATATACGGGTATATTTTAGTAAGGAACTGATTTTTGCAAGGCAAATACATGTATCTGTGCTCCCTTACGTGTAGGGAGAAGAGGATTGACACGGATGCAAGGACAAAGACTGGCAGCAACAGTCAGAAAGTCTGGATTGACATACCCGACCCGACAGAAAAAGATAAAGGCAAATACACCCTGGAGATGTTTGACGGCAGCGAGAAACACCAACGGTATCTAGACCTGTCTGGACAAGGTGAGAGGAAATCACAAGTTCATTTCTAAGACCTTAAAACCTCTAATGATGACAGAAATTCAGACAGAATGAGATTTTTTGTGTGTGTCAGTTTTGATTTGCATTCTTCATTATTTTTAACAGTGTTTGATGAGGCTTTCCTGGACTACCAGAGGTTGAAGTAAGTGCTGCACTGGAACCCAAATAACTCATCTAGCATGGCTTGCTGTGACACTAACAGAAAACCCTGTGCCGTCGAGGTGAGAGAAAAAAAACTCGCTGCAAACACCTTGCCATTGATTTTTCTGTTTTCCTGACACTGCAATGTCATATTGTCTAACCTTTTATTGTCATCCCTCAGGCAAGAGGCCATTACTGAAAAAAGTGAGTCACAGTTTATGTGTTATGTCTGCCCACAAGACAAATATTAAGCCGCAGTAAATATCAGCAGGGAGTTCATGTCTCTTGTTTTGTTACAGAAAGAGCCCGAGTGACAAGAGGTCTTCCTGATGCGGTGGCCATCATGGAGGGCAAGGTATAGCATTGTCAGGAATAATATAACTGATACTACTACCAGGACACACCTTTATGATCCTTCCTCAGGTCAATCATTTCACATTTCTCTTTGTCTTCCTCTCTTCAGTCTCTGTGTCTAACCTGCTTTATCGACGGTGAACCGGCCTTAGACACCATATGGTTCAGAAACGACAAGGAGATCGTTAACCATCCTCAGTTCACCATCACCAAGGAACCCAAGTGCAGCACCATCACCATCAATGAAGTCACCTTGGAGATTTCTGGAAAATACAGCATCTATGTAGGCAACAAGTACGGCTCTGAAACGGTTGACGTGACAGTGAGCGTTTACAGGTGTGACCAGAATCCGCCTGAAAACTTTGTGGTGATGGTTTGAGAAGGTAAACTGAATCAGAAATAGGGGTTCTGATTGGGATTTTTATAGCCGGGGACAGAAATCATTCAGGTTTATTAGCTAGACCAGGGGTGTCAAACTCATTTTAGCCCAAAAGCCTGATAGAGGAAAACCTTTCCCAAGTGGGCCGGACCAGTTAAATCATGACATAAAAACTTCAAAATAGCAACAACTTCAGATTGTTTTTTTTGTTTTACTCCAAAAAGAACTTAGACTTTGTCTTAGTGTATCTACAAAGCTATTATACTTTAAGTCACAGCCTATCTGGGATTGAACAACATACAAAATAAGGAAAAAAGGAGAGGAAGCTGCATCACCACCTGCGAGTTGTGTCTCCCACAATGACAGCTTTAACGTGAATGCACACATGTTGTCAGAGTACTCCGTAGCATCCACCATAAATGCAAGATCCTGAAATACTAACACTGGCTTGCCTTTTATTTACTTGAACTGTTAAATTTCCTGCCGTAATTCAAAGAAACACATCAGCACAACACCATGGCCTAACTGTCTTATGCAGAAAAATATTGCCAGTGGTGCCACATCAGTAATGTTCATGCTTTCATCGATTGCTGCTGAAAAAGCCATATATTGTCTGTCTTAAGTTCAGAAATCCTGCCTGCAACTGTCTTGTCAGGGTGATATTTGCAAAAGCCTGGTACTTTTCGGTGCACACTATCTCCGCAGCCTTCAGCATGCGTGTTTTTACAAATTGCCCCTCAATAAATGGCTTTGTAGCCACTGCGATTTCATTAGCTGTAATGTAGCTGGCTTTCACCGCAGCATCACTGATTTCTCTGCTGCGAGTAAATACAGACTGCTGTTTTTTCAGAACCGACAATAGGTCATTCACCTTCTCTCTTTTCTGTGTTGTCCTGGAGAGTTGTTGTATTTGTCAGCAAATGTTATATTCTTTTAGAAACATACTATGAACACACTATACAAATGGCTTTCCCTTTCACTTCTGTGAATAAATGGGAGGATGAGAATTTTTCTTGGAAAAACTCTGCACTCCAATTTTTTTCTGTTTTGAGAAAATTGTGACATTTCGGGACAATGATGGTGCCAAAGTACATAATGTTCAAATTGGTCAGGCAGAATGACTGGCTGCAGTCTTCTTGTTCAGCCTCAGTATGAAGAGTTTGCTTGTTAACAGAGTTGCTATTGCGACACCTACTGGACACAGTCAGAACAGCAGCTTCATTCATTGAAAAATTGCAACTCAATTTTATGCTTTGCAAAATCATCTCGCAGGATAGATTAAACCTGTTTTTGTGGGCCTGATCTGGCCCCTGGGCCGTATGTTTGACACCCCTGAACTAGACATATTATTTATCAGCTGTTTACTATTACTGAATCATAGAGGAACAAAAACTGCTCAATGCCACAGATTTGGCACAAATTCAGCACAAAATGCAAAATTTATTGTCTTTTGTAGACTCACAGTTATTCAATTCCCCTAGACGACATCCCTCTGGAGAACACACATATGGAAACCGGATGTTGATTAAACACTGTCGCGAAAGCTGTATTTTCAGAACCAGAAAGGTTCATAGCCAAGCAATTGTGTTTATTCAAGAAATATCACTTAGTTTTCTGATAAGCATTTCTGAGAATCAACATAAGTTTAACCGGAGATAGAAATAGAAATAAATATAATGTAGGAACATTAAGAACACAAAGGACAATTTTGTGCATGCAATATATCTTCATGCAAAATATTTTTATGAAATGAGAATCGAAGGAAACAGCTAGTGAGAAATGAGGTTTTATTACTGATGGACTGCAGAGAAAAGATTCTCTGAAGGTTTGTGTCCTGGGTGGTGATGGTCCACTACAAGCTTTCCGACCTACTTCACGGTCCTGGGGGAGTACTGGCCCTGAAGTGATGGAATGAAGATTGGATAACACATCGCAGCCTGAGTTTGTCCTTGGCGGTGGTAGCAGCGCACCAGATGGTGATGGAGGAGGTGAGGATTGACTCAGTGATGGAGGTGTAAATGTGCACCGTCAATAACCTTGGCAGCTTGACCTCCTTCTGGTGTCACAAAAGTGTTCTGTGTTGAGTTACCGGTAGTTAGAGAGCCAAACATCGGGAGGGACTCTGCAATGTCGACCAGAAAGTCTCACAGGGTGATGTAAGAGGTAGGATTTAGATTCTCCCCTAGCAACCATGGCTGCTGTTGCCACGGCGTTGAGCTCCAGGTTGTTCTCAGAGCACCGGATCATCAGATGGTCGATCTTCCACCTGTAGGTGGATTCATCACCATGAGCTTAGTGAGGGTGGTGTCATCCACTGACATCGGGAGCTTAACAGATTGATGACTTGAGGTGTAACCGTTGATGTAGGAGAGAAAGAGGGAAACAACAACGACCTCCATTTATCTACAGCAGTAACTTCAAACAGCTGATAAATAAAAAAAATTCCAATAAGCCTTGTATGCAGTGAAGGTTGAATAATTTCTTGTTACTGTATAATAAAAGCATCTTGATGTGAACAAACACCGTCTAGTTCAGCGTTCAATTCCTTTAGTAGCTAATGTTTGCTAAAATTAACAGATTAATTATCGAGCATAGATATGTCAATAGTAAACAGTATTGCAGCTGTTTCGTTATTTATATTCATGCGATAAGTGTTCATAGTGATTACATGCTCATCAGTCGTCGTAACAAAAATAGAAAACCCTCAGCAACTTGGGCTGTAGAGCTTTTATCATTTGTGTGCTGTGAATAAAGCAGTTTCAAGTGACTCCCATACATGTTTTTTTTAAATGAAATTTTACAAACCGTCTATTATCATTTCATAAACTTTTAAGTTCAATATCAGCTGTTTAAGACAATTTAGGGAGTAGTTCTGCTTGTGGACTATTTTGCAAGGACAGATTCTGTCTTGTGTTTTAAAAGCAAACGTCCGTTGTGTCGTTAACCCTACTACTGGACCACGGTCTGTCACCCTAGGAGGATCAATGGCACACTGCAGGAAGGTTGCAGTCGTGAATGAAGTTCAACTGAGAGCTAGACAGTCTCTTGGGGTATATAACCCTTACTCCCCTGACAGATTATTTTTTTTATTTTATTTTTTGTCTTTGAAAGATTCATGAAATCAAAACTTCAAGATCAAGAATATAAACATGAAAAATTGTTCCAGGGTTTTCATTTGTATCCAGACCTCCTTCAAAGGTTCTTTCTAGGTCTGTGATCCGTCACTGCACACAATTGTGCTGAAATCTACTGTTAATTCTTTGAGCTATCAAGTGGATTAACAAACAAAAAAAGTAACATACCAACTCTATATGGTGTGTCGTCACAACCAATGAATCCTTACACAAATACCATGTAAACATGACTAATATTTACTATTGGAAAATAATTATTTTAACTTTGAGTTGATTTTTGAGACAATTTTCAATTTAAAGTATACGGCAAGCTGGATTTATTCCTTCTTTGCTCTGGAGTTTTCATAAAAATCTGTACATATTTCGTACCAGTGATGCTCTTGATTGCACGTGGAAAAAATTTCCACCTGAACTGATCTTTGATAGAATCCAAGTTAAGCCGAACAAGAGTAAGTGAACTGTAGGTTGTTCAAACAGCTGCGATTGCTTCAGACTGATCCGTTACTCATTAGAAACCACGAAGGGAACCCCCCCCCCCTTTACTTTCATGTATAAAAAGGTTCACTGTCACTACTGCAACCTCCACATTGTGTTGAGCTTCACACAGCTGTCACAGCCTCCAGCCAACCTTGGTAAAGGAGAATCTAGAGCTTTTAGACAAAATGGACTTCAATGGAACATGGCAGGTCTACGCTCAGGAGAACTACGAGGAGTTCCTCAAGGCTATGGGTAAGAAAACCACAGAAGATTCTTCAGTGCTATCATTCAGTGGCTAATTCTATAACCTAGCAGTCCTAAGTTAAGAAGTTTTATTGAGTGTATAAATAGTAGGAATTAACAAAGATACGTGTTTTCCGCTGACCAGAACTTCCAGCAGATGTCATCAAGATGGCCAAGGACATCAAACCAATCACTGAGATCAAGCAGACTGGCAATGACTTTGTTGTCACCTCCAAGACACCTGGAAAGACCGTGACCAACTCCTTTACCATTGGCAAGGAGGCTGATATCACCACCATGGATGGCAAGAAGCTCAAGGTTTGTCGTTGTGTTTGATTTTTATGTGCAGGAACTTCAGGGCTTCTCTTACCAGTAATGATCCTTCAACCACAGCGTCCTATTATTTGTGATGGTGAGGATGAGGTAGTGCATTTGAAGGTTTTACTCATCTTCTTCATGATGCAAGCCTGTTTTTCAGCATTCATGAAGAATACCATCTCCTCATCTTACCCCCACAGTGCACTGTCAATATGGAAGGCGGCAAGATGGTCTGTAAAACAGGAAAGTTCTGCCACATCCAGGAGCTGAAGGGTGGAGAGATGATTGAGGTGATTGAATTCTTTCTGCACACAGTTGCATGATATGAAACAAAGTATAATCAGTGCCACTTTTTGTCTCAGGGTATACGCTTCTAAAATGTAAGTTATCTTCAAGCAACAAATATATCTCATACATCTCTCATCCCTTTTCAGACTTTGACCATGGGCTCAACAACTCTTGTCAGGAAGAGCAGGAAAATGTAACCAAGACCACGAATAAACCAAATATCTATTTAAAAAAAATAAAAGTATTTGCTCTTTAAGTGTGGTCAGTGTGACTGACAGTTCTGTTGTTTCTTGTTCACACACATTTACAAATTAAAATGAGGAATCTTCTGTTTCAAGAGGGACAGGATTTGAGTCTGACGATGAATACTTATTGTCATGCTTTGTGTGGGGGGGGTTCCAGTTAAATACATTTGATATTCATCTGAATAAATGTGCTTATTTATGACACTTACGCTGCAAAGGGTCAAACATGGTTTGATTGATATTCAGTTCATTTGACTTGTATACACTGGAGACAGGAGGGTTAACTCACATTAAATAGCATTTATTCTTTGAGTTAAACATGGGGAAAGATTAAATCTGGACTTTTGGTTGCATTATTTTCAGGAACATTTGACCTGGTGTGTCTGTTGAGGGATGTCTTTTTTTTTTTTTTTAATTTTGCATGGATTTTTTTTCTTGCAACTTCAGTTCAGTTTTTTTTAACACTATTTAACATTCATAATATTATACACAGCTGTACGTGTAATTCTAACATATCTTCTGTTGTGTACCGTAGATTTGGTTCTGGAGATTTCATGTCAAAGAAAGTTGAAAGGTTGCTGTCTAGAGCAGATTCAAGCCAAAGATATCCAGAGTAAATAGCAGTAGAGGAATTAGAAAAAAATAAAGAGAAGAGCATGAAGACACGTTAAGATGGGAAATGGGAGTGCTAAGGCTTCCATTTGCTTAACATGAGGGGGAAAAAAGACAAACAGGAAACCTCACGCTCTTCTGCCATGACAGATTGTCAAACTGAAGCTCAAAGGTCATTGGCATAGCTGCGGCAGAGGGAGTTGTTTGTAGAATGTAGAAAACTACTACCTGCTGAAGGCACAGTTTGGAGTTTCTACCACTTGGGGTCTCACAACAAAATCAAAACATAGACATAGCTAGTAGGGAATGTGGGAGTTGATGTTTTCATTCTTAAGCGACCACCATTGCCAAAGAAAACTTAATGTGATTCAGGCAGGAATGTTTTAAGCTTGATTCATTCGGATCATGTTGGGTCACATTCACAGATTTCCATTCACATTATTTAACTCAACCCTGTGTTGAAACATTGGGGAAAGTCCCATGAACAACTCGACAAAATGTAGAGCAAAATCCAGGGGTTATTAGACAAGTAAATGTAGGTGTTGCATTAGAGGACTTATATGTACAGTTTTCCAAAAAAAAGCTGACAGAGGAGGTCTGTTGGAAAAATCAAGGTTCATCCTAGTGACCACAAGAGGGCGCATCATGAATTGCTCTGCTCCTTCCAGATTCAGTTCAGGCTTAAAACTGACGTGAGTCCATCCAGGTCTCACAGTTCAACTGAGACCTTCAACCTCACCTCTAGATGCCAGAAACTCTGTAAGATGATCTCCAACCCATTCCGACTCTATATCTGTGTCTGAGGGGTCACTGACCATTCCTACGAGGATTTATTAATGTCTACAAGGATGTTTCTGTAAAGCTGGGACTCCAACACCAGTGTTAAGGCTGCTTTTTTTTTGCATATTATAGTTGTTCAGGGTAAGAGAGCACCAGAGGGCTCAGACTGTTTTGTACTGTAAAACATAAATTCTATGTAAAACCAGTTTTACTTTTTTGGAACTGATTCAACTGTGCCAATATTTTGTTACCTAGAGTGAGACATATTTGAGTGTTCTATAAACAAATATATTATTTGACTAATTTTTTACTATGTATGCTGGCCTGTAGTTTCTGGTTTCAGTGGCATGGATTTTTGCAGTGGTCAGACTGTGTAATATTAGCTTTGAATTAGTGGAGGTGAGTGACATAATGAGACAGTATGTTTATTATGACCTGCATTCTGTAAATTATTTTTTCTAAAACTTTTCAGCGTCATAACATTTCATTTTCCTTGGCATAACTTATTCAAAAATATTTAAGGTTTTACTATAGTGAGGTTTTCAAGTCATGTTTCCGCTATAACTGATAGCAATTATCTAAGAATCTATTCATCAACATACGTGATACTACAAAAAAAAGAAGAAGACAATCACAAACAAACTTAGGGGGAGGGGAAGGGATTTATTTATTTTGATTGTTTTGGGTTTTTTTTAATCAATTCAGAGAGCATTCTATGCTTTTTTTAAAATTACTAATTAATATTGATCTTAACAGTGGACATTTTCAACTTCGGTGACATTTTCAACAGAGGGAAAAAATTAGCAGCCAATTCAGTACATGTTACAGATTTAGAATAGGGAGACCGCCATGCATGACTCAACAGGGGAAGAAAGAAAATGACAACCAATAAAAGAGGAGTACTTATACAGTACAGGACCACGTTCAATTGTCAGCTGGCGGAAGAACAGCTGACAAGTGGAGGTGGTTCTGATAAAGACATTTGGTCATTGTGTGGCATTGCCACCTAATAAGTCTTTCAGCATGGTTTTCAACTTAGGCACAAACAAGTCAACTCAGGACTAAGAGCACAATGCTTACAACCTGTAAGCACATTCACAACTCAAATCCAAACATGAGCAAGTCTCCACTAGGATCCAATTAACATTTTACAATTTTGTTTAAATTTAGCATCTTTTACCCTACACTGCATCGTACAAAACAATAAAAAACATGTGCAAGATCTCTTGAAATTTAACAGTGTAGGGGTACTGACAAAATGCTATAGGCAGATTCTTTTTTTAACAAAAATATTCTTCAGTATTGAAGTCAAGACATGTCCTGAGCATGTCTCATACATTCAGTGTTATTACTAAAAATACTTTTGTCAGACAGGCCTCAAACTTGGCCTGTAAATGTACATATGCTACAAGTACTTTACATATTCATTATATACATGGCTCTTGAACATACGAATAAACTCTCATACTTTGTTTTGTCATCTTTAGGCTAGTCATTAACAGCTTCAATTCTGCGAAGAAAAAGCAAAGAGTTTCAGTACAAGGATTGCATCACAAAAATAGAGAATTCATTGTGAGATAGTCAATTACGCCTCAACCATTTCGATAGCATCCCGGTCAGTAAGCTATTAACATCTTGAAGGATTGCAGTGCAAGAGGGTAAACGAGAGTTAAAGGCAAGAGGCAGAGTGTCTGTTGATTATGGGATAGTCGAACACTGAGGCCCATTTCGTAAACATCAACACCAGCCTCTGCCTCATGTTGAGTCCCTAGGGCCACTTCTGACACCTTCCTCAGCTCTGCCTTAGCTTGCTTACAAACGCATGCAGCCAACAGGACCATGTCTTGGGGTTTAGAAAGTAAATCCTAGTCGCACCAAAGCATGGGCCCCTTCCGCTTGTTGAATCTGCAGCATTGTGGTGAATAGGCAGAACTGAGGAGCAATAACAGTGCTTATTGGTACAAGTTAAAAGTTAAAAGTAACCATCCAACACTCAGACTGGCAAGGTTTAAGTGGCAGCAGAAAAAACATACCAGCCACACCTAAGAAGATATGGAGAGAAAAAAAAAAAAACGGCGAAAACATTGCTTTGGTTACACACAATAATCCATACAGCTTTTATCCACAAACAAAAAAGGACTCGTACAAAATAATGCTATGACAGAATGTTGTGGGCCTCAGATGAGATCAACTCCTATAGTGCATGTGCGCACAGCGCAATAAAAAAGATACAGGAGTTGTCAGTCCAAGGCCCGTGTGCCATGGTCTCATTACCCTTCAGTTTGAGGTTACACTTTTGACCTTTTCATATTACAGCTTACTACCTCTGATAAGATAGCATTTTTCCCTGCAGAATTGCAGTTGAGTCTTTTCCAGCCCAAATAAGGAATATAACACAATTGAAGAGAAAAGATGGGCCCTAGTTACAAAACAAAATATTTGAAAAAAACAAACAAATTCTACCAAATTGAGTTTTTGCTGACACCAGATGCTTTACAGGTGACTTGAGAATCATCAACTTGGAAAATTAAAACGTGTCTGCCCACAAAAATGGACCATAAAAGTGTTGAGAATCATTAATTCACGATATCCCTTATTTGGTGAAAAAGTACACTTAAATCTGCTTTGACAGCCGTCATCAAAAACAACAAAACAATAGTACAAATGATATCCAGTTTGTCATTAGTCATTCATCATTAGAAATGGACTCCACTAAAGGCATGACCAATCAGCAAGGTTCAAATGCTGTAATATATTGAAATACTGACTTTTTAAAAAATAGTATTGAGTAAACATTCACAGCAAAACCGCTGTAAATGCTTCCCTACACTCAAAAGGTTGATCTAAAAACCGATAAAAAGATATTACAGCACTTAAATGTTCCTGGTCAGCGCATGCCCTTGAACAGTCACAGTTCGTTGGCTTTTTTTTAAAAATCTATCATCATCAAGTGGGGTCTCTCTCAGGCCTGCACCTTGAGAAGGCTCTTGAGCTGGAAGGTCATCATCTCCCTGTTGTCACAGGAGCCCATTGTGAAAGACACCCAGTGGCTAGGGGGTTTGGGCAACACGCTAGGTGAGGGTGGCTCGCTGAACTTGGGCCCTGCATAGTTAGGACTCCCCTGGGTGGCCAAGAGCGTGCTGAGGTGAGACACTGCACCTTCCCAGTTCTGATCATAGTTGGTGGCAAAACGAACAGAAGCACTCTCTGCAGACACGGCCTGCCGCGCCTCTGGAGACCTATGGTAGACTATGCCTTTGTCACTCCTGCGATGGCCGTGATGGTGAAGGCCTCCTACCCCTCCTGGAGATGCTGTTCCGCACTGGTCGCGAATTCTCTGCTTGGCCCGACCAAGTTGATGGTTCTTCTTGGTGAAAGGGCGCTCAGGGTGGGAAACCGGAATGTCATATCTCTCTCCACCTCCCATAATGCCTCTGCACTACGTGTCACCTACGTGATAAGAGCACAATATTACTTAAGTGCAATGAAATCCATGTGCAGTTATCTGTTTGGGTCATGTCCTATTTACTGGCAGAGGGTAAGCTCACAATTGCTGCACACACGCACAGTGCAGTGCACAGAGGGCTACGTGCAGAATCTCCAGGCAGTCAGGACCGCCTCGGCCCTCCCCCACACTGAACTGAGCAAAACAACCCCCGCTCACCTCTTTGTTGTGAGAAAGTTGGCAAAGCAGAGATCTCTCTTCAAACGTTCTCCTCCGATCGGGCCCCAGGTCCTCGAAGTAGTTCTCAATCTACTTCTCGCTGCACTTCTACGTCCAGCAAGGTCTAAGGTTATCATGTGCCAAAGAGCGTTGTTGTGCCGGAGAGCCGAGCTGAACATTAATTCACCTCGGCACACGATTCTCCAAGAAGCCGTAAACCTTGAGAAAGCGGAAATAATACAAATAAGTAAATGCTAATACTAAACAGCAAAAATTCCCAACATTCGGTTGTTGTTTGTGAACGAACATTAGCCTAAAGACCGTTATTACAAGTGCGTCATCGCTTCTGAGAAGCTAAGATAGCTTCACGTCCCTCTCCGATAACGGCTTTGTTATGCATGAAGTCGAGCTGCTGACAACATTCACAACAGACTTGGCACATTAGAGAAGCAAGAAAGGACTTAACATTCCTAGATACACGTCACATTTTAACCATGTCGCTCTGTAGAAAAAAAAAAGTAAACATTCAAGACGCGCAAAAAGGTCGTTTTCTTCAATAGGACATGACGTTCACTTTGTCTCAATGAAAATACTTTATGAGACGTCGAATTTCACTGTGTAAAAAGAGGTTTTTATTTATAAATAACCTCTATTAAAGGTTTTTTTTAATCACTATCACGGCAATTATTGTGAAAATGTCGTTTTTACTACATGGTCCAAGCTCTTTTGGCACCAAACCAAAACAAAGAAATGGTAAACTCAATATGGCGACGCAGGCATAACACAGCTCACTTACCGACTTCTTCAGGCTTGGTTGATGAAGCCCTTCGTTAGAGAAAATGTGTTATTGGCTTTTGAAATCCTCTGAGGAGTATGTAGGAAGTACAGCAAGCTATAATTTCTACAAATCCGTCTCTTTCGAAGCTCAGGTGGTGTGACAAGTGGTCGACCACCACCTCTACTCTCTGCCGACTCCGTCTGAATTGCAACAAAATGGAATCTACATGGCAGCTATGTAGCTCGATTTTTTTCCAGATCTGACCAATCACGGAGCAGGCGCAAACCGAACACCCAATCAGCATAGAGGGTGTTAGACGCTGTCATGTCTGTTGCCAGACTGATGACGTCAATAACCAGCCCTCTTCTCCTTTCTTTGTTAGAGCTCGGGTATTTCCTGAAAGTGACAAAATAACAGAAACAACCGCGTTCATACATACAAGTACGGTTTCAATTTAATCTGTTTGACATATAAATAAACTGTGTTGTAACGCAAAACATTCAGATTTGAAACGTAAGACGCACTTTGTTGGTTATGTAACGTTAACCCCTTCTTTTGTATATGGTAAACAAGTGTTTACTAACAAAGTGGCGGATTTTTATGCCATAAGAAGATGGATTTGTTTTATCCATTGTAGAGTATTTACATTGAATCGTGTTGTGCTTGGTTGGAACAGTTTCAACAGGCTGTTATGAGGCGCGACATAGCGAGTGTGAGCAGGCGGACCCCCCCACTCGGCGCGTCCGACCAAAACAAACATTGACCCCTCGAGCCTCATTTCCATTTGTTTGGTCAGTGACGTCACTAAAGCGGTGAAATGCCTTTACATTAATAGGTGTTGAATACCCAGAATGCAGTGTGATAGAGTAAGACACCCAAACCCCGACCCCCATCGGGCGCTACAATAGGGGTCAGCCCATTTGTGTAGAAGTGAGGATACCATGACCTGCAAGGTCAATTTAAACGAGTCATTAATGTGAACGACTGGGTCGGTCATTAGGGGGTGGGGGGTGGTGGGGGCTTTCTCCCCCCCTTGATGTTTTGTTGATTTAACCTAGAACCAAAGGGCTCAGTAAACATTATGTGGAGATAAGACTTCTATTGCCTCATATAAAGATCAGTGTAACTTTCTGCAGGACAAACAATTATAAACCATTCACCATAGTAACATTTTAAAATAAAAGTACTATTTTGAACACCTTTATATATATATATTTGGGCTCATTAGTCACCTGAATGACTGTTTACATTTTTTAGCCTCATTTTTTATTTTAGAATGTAATAAACTCTCCTCACAATTAACCTCGACCTGTCGTGTTCATTCAAATAAACACATGCGACAGGTGAATCTTATTCTTTATTTCTTATTTCCTCCGTTTGGCTTATTTTCAGTGTTTGACTTCCTTATTTGTCTTGACAAGGTCGCATGACGCTCAAACCAGTGTTGTTTTTATGTGTTTTCAGGTCCAAGTCTAGAAAAACAAAAGTTTTATGTAAGGTGAAGGTTGTGTTTCCTGCTACCTTGTGTAAGTGACTGGATTAAAGATTGCGTAAAGATTGCGTAAAGACGCAGCGCGTCAGGCTGAGCTCACGGTTAAATGGCATGACACTCCCCAAAGCGAAGGAAGGTGGTGGTGGTGGGGGGTTGTGCCGATCAAGAGTCAGCTATGTATGGAAAGTAGGTCACGTCCAGACTTCTGTATGGCTGACAAAACAGAGGCGTGATCAAATGTCCATATTTGACAAGTCGTAGACGCTCTCGCCATAGGCTATAGACGCGTCACGGACTAAGAATGTAAAGAAGATCGACCGGAAAGTGGAGTGGAAAACAATTCCAATTTGTTTAAAGACTGCCAATATTGATTTATTTTTGTCCCAGACAACTTAGACATACTGATAAAGTATCTTCATAGCTGATACCGTATATGGAGTGTGGTTTGAAACACGCAACAAACTTCTGTGTGGGAGGAACGAACACACACGGAAACTCCACTCAGCGTTTGAACAGTGATAAAGACACACACACGCTAGAGTTACATTAATTTTCGCTACAGATTTATTAATTTTTATTCTGGCTTTCTGTCTGTCAAGTGTTAAAAAATATCACTTAAGTCATTCATAGACTTAATGATATTTTTATTTACTTTTTTAGAATGCAGGGAATTAGCTGAACAATTCATCAGATTTTGGTGATGATCTTGATTGTCATCTGTATCCAGATTATTTCTTTTTATTCCAACGGTATCTTTGCTATTGCAGGAAAGGTATACTTATTCATGGATGATGGCTATAATTTAAAAAGCTCAACCACACATACAGTAAAATCTACCACATTTTCATACCTGTCTGACGTGGATCTGAATTACGTTTGAACTTATAGGACTCACAGAAAAACTGAGATAAAAAATGATAAATAAAGTTATGATTTGAAGTAAGATCAAATTGTGTTGATTCAGTTTGCACACACACATGCACACACACGCACAAACGCACACACGCACACACACACACACACACACACATAGCGAGAGAGAGAGAGAGAGAGAGAGTGAGAGAGAGAGAGAGAGAGAGAGAGACAGAGTTTTGGTGACACAAGTTTTCCAGGCCTGTGGTGCTTTCAGAAGACAACTCCTAGATCATTTTTTGAAAACTACACAAACACCATTACCCAATGCCAGGAAAAAGAACACTGTAACACCCAATAAAAAAAATAATTTTCCCAAAGGGATGATAAAAGTGTGTTTCTTCTTCTCTTTTTACATCCCGCTTCAAAGCAGTGATGTATCGTAATTGTCAGCGTTTGTGTGTTCGTCCGTCTACGCACCAAATATCTTCGCAACCGTTGCAGACAGAAAGATGAAACAAAAAGCACATTACTCGGGTGGCATAGGGGATGAAAATGAGATGATGACCTTGACCTTGAGAAAACTAGGTCAAGGTGAAATTTCAACTTTTGTGCACGCAGGAACCAGTTAAGATAGAAAGACAAGGGAGAAGGCCAATATGAGTAAGACGATAGATCAACGCTAGTGCTTTGATCTATTGTCAAAGCACTATGAAAGTAGGTGGGAGCACTAGATTGGATCTTTCACCTATGCAAGTAGTTCAGGGTCAAATTTTGAATTCAGGGGTGTCACGGGATGTTGCAGTCTCTGACTGCATTGCCCCAAGGGGATGATAAAAGTATGTTTCTTCTTCTTCTTCTTCTTCTCTTTTTAAAACTTATGACTGACTGGACTTTTGTGAAGACTCACACAAAATCTAGAAAGGAGAAAAACCCGGTGAGCCCATTTGTGTCTGGAGTGCCTGAAAAACTGAGGGGGCTCTTCAACAGACACCCAATCTGTGTTTGTCAAGACAAAAGACCTAACATCACATAGCCAGAAGAACAACCTGCAGTTAAATGCACTGAGGAGTGCTCAGATCTCTGCTTCAGAGAAACCAAACAGGCTGTCAACAAATGCATGGCTCAACACCCGAGAGTCATCAGGACAGGATTCAGCAGGATTCCTACACTAAAGGAAGAAGGACACTCATTTCAGGACACCACTGTTCAGATTTTGGTCAGGGAGGTTATGTCAAAGTAGAGAAACCATCTCTGAATGTGGTGGGGGTCTGAGACATCATCCATCCCCTATATGCAATTAGTTCTTTTCAAAACTCCCCAAAACAACTATTCAACAGGTGAAGTGGCTCGTACTGATAAACCTCTGTTAGCATATGACGATTTGATGACGTTTTCAAAAAAACCCATTGACACACCCAGGCGCTCCTAACGACCTTTGTTGGCAACAGAAAAGTACAGAGCTGACAAAGGCTAGAAGCTGAGGCAACACCGACCCCCACCAGAACTGAAGAAAATAAGAAACCCCTTGCATGAGAGGTGAAACATCGTCAAGGAACTTTCTACAAGCCTATTGGATTGATTTTAATGCCCCTGGATAACCATGAACTGGATGAATGAGAACCTACACAGACAGCTTTACTAATAATACATTAATAACATTAACTTCATTAACTCATGAGCGATATTAATAATTGAATAATTTGGGACTGATAACCAGAATATTGAGATACTGGTGCAAGTACAGGTGCAGGTCAACACCAGTATTTAATACAGGAACATTAAAAATGTTGAAAGAAATTTTTTGTTTTTTGTTTTACAGAAAGTAGTGTTTCATTTTAGGTACTTGTATTTTTGTTTATATTTTTATATGCACATTTAATTTTATATTTTTTATTAAATTTTCAAATGTGTAATTTAAACCTTTTAATTTCGATATTATCTCCACAGAACAAACGCATTTAAATGAGCATAATTTAATGCCTGGGTATGAAGTCATTGATTTTATTTCTACCCTTGTGACCTGTTATTTCTGTCTAAAGGTCTGGAAATCTGGAAATGAGGAGAGGAAATGTGATTAATGGATTCAATGTGACACAGCAAAGCAGGCCCTATGTGGATTGTGGCCAGCCTGATTTCTGGACAAGAGCTTAATAGGAAAATGTATCCCAGCTGATAATTGTACATTTCCTGCTCTATTCTGTCCTGTCCTCTCTGCTGTGCTGCACCTGCAGACAGTCACTGAAATAAATGTTACTGGAGCTCTGCAGTCAGTTCCTTAATCACATTTCCTTCCTTCTGGTCTGCTGGATATATCAAGACAGAGGAGAAGCAATGGCAAGTACACCACATGTCCCTGTGCGCCATGTTTTAAGATCTTTCAAAAATTACAGCTAATTTTTAAAAAAATACTTACAAAATGGAAACATATTGCAAAACTTTTCTTGACCCATTTTCTTAAAGTGTCATTTGATATATTTGTTAGTCCCAGTTCCTGACTTATTTTACATACTTTTCTCTCAAGTGAGAGTCTGAAATAGGATAATTCATTTCAGAATGCCTACGGTGAGTGATTTAATGACCCGGTTAAATTGTTATTGAACTACTAATTCACTTTATTTTTACCAGAGGCGCATAATCTAAATTCAGTGGTCTTAATTGATGAGGGAGCTGCTTGTTGAGTGTCTATAAAGAATAACAAAGATTAAAAGACCGACAAGACTCCAAAGGTTGTGCTGATATTAAATGCCCATCAGTTCACGCAGCTTAACTGCCCCCTGCTGGCAATTAGGTAGTATTACACCCCCAGGGACTTCGGACTGAAGGCCGGTTCACACGCCTCACCACATACTGTACACATTGATTTGATGAACTGTGACTGCTTTCCAAATAAGACAGCATTTTTATACTCCATTCGAAGGGAATGAAGATGCATTGGTAGAAGACGGAGCTGGCTGAAAAATAAAAAGGAAAGAAGCACTGCAGTGATGCAGTGACATTTTTTGCAATTGAACCCTTTATTGTGCTCTTTTATAAAAGCCCATGGTAATTGGTAATTGTTACTGGAAACACCATCGCTGAACAACTGGGAATAACTCGACAGCTGAAACAAATCTTTGGGCTAGAATAATGAATTCACATCACCATGAGAAGTGCTTCATGTGTAGTTTCTGGATAATTTAGAAATGGTGTTATTCCTCCTATTTTATTGACATGTTTATTGCACTTCACCCGACACCCCTCAACCCGTGAAGTGGTCTTCTCCCCTGAGTCCATCCTGACTCTCAACCTGTAAAAAAACATTGCTGAAGGAGGACTGAAATGAATGATCTCTGTTATTTATCATCCAAATTGTCAATTTACGTCATGTGATGAAACATATAAAAATTGGACTTTCTTTACTGTCAGTGTCATTAAAAATATCAGCTGTCCTTAATACTCACTACCAAGAACATTGTATGGTCTCTCTCTCTCTCTCTCTCTCTCTCTCTCTCTCTCTCTCTCTCTCTCTCTCTCTCTCTCTCTCTCTCCCTCCCCCTCTCCCTCATGTCATCACAGCTACCCCCTCTTATCTTCTCCCCTCACCAGAGCACTTTGCCACCACTCGAGCTCGTCTGTCTGTGTTGTCATCCTGTGGTAGTTCCTCCGAAACATAAAACCTCTCACAAAAGAAAGCGTAAGGTAAGTTTGCAAAAGTTTGTTTTTGTCTGTTTGTTTGCTTGTTTGTTTTCTTCCTTTTTATGAGTTTCTAAGTCCTCAACATGCAGTGCTTTCCAAATTATGGATTTGAAAAACAGGATTGCAGTGATGCATCTGTGAATTTTAGAAGTTCAAATATTTTGTCCGTCCTTCATCAGTTGCCTCCATTGTAGTGAAAGTATTGATGCAGCTAATTTTATAACTACTTTTCTAGCAGCGCTGAAAAACTAGAGATGAGAAAAAGAACTTTGAATATTTTGCAACAGTGCGGCAGAGAACAGTAATGACTCAAGAGGTTATTGGTACAACAGAACTGCGTGCCCGCAGCAGCGTAACCAATGCTTTCTTCTGATGTGTCCTGTCTTTAAGACGCCATCGTTTTTAGAAGTGATTGATTATTAAGAACTTAAGTCACGGTCATATCAAACAATATTTTATGTGTGTGTGTATATATATATATATATATATATATATATATATATATAAATTGTATATATATAAATTGTATATATATATATATATATATATATATATATATATATAAATTCATCACAAGGGAGTACAGAGAAAGCCTGAGGTGGTGTAATATCCACAGTGCATGCGCCTCTATGGCCCGCTGACAGATTGAGAAATATTGTCACTGATGTAATTTACTTCCACCATGCCTGCCTAAATATATTTTCTATGCTTTCATAAGCCACTGTCATATTTCTGAATAAAAACAGAAACAATGGTCGCTGGAAGCAGAATAAATAAACCTGAATGACAGATGTAGAGACGGGATTCGACTGAAAACGTAACCGACAGTCTGATACAGAGGATAGTAATCACATGCGGTCCATCATAAAAATCCACTACCTATCATCAGGCATTGTAATTCTGTCTCACAAAAATGCAATTTTTCCGACATTTCCTAACCTTTCCATCAAGATTAGAGTGATTTAATTGTTGTTTGTGGGATTTTGTCACCCATATATAAATATTCTCCACTCCCGCTTATGGTAGCATTACTTATTTTCATCAAACCCTCTCTCATCAGCTTCCTACACTTAGTGTAATCTATTGATTACACAGAGGTGATGCACTCTGCGGGAGATTGTCTCTGTCTTTGGTGACCTTCATCCTGTGATTTACTGTTCTGTTAATTTAAATCACCTTTAATACCAAAAGGGGGCAGTCTAAATCCTGTTAGAGGAGACTGTGTGATGACATTAAACACCCTCCTCCAGGAAACAGATTGCGCTTAAATATTCATTAGATTTGTGCATTCCAACATGCATAATCAAAAATAGTATGTGTTTCCATTGTTGTGAATCAAACCATCTGTTTTACATACAGTTGAATATTATATGATCTTAAATGAAATATTCCACATTGGGATTTAAATCTGTGTTTGGATCCAGGGTCGGTCATTTTTCCTTGACTGATGGTTTATTGCTCACTATAAAACATGATCTAGTCATGCAACTATCTCTTCAACATCAGCACCATCAGATACCGTAATGATCATTGTCATGTTGTCATGTTTGCCTTAATCTCCAAATGACTTTCTGTCATGCCTCACAAATGTTAATGCTCCTTTTAAGTGCTATGTTCAATATTGACAAGAGAGAAATGTCCTCGCATTTACTACTGCATCTGTTTCTCCACAGGAAGTTCCTGTCAAATCCACTCGATGTAAAAAAAAAAAAAAAGAAAGAAAGGGAAAAAGTTTATTAAACTGAAGGTTTGTCACAAATCAAATCATCAGATAATAATCCTGCAGTTTGTATCTTGCAGTCTTTGTTTGTTTTGTCTCATTTCCTTATTTCGGTTCATTTTTTGCATTTTATCATGAAGTAAAATTAAAAGTTTTTACCGGTTACTTCTCAGAAATTGCCAATCAGATAGAATGTTTTCAGAAAAACAAACTCAACACTTGACTTTAGAGTTGCATACAATAAATTTATTTGTTTCAGGAAAGCATTCAGCCTACAAACCTCCAATACAGCTCAGTTATTATGCTGACCCTGATAAAATGACTCCCCATCATGAAGACCCACCTCTAGAATTTGTGATTGTTTGGATTTAAGATTGTCATCCCCTTTTGATTAAGATAATTCCATTATTCATGATAAATTTAAACAAGTTATTTCCTAATTGAAGTGTAACACCCATCGATTCAGTAACAGTTGGAATGGAGGAAACGCCGACTCCCCTTTCTTTAGGACCCCCAGGAGCCAAAGAGAACGTCTCTTTAGGTACAGTATGCCTTTCATAGAAAGGAAAAAATCTTGCTAAAATAGATTTCAGTTGTCGGTGCTCCAGTGTGATTACTTTTCATCTCATTTTACTGGCAGCAGAAGGTTTGAGACGTTTGATCGAAATTGTTGTGATGTGTTGTTTTCCTCACAGTCAACAGGTCTTGTGAGAATCTGGGATGCTACATGGTCCTCAAGGATGCAGAGAAGCTTGCCATCGGCTCCATCTGTTTACTGGCGGGTCCCATCACCCTGCTGGAGAACGCCGTGGTCCTGGGGCTGATCGCTGCCACGGCCGCTCTGCGACAACGGCCCTCCTATCTGTTCATTGGCAGCCTGGCTCTGGCAGACGTCTTCGCCAGCTGCTTCTTCACCACCAGCTTCCTCGACTTCCACCTGTTTCGTCGCAGCGACGGTCCCATCGCCTACCTCTTTAAACTGGGTGGCGTCACCATGGCCTTCAGCAGCTCGGTAGGGAGTTTGCTCCTGACTGCTCTTGACCGTTACCTGTGCATCCACCAGGCTACCACCTATAAGGTGCTGCTGACCCGCCGGCGAGCCGTGCTGGGCCTGTTGATCCTCTGGAGTTCCACCATCTTCATTTCCCTCTTGCCTCTGATGGGTTGGAGGTGTCTCACGGGGTTAACCCCACCCTGCTCATCTCTATTCCCCTACATCAGCCACGGCTATCTGGCCAGCTGGACTAGTTTAATGTTGGTGCTTCTGGCTCTCATTTTGGGGGCGTATGTTCTCATTCTTTGTAAAGCCCACCGTCATGAGGCCTCCATGGCTAACATCCAGGGAGCGGCAGGGACAGGTCAAGCTCGTATGAGGATGGACATTCGGTTAGCGCGCACTTTTGGCCTCATTCTGCTCATACTCGTGTGCTGCTGGCTTCCCGCGCTCTCCTTCATGCTGGCGGACGTCTTTGTGGTCCTGACCCTCACCCAACAGAGGGCCTTTGCATTTTGCGGCACCCTCTGCCTGGTGAACTCTGCCGTCAACCCGCTGCTGTATGCGCTGCGCTGTCGGGAGCTCAGAGTTGAATTGCTGCGGCTGCAACGGAGTTTGTGTCGGGTTTCTGTTTGTAAAAAATCCACAAAGGATTTAACCCCAGAATTATCCTCAAAAGATGACAATAACTGTACCACAATATCAGAAGACGGGATGCCGGGGACCAGATCGACCCAACTTAATTCTGTTTCAGAAGTTGTGAGCAATCAGTAGCTGAACACAGGAGAATCTATCCACATACAGATGTGTCTGCGCTTATGTCTTAATGTACAAAGCAGACATTACTAAAATTAAGCAATAGAATGAAATGTAAAATATCTGTACGTAAGATCCATTCCTGTTATACGTACTGGAAAATAACCTCACCTTTTTGATTGTTATGTCAAGGCTTTAATAGTTAAGGCTATTAATTATAAAATGTAACTAAAATAACATAAAAATCTCTGACAGAAATTGTTTTGCTTGCAGTTCCACTGAGAAGACATTGACTGTTATTTGTGTCACCCTTACTTAACTTTGATTATAAACATGAGGAGCATTAACATAATATCATTTGATTTTTTAAAAATTCTTTTATTAGTGGAAGAACCAAGGATCCATAATAGATCCCATTCAACATAAATATTCTGATGTCTTTAAGCCAGGTAAAATACTTCATGTATATGTGGACTTTTTTCATGTGTTTGCAGTTTGACCTATAACCTTTGACCTTTGTGGCTCACATGTTTGTGTTTTAATGCTCTCACTGCTATCACGTATTATGTCCTTTGAAGTATTGATTTTTTTAAAATTGCTTTTTGTGCACCGCATAAAGAAGATGGAAATATTCAATTGACTGTTTCTCTTTGATGGTTAGTCCCTGAGCGAGCAGAAAAGAAGACCATGTGAGCTGCCCATGCCAACAGCGTGTGAATGCCACGAAACCACAAAAGCCTCGTGCACTGAAGGATTTCACACAATATTCACCACGTGAACCAAAGCAGTGTTGCTAAGGTAAATGGGACACGTGCCAGGAAGAGAATAAGCGTGAAACTAGAACACTCTTTACAATTGTCACAAGTAGCATCTGCAGAGTTAAAGAATACCAAATGTTCCATAATGTTTGCTGATCTTAGGTCAGGAGAAAATAGAACACATTTCTACCACAATAATTAAAAAATACCACGTTATATGTAGACTATAATTGTTTCTTTTAAGCAAATTCAATCAGCATTTTCCCTTACTTTCAAAGTGACAGGTCAACAAACTGATGCTTGATAGATTAGACAGACCAGATTACCAGGATGGTATTTGTTCCAAAAATTCAAAGCTTCAAAATATAAAATTTGCAATGTTTAAGTTTTTGTTGGTGAGGTTTTAGTGAGGTGCAATAAGATGTGTTGCACAATGAGGTAATATTTTTGATATTTGCCACTTTCACATAATGTCGGCGAACAATAAAAAAATGTCAGTGCAATGGCAATCAGCTAAAAAGCTTTGTATTTAGTTCTTTCTATCAAAATCCCAGTGTTTTTTTCTTTTTTTTTAAAAAACCCCCAACAACAATTTACCTTTCCTTAAATTAATTTACTTGACATATTAAAATGGTCATAGGAAAAACTGAATGTAGACTCCAACACATGTACACTAATGGGAAATGCGCCGTTCACGTTTCTGTTGTTTACACGCGTTCTCTCAGCGCTCATCGGTGACGTTGAACACCTTTAAAGGATTAAAGCTGTTTTGTCTAATATCGATATAATCTATATTTCAAGCCACATTGTGAAGTAGATGAAAGTTCTCTGAGAAAACAGTCCATCCCAAGGATTCCCCTCCGTTATCATCATTGTTCATTGTAAAAGGAATTAATGATTATAGCCACTATATTTGAATTTAGCTAGCAGGATAAAGACCAAACACAATTTGAAGTTTGTTAGCTTCTCAAAGACGGTAAGAACAAAACAAAAATAATTTTTCTACAGGTGAATATTAAAGTGTGAAGTATTGTTGTGGGCATTTGTCTGTTTCATCTCCAGAACCGATACGAGACATTTCGTGAACCTTCAATTTGAGTTCAACGGGTAGGATTCATAGTAATAGGGTAGTCTTGGGAAATAGTTATCTATAATTGGTAAATTAAAGAGCTAAAACGAAGTAGAACTCATATAAATAAATATTAATACATGTTTTTTCTACCAATTTCACATAAATTATAACTTGGAACAGTAAGAAAATGCGAAGTTATACACTATAATACTCTGACCACCCCCATATACGCTAATGGTACGGTCCACGCTGTGACGTTATAAAAATTCAGCAGGCAGGGCTGGTAGTTGGCTAACAACTCGAGAGAAGAAAATCCGTTGTTGTGGAGAGGAAGCGAGGGACGAGTGGAAATTCGAGGAGACTTAACGCGTTGAAATCGCGAGCATTGAGCCCAATTTTTTCGGGTGTTTTCCTCCATATTATCTTTTCCGTTTTGTTTAGCAAACATGGCTTGTGGAGCTACGTTAAAGCGATCGATGGAGTTTGAGGCCCTCCTCAGTCCCCAGTCTCCCAAGCGGAGAAGGTGCACTCCACTACCTGGGTCTCCCGGCACTCCGTCCCCGCAAAGATGCAACCTCCGTCCCCCAGTCGAGAGCCCCGTGCATGCGACGTCTCCTGCGACCATAGGAAGCGAACACAGACTCACCCCAGGTATGAAATTATGACAAAATATGACTTTTCCACTACGTTTCAGGGTGGGTGTCATGGGGGAGGGGGTTTGGGTGGAGTGAAATGGATAACGTTAGCTTGCTAGTTTAGAAAATCAGAATGGGGGTTGGAGGCTATCCGTTAGCCTTGCTAAGCTAACGTCAGGAAAGGGAACATCGTCGCTTTGACATGGACGTCTCATTTTACGACTTTATAATTTATATCGTAATTTTTTTGTGGTTATTTTATCATAATCGACACACTCACACGACACCGGATGACTGTTACACTCCTGGTAGTTATTAGTTGCATATTGTCAACTAATTTTATTGTTGCCTAGTTAGCTTAGCAGTTAACTCACTTAAACGGTTGACTAGTCAAGTAAATGCCGGATATAAAATTATTTGCATAGCTAAATCTTTTTTTTTTTGCCGCTGGCTAATTTTAATTTGGCCGTGTTTCTATCTGCGTCAGTCTTGTCCGCACCATCGGTAGTTGTAGTATGGTATATCACGGTAATTACACCCTTTTTTGGGGGCTAATTTACGCGTCAATTTTCATGAAAACACGATTAAAGTAGAGTTTACTCTCAATTTAATATTTTTCGCCAGTTGGCCTTCATGAGAAAATAAATGGCACCACATCAGCCAGCTCACCACTGCAGGCTGTTAATTGGGAGCTGCATGGGTGATGTTCCTTGGCTTAAGTGCCACAATTGTCCTCCATCGAGGTGGGGGTTACCATAATGCACCACAAGCATTTCTTTTTCCTTTTCAGGCCTGGAGGGCATTGTGCATTTCTTTTATGTTTGTACTCTACCATTCACCAGGAATGTTTCCTTGCAAGAGTTGGATGGGTGCGGGGGCACACAAATAGAATAACTACCGAGATACCTTCACTGTCATCCGTTGAACATTCTTGTGTGTGCAAGTCATTTAGATTTGCCAGTATGTCAGTCATTGAAGCCTTACCCTAAAGCCTTTTTGAATTGGGATTATGGATTGCTGTACATGTTGAAATTTATAGATCCAAGTCATTGATGTGAAATGTGGTTTTTCCTGTACCTAGCTTAAGTTTTTCATGCTAGGGTTTGGAAATCTATTTATAAAAAAAATATTCCCCTGTTCCATTAAAATGTTTTTTTTTTTCAGCTCAAAATTCTATAGGTTCACTCACATGTATTCATTTGCCAGAATTGATCTGAAATGCCTGCGTGAATGTGGAAACCAAGTCATGGCATCCTTCATAGCTTCATAGTTTTCCTGTGGTATTGTGTTGCCACTCGTCCCCTCTTTTTAGATGGTTAAATCCATGGGTGGTTATAGATATCATTGTTTTTTTAATATTGAATGTCATCCATCAGTTTTCTCTAACGGTAGCAAACAAAAGCTGGGGCAAATGAGAGCCTACTGTTGCAAGACAGATAGGTAGCAACCTCCCTTATCTTTCTGTCTATTCTTGTCTGTCTTCAGTTTCAGTTGCAGCTCATGCAAGATTCACCTTCGGTACCGTTAAATAACTTGCATAGCATCATAGATGAAATTACATTCGGAGCTATTGGTACACGTTTTCTGTAAAGTGATAAACAAAGACCGCACAATCCCTATCTTTGGTGTATTCCAGTGTATAAAGGGCAATGGAATATATCTTATATTTGTATAAAAAGATGTTATTTGTTACCTAAGGGGAAATTCAGAAAGTGTTCCTGAAGAACTAGGAATTTAAGTGTATATATCTCGCTGCATTTGAATGTTATCCTTTTGAAAATAACAATTTTCTGAGCTGTCATCCTAGTAAGATTGGCATAATTTAGGAGTTCTTCTGTTTCTAAAAATGTTGGCTGCTTGCTGTAACAGATTCATGGTCAGGAACACATATTTTCCTCTCCCATTTAA
Organism: Antennarius striatus; assembly: GCF_040054535.1. Lineage (NCBI taxonomy): Eukaryota > Metazoa > Chordata > Actinopteri > Lophiiformes > Antennariidae > Antennarius > Antennarius striatus. Next base: position 19,890,497 of record NC_090784.1, on the reverse strand, counting down.
TGTTCTGACCATTTATGCAAACTCACTGACCTTTACAGTAGGGGATTCATAGCGCAGCTATGTTAATGCTGGTCCATGAAATGAATCTCTAGCGTTTACTTTTTCTCCAGGTAGCTTTTCTGAATATTATGTCCAGAATCCAACATTCCTTTTTGTGTGTGTGTTCTATTTCTTTCAAGGTCTGACACTCCAGATGAAGTACAGTGTAGCAGCTGCAAGGGTGAAAGTAATGTAGATTTATTTGCTGCAGACATGAACTCCAGACTTGAGTTCCTATCCTTACCTTTACCCAGAAAGAGGCACCTCCTGGGACGGGTGCTGCTAGCCTGCTTTTCCGCTGTGGCTTACCAAGTGAAAGCATTTTTTTATTTAACGAAAGGTCAGCTGTTATCCCTCCCACGGTCTCTACCCACACATGCTTTCCAGCTAGTTGGGGTTGCTTGTGTTGAGTAAGGCTGGGTGGTGCAGGCGAAGCACGTGGGTCTGACACTGCTGTGGTATCTCAAGGTAATTATTTCACAATGTAGATAGGATCTTCCACCCAGTTTTTCTCCTCACCCTGCCAGTCTGGGCTTGTGCTTGTGTAAAAGTCCCTGCTGTTGCATGTGAGTCTGGTATTTTCCTGAGTCACGCTGTAACCTAAAACTCTGGTAGGTCAAAGTTTAGGTATAAAACCAGAGTCGGCCTGCTTGGCTACATAAGGTTTGGTGGTGCTGTCTGAGGAAAACTAAGCTCTTGGACCAAAAGATGCTGTTGGAAGAGGAGTACGACTCCAGTGTCTTCTTGGGAGGCTGGGATAGAGCCTATTTTTGTTGAATATATTTGTACAATCAGTTTTCCAAAGTGGTTGTTTTGAAGCATTTAGAATGAATTCTGAATCCATAGCACATGATACACATGAACAATGACGATTGACAGTCAGTCATCTTTACTGTCAAGTGTACCATATATGCACAACATAAAGCACAAATGAAATTACAGTCCTCTCAGACCCACAGGCAGTAAAAAAAAACTAATGAAAGAACCGCTCTACCGGGAAAGAGGAGCCGCTGTGTGTGCAAGCGCCGCCATCCTATCCTATCCCAATAGGCAACAGATCCCAACAGAACCCTGCAGAGTAAGCATAAGCGTCAGTGGTGGGGAAATCTCCCTCATTGAGGAAGAAACTCTGGGCAGGACCAAGACTCTTCAGTCCTTGGTGACTTGAGTCTCTACAGATCTATTTAAGTTATTTGGTCATAATGTTGAAGGTATCACATTGCCGGTTCTTTCAGCTAATGCACTGCACTAGTTGAGCAGAATTTAGTAGCTGGTTTCATTTTTATATTGATTCCAAACAAGTTTTGCCAATATTAAATTGTTAACACTGGAAGGTGAAGTTAAATTGACCCCTGATACATCACCCCTGATACTTCCTGAGCACACAATCCTATTGTCTTGGAAGCTGAAAAGGATTGAGTCATCTTTGTTTTCTTTCCCACCCTCTTCAATCTATTCAGTTTTGCTTTCGCTGTTTGGCCTTGCTTAAGCTTTTTAGCAGAATCTCTCTCCGCTGTGTTACCCTGGCTCCGGAAGTCTGTGATTGACTGCTTGGCCCGGTTGTGGCATGGTCATTGTTGCCAAGCAACGCCCACGGTTTAGCTGCTAGCAGTTGGCAGAGCTGGAAGTGACAAGGCAGCAGGAGACTGTTTTCACATATCTGTCTGATATGCCAGTGAATAGTAATCGTCCACCCACAATGACTGTTCAACATTTGAACATACCTTGATTCAGAAGTTCTTCTGGTGGGCCCACCACTTGCTGGATTGGGGTTGGGTTGGGTATTTAGTTTAGAACGCCACCCAGACACCTCCCTGGGGAGGTATTTTGGGTATGTCCCACTGGGTGAAGACCCTGGGGTAGACCCAGGTCCCCTAGGAGGGATTGAATGTTTCTCAGATGATGGGAGAGAGGGAGGTTTTGTCTTCTCTCCTAACCTTGACCTGGATTTATGGAAGAAAGGGAATGGATAAATGATTCAGACATTGTATTTACAGCTTTTAATTTTAACGATTGCAGTACTACTCCTTGTTGAATAGTTTCACTCAATACTGCTGCCCTAAAGTACTCCCTCTGTTCAGACCCAAGTCTGCAGCTCTAGTTATGTACAGATCAATACTAAAAAGAAATCGGTTTTAGTTGTCTGCGGAGCTGATGTCGGGTTGTCTTGTCCCTACAGACTTTCCTCAGGAAAGTGATGAGTGTGGGCACCAAGACCTACGGTACCAGTGTTCCCTTCAAAACGGCAAAATTTCATTTCAGTCACTACATGCACAAATTCTTTAAGCACAAACTATACCACACTAACTCGACCTGGTTTTAACGCTTAAGAGTATTTTTTTTAACTTGACATGTTGGTCTATCCAGGCTGTATTGCTGTTTAGTCCATGCTTAGTGAAAGTAGATTAGGGGCTTCTTCATACACTTATGTATGCTGAGTTTTGTTCAAGGATTGATTTAGGATTTTAAACCAGATTTTCAGTGAGCATGGATTTAAGACTTTCAACAGCAACCCTAGACTTCTGTGTATCTTAAAGATATTTCATGTATAATCTGAATATTGGGCATTTTATCCTGGCAAATGACGTTGCTTACTGTCAAAGTTTTTGTAAAACAATTTTTCCATCAGACCTCCTTATTATGTTGGCCTGGGTGGCTGTTTCTTGGGGTGGGACTCTCATTGTCTCGCCAGTGACGTAGCTTTATTAATAGTGAAAAGCCCGGTTGGTAGCCGTACAGATTAGCCTTTTATTGTTGATGCTTTCAGAAGCCAAATTCCTCTCCTTCCAAAACAAGGTTGCCGATGAGTGGCCTCTAGCATCCTACCCCCACCCAAGATAAACAACCAGCGACTCCCCCAGATAGCGGTGTGACATGTGTAAACTTCACCCACTTTATGGATCATTGAACGATAAAGTCTCTCTTCAGCTGTTTGGGTAAGAGCTGAGGCTGTGGTGGTTTTCACTTTTTTTCCCAGGACTTTATTTTTTGCAGTGTTTTCCAAGCCTATCCAGGAGAAGTAATCACAACTGGCAAGCACTGGACATATTCATACTGTTAAACCATTGTTCAAGTTTCCCCTGTTGTACTTTTAACATTTTCTGTCCTTTGTGTCTGTTGCTTACAGAGCAGATCTTCCAGAACCTTCGTCAGGAGTACAGCCGGATCCAAAGGCGGCGGCAGCTGGAAGGAGCCTTCAACCAGACTGAGGCTGGTAACTCCAGCGAAGCCTCCAGCCCGAGTACCTCCAACGCTCCCAGCTCCCCTCCAGGTAAGGAAATGTACTGCTAGCTGTGTGCACGCACAAGCTGGTGTTCACGGCATTTAATCCAATGGTGGCCTCTTCTAATCGGGCACGTCTCTAGCATGTTTTATTATTTCATGTGCCAATAAGCAGCTACATGGGTGGTATTTATCTAGGCTTGATTCTCCTGTTATAGAAGCTATAGGATTGGTTTGAATATCTGCTGGTAAGGAGTTCTACTCCCGTAGAATTTGTTTCATGAATTTATCCTAATATCTGGAAGGAATTTAAACATTCTGAAAACCCTTTCGATTGGATCTCACTGAAGCTACAGGGTGCCTGAACAGTCATAACTCCAGATGTGACTTTTGACAGGTTTTCTTCTGGTAAAAGTGAACTGTGATCTGATCCAGAAAAGCAAACTAGACTTTTTGTATTGTGATTGATGGAATCATTCTTAAAAACGTCGGTAAGCATCTAATAGCTCACCCAACATCTTCCGATCTCTGATAAGGATCACCTCAATAAAACCATCTACATTCAAACCGACAGTCAAAAAAACTTTACTGCTGCGTGATGTCAGCTGGCAAAGGTGAGGGACGGGGGAGCGCAAGCTGTAAACCTGCACTTGGCTGCGTACCTATTTCTGGAGAGAACATTCCTGTCAACGTGACTTATTGCTGCAGATGGGAGTGATTCAGCCTCTTTCATAGTTGATGTGAACTTTGTTGCATAGGTGCCTCCAGGAAGGACCAGCCCTCGTTCACACTGAAGCAGGTGAGCTACCTGTGTGAGCGGCTGCTGAAAGACCACGAGGAGAAGATCCGAGAGGAGTACGAACAGATCCTTAACACAAAACTTGCAGGTATGAATACAAATAAAATTAGAAAGCCACTCTCGTATGCTGATCACCAGTTCAGTCCTCTGTCCCATCCGGCGTTCATCATCCTCACCTTCAACCGCCTTTCTTTCAGAACAATATGAATCTTTTGTGAAATTCACACAAGACCAGATCATGCGAAGATACGGAGCCCGACCTGCTAGTTGTAAGTGTGGTTTTCAAAATGACTTAAGCAAAGGCATCATAATGTTGAGATATTGAGGACGATGTGATGGTTGCACTCATCCACATCATCGCCGCTTTTGTGTTTCAGATGTCTCCTGAACTGTCATCAACTGAGGTCCCAACGTCCTGTGGAGTTTGGCTGCTCTTCTACTGCCCTCTTCCACACCATTTTCATTTTATTTAGCAATTATTATTTTTTTAGCCCTTCAATTGAAACTGTTTGGGTGTCATGGTTTATCCTGTTTTTTTTAGATCCAAAATCTGAATCCTTGCTTTTAAACGATTGCTGCTGGCCAAAAGTTAGAATCTGAAGGATAAACTACATATGAAGCCCACCACCTTTTTGTCTTTTGCTTTTTTTTTTTTTTACCCTTTTTTTTCTTGTTAATATACTCTTCCTGAAAATCCTGCCTGAAGCAGATCTGTGTCAGATATCTTGCCGGCGCTGTAGAAAAAGCTTATTGGCTCATGTTATCATTCTGTATAACCTTCCAGCAGCTGTATGTAAAGGCTCCCGCTTCTGACGTTGTCCGTTTTTTTTTTTTCTTGCCCACTTCCCTCCCTTCCCTATCATGACTCTTTACCTGAGAATGTGGATTTTTCTCCCTTTTGAAGAAAATTAAAGTTCTGTGATTCAAATCTGTCGTCTTTGTTTCGTGTAGACATGCATTCAACACACACACACACACACACACACACACGCATTCCCGCTGTCAGAGTTTATGTGTATTTGCACATCTGTGGTGATGGAATGAAAATTATTTCATCACTGGAGTTTATTTTGTACCACCAATGCTTTCAAACCCGTGTTCGATCAAATTATGCTGCAACGCATGTGGAAGCCAACACACTGGATTGCAGCGCCCCCCTGTGGACATGTAAGGCAACGAGATTTAAATATGGGTATTAAACCCATCTTGAAAGCGCAGCCCATGAAAAGATTTTATTTCCCACATTTCCTGAGTGTGTCTGTGGGTGGAGGGTAAGGGGGGGGGGGGGGCGTCTGCTCAGCTGCGCTGCATTTGCGACTTCCTTTGTTGGTGACGTCACGTATCCCAGGTGTGGCATCGGGAACAGGTAAGCTGTTATGGCGCGGCTGTTGCAGACGCGAATGTCTTGATAGGATTTAGTGAAACCGAGCGGTGGCTGAGAGGAAGAGGCGAACACTAGAGAGTTGTTTGGGTCGAGGAAGGAAGTTTGCTGCAGGAAAAGCAACGACAGGGATATAATTATCTCTAAGTGCTTTTTTTTTTTCTCCGACCTCCACCAGAACGATCGGGTTTTTGTTTTTTTCCAGGCTCTCCTCGGGCTGTGTGAACATATGGAGGACTGGTGCCGAACGCGTTATTATCGAGCGTTGAACCGCATGGATTGAATGTCTTTTAAGATTTCATTCTGAAATTAGTTGGGTGGAATTAGTATTTATGCGTTTGGGACCTGTCGGAACTTGCGGTACCCGTCCTGTCGAAGAATAAGGTGAGTCTGGCTGAATTATTCATATCATGAAACAAAAGTTTATTGTTAGTCAAGTCTGGGATCAACAACACAAAGTCTTGTCATCAGCTACGCCCCGTCACAGGATACACTAATGACAACTTGAACTAGTCCGCGTTATGTCTCCTGTTAATGTCTCCTGTTTAGATTCACGTCCAGGTATGGAAGTATTATTTAAATCATGGTTATTCCCAGTCCGGGTCTTAAAAGAGGAAGTAATCCTGTTTCACTATCTAGAGTGTAAGACTTTATTCTTCTTGTCCATTTCTCTTGATCAAGGTTTTATTAATAAACATTTTTCAGTTTTAATGCAAACAAGTTCCACCAGACACTATTTAAATCTATTTAATTTACATTTAATTCGAGGATCAGACAAGTATACAACAAAAAAAAACATTTAAAATGTCTATTTTGCTTAAAAATACAACTGAAAAGATCATTTATCTTACATACTGGTAATTTTGCAGTGTTGCAGCAGCAAGAAGGTAAAGATATCAAACGTCTGTAACAAAAGAGCAACACGTGAATATAGAAATAAGTAAAGACCTTTAATCAGTCTGAAGCTAAGATTTTTCCGGCCTGACTTTATTTGACTGTTGCTCAGACAACACATTTTTTTGAAAACCTGGCCTGAAGGAATCATGACTACCAGTTTTTCTACTGACAGATGAATCCATCATGTTGGAGTCGTAGCTTTCAGACAGCAAACTGAATACCAGGAAATGAAAAGTATTTACTTAAATTGCTGTTAAAAGTCGTGCTAAAATGTAATATTACCATAATACTAAAATCTTCTCAGTGTAAACATGAGATCAAATCTCTTCAATGCACTGGATCTTAATGTCTGCGCGGTCCTTCATCTGAATGTGTGATCCATCCTGCAGGGTCTGGACCAGAGATGGAAGAGATCGACCTGGAGCAGCAGGAGCCGTTTCCTGTGGACCGTGATGGCAGACCGTTCCGGGGCGGAAAGGACGAGCCTGATGGTGAGAGAAAGTTGGGATGTTGTGAGAAGTTCCAGCTCTCTGTCTCCAAATGGATGCTTCCGGAGGATTCTCGCAGCAAGTACCTGGAGAGGGCCAACTGCTGCCCTCCTCCCATCTTCATCATCCTCATCAGTATTGCAGAGGTAGATCTCCCCTGAATGCACATGACACACATGTTGTATAAGTACTGGGACGCTCCGTATAGATTCAGCCATCCAATTAATACGCAAAGCCTACATTTGGTTTGGTCTCTGCCTGGGAGTTAATTACTGTATGGATTGGCTGCAGTTGTATTTATTACAAAAGATATTTTGGTGACGTTCTAAAGGCCGGGTATGGACGGGGATTTCTCACTCTGACTGCTTCTAACGGTCCAAAGATGTGTGAATTAATACATTTTTCAGTCCTGTGATAAACTGGCGTCCTGTTCAGTGTATGATGTAAGACACGTGTCAAACTCGTGGGCCACATTTGGCCCACGACAGCATAAAAGGTCATAGTGTCTAAAAATAAATAGGTCATAAGTGGGCTTTGGTTGACCAAAAACTACATTTCCCACAGTGCAGTAATTAAGCCCATTTTAAAATTGACAAAAACAAATGTCCGGAGCTACTCAGACATACAACGTGTTTAAAATGTTGTTTTTATGATATGTCTCTTACTTAAAAGTGTTTGCGTGTGTTTTGTGCTCTCCATCAGCTGGCCGTGTTCATCTACTACGCTGTGTGGAAGCCTCAGAAGCAGTGGGTGACTTTGGAGGAAGGCATCTGGAAGAGCAACCTCACTTACAAGCCTGAGCACAGGCAGGAAGCGTGGCGATTCATCTCCTACATGTTTGTCCATGCCGGGTAAGCGTCTGCGGGACTTTTGGGATGCTTTAACTACAATACGAAAGCCCTGAGCAATCGTAATATGGGAGTAAATATCAGTCGGGTTTGGATTCCATTGTGTGGGCATTTGAATCCGAAGAGCGTAACCGTTGCACCTCTTTTCTGGCGTTGGCGTGTTTCATCATGATTCCGAAACTGCCCCACTCTGTTGCCACATCACTCCGTGTTAGACTTCTTTAACAGTTGCAAAGGCAAATCATGTAAAGCTTAGCAAATCCGCTACTGAGAAGAGGACCAGGAAGTTGTTTCCTGTGTTGCAGGAACATCTGTCAAAACACTTTGAGGTCATGTGATGTGGCAAACAGGGCAGTCTGAAGAATCATGAGTACATAAACCACGGGAAGGCAGGAAATCTAAAAATCATGACCGCACAGAGGCTCATGGGAAAAACAAGATTAGTCACAGTGAGTTGTCAGCGCTGACTGGATGACACTTAGCAGGCCGGCTCTCTTTCATGTGCATGTAAGAATGAAAACCAGATTTAAACGCGCGTGACCTTTAATTCTTTGTGAAATCCAGTGAGATCAAAAAAAGACGGTCGCCATAGCTACACATTAAGAATCTCAGACGTGAAGCGCAAGCAGCATGTAAAAAAAGAAAATTCCCACAAAAACAAACACTTGATCATTATCATTATTATTACAAAAGTAAAGATGACTCTTTTGTTTTATTCCACGATGGTGGTCGAGCACATTCTGCTGATTCAGCACGTCTGCCCTTTCTGCAGTGTGGAGCACATCGTGGGGAACCTGGTGATACAGCTGATGCTGGGAATCCCGCTGGAACTGGTCCACAAGGGCTTTGAAGTGGGAATGGTTTACATGGCAGGAGTCCTGGCAGGTAAGCATCACCTTTGCCACCCCCCCACCCACCCATATTTCTTTCAGAAAAGCCTTTGACTGTAAAATAAATCATTTTTTTCTTTTTTTTTTCTGTTTAGGTTCTTTGTGCAGCTCCATCTTTGACCCTCTCAGCGCCCTGGTGGGGGCTTCTGGGGGGGTTTACGCCCTAGTAGGAGGATATTTTATGAACGCAGTGGTGGTAAATTTTACACTCATTCAATCTGTTAGATTTTAAGATATGCTGACCTGGTATTATTCTTAACAGCCGGTGACTGTTTCGATTCTCAGAATTTCCGAGAGATGATCCCTCTCCTCGGAGTGTTTCGTATCCTCATCATAGTGATATTTGGTACGCTCTAATTGTGTTTTCACCTTATGTTATTTAAAAAAAACAAAAAACAACTTGTTAAACTTCACTGTTTTTACCCTGCAGTCGGGCTTGACTTTGGATTTGCCTTCTACAGAAGATTTGGCAGCGACGACGCAGGTTTGAAGGTATGAACCGTCTTCCTTTTACTAAACAGCTGAACCTTTCCACGTATACAGAATAGAGTTCATCCAGCTAGCCTCCCCCCCAGCATGACAGATCTTTGGTGTTACTTTAATTTGCTTGTGGCTAATGACATCAGTAGCTCTTGTTGGGACTTGACTAACCGTGCACACACGAAGACTCACAACAAATTTAAAATATTTCATCTGCATCTGCATTTAAATCTGACTTTAGTTTATGTTCTTGAAAAGAATCAAACAGTGCATAGCATCTTCTTCCTGTTCACTGAAGCTTAGCTATGTATTAAACTGATCGCTAGATTCGAAAAACTTGATTCCAGTTCCCTTCTCCTTCTTGTTATCTCCTTTTCTTGGAACCGTCTTGTAATTTCTTTTGTAGCTGTTGAACTTGTCTTGCAGGTTTATTGGTTGTTCACCACATTTCATTGAGGTCAGATGTCAGCATTTGAGGGTCAGCGCTCAATGATTCCCTCTGAAACCAAGTCTTTCCTACTTTTTACCTCCTAGGTATCCTTCGTTGCTCACTTTGGAGGTATTATGGCCGGGATGACCATCGGGTACGTCTTCTTCAGCGCTTATAACAAGAAGCTACTCAAAGACCCTCGTTTCTGGCTGTGCATAGTTGGCTACGCAGCATTTCTGCTCTTTGCTGTGCTCTACAACATATTCCTGTCGCCGGCGTCGTAGGACCAACTAAACGGTTCTGAAACTGCATGAGACAAACAGAACGCTCACTGATGTGTTCAGGGACTTTGTGAATGTCGTGCACATTTGTTATAAATCAGAATTTTCTGCTGAAGTTTTGCATTCAGGGTGCCTCTCGCTGTTAACGTGGCCTTAGAAACATTTTTGAACTGAGTTAGATGCGATATGCAGTCAGTAACTGACATTTGTCATGTTTTCTGTGTTTGAGTGTTCTTTTAATATGATTTTTAGATAGTTGTGTTCTTCTCATGATGATCACATGATCAAGAAGCACTGATGGGCGGTTTTACGGCACGGATAAGAGGGAATGATTTTATAAAGATGGGGAGGGGGGGGTTTAAATGATCCTGTTATTAGGGTTTGGCTTAATGCCCTGATATTGTTGCAGCAACATTTTGTCAACAGGATGTGGCTAGTCACATGTGTTATAATGTCTATTTTTATTTCCTGTGCACTCACAAAAGCTTTATTTTAGCATATGGTCATCTACCTTGAACAACATCAGCTGGGAAAAAAAAAACTGGTTGGTGTCGTACGGAATTTTTAGTTAAGTTACAGTTTAGTTTGTAAGTCTGTAAATGAAAACTTCATATTAATGTTGTGCATCCGGTGACAATGGGACATTGGGTACTGACTCATTCAGAAAGGTGCTGCTCTAGGATCCACAGGTGAACTACGACCAGAGACTTCACGCTCATGGTCCTGCATTTCCACAGCTTCATTAAGTTTGATTTTAATAAAATGTTCAGTAGTTTTTTTCATTTGTTTAATATGAATAGTGATTTTTTCTGATGACAGGAAAGTCAACTTACAGTTTTCCAATAATGCCTCAAACAACGGATATCACGTCTGTAGCAGTCATGGACTGCTTTTTTTATTTTACAGCGTGTGAAATTCCACGGTTTCAGCCCGTCGGTATAAATCAGAGCGTTAATATTCAATTATGATGACTTGACCCTGAAACATTGTGAAATGTTATGTTGCCTTAAATAGTAGAGCAGCTGAGAACTCAGACATCCCTGCTGGGACATGGAAAAACAAGATTTGTCTTTGTGGTTTGAATGTTTACTGTTAAACTGACTCTATTGAATTATGATCGAAACTGTGTGGTTTCACATAGTTCACATATATTGCCTTAAAATACTGGAAATCACACTGGGATTTTAGATTTATTAATATTAAATACTTTGTGTTCTACTAATTTAGCTAGACCACAAGCACTGGACTGCATCTGTCAGAGAAGACCCTCTCTAGATCTTATATTTACGATATGATTAATAATGCAATTGTAATAATGTTCACAAAAGTTTATTAAACTAATCCTTAAATGATTATTCTTCCCTTTATTTAATGATGTTGACGTCCCACACCAGTGGATCCTTTTTCCGCTGGGAAACAAGGAGTTGCTTTGACAGACAGTAAAGCAAAAAGATGTCCAGAGGCTGAATACAAGTGGAAATTGATTGCAATGATTGGAGGAAAATGAAAGGGGAAACAACAGAGGGATTTGCCCCACCCTCCTCTAAAATCAGCCTCAATCCTGCTCTGCTGGGCAGAATGACAGAAGAAAAGGGTTACACATATCACAACAATCAATGGTTTGTGGTTGTGACATCATGTTATTCAGATGTATTTATAATTGAAAGAAAACTCATTTGTTATGATAGATTTCTTGTAAATGGGATAAAACAATGCCTGACAAGAGAACTCGATTACATGCAGAGAGGAGCAGCAGAGTATGAAATCGGACATGATGACTCATTGACCCTTAAGCTATAGTAGAAAACTATTGATCGCACAAAGCCTGTGTGGATTACTGATTGGTATTGATATTGAGGCTATTGCAGCCACACTGATTATTTCCTTGTCTGTACTTGCATGTAATCTGGATGCTGTTTGTTTACACCCGCACCTGATACGGACACCTAAATAAACCACAAAACATACGTGAGGTTACATTTCCCCTGTGAAAGTATGCATTTCATTGATTCATTCATTTTCTCATTTTCTATACTGTTTTCTCCACTTTCGTGGGTCACGGGGGTTGCTGGAGTTATTATCATGAAGCAGAGAGATACTCCGGACATGTTGCCAGTGCAGCGTGCATTTCAAAAAGTTTAAATGGTGCATCCAACAAAAAAAAAGATGCACCCAGAAAAAAACAACAAATATGCACACATATATTTTTATATACTGCACATATACGGTATGTGTGTGTGTGTATATATAAAATAAAAGGGCTAACCTGCAGATATTGAGGTCAATATTTGCGTTGCAGCCCATCATGATCTAAATGCACCACTGAAGCTGGCCGTATTGACTTCCTCTGGTCAGAGTAGAGTTGGCAACCTTCCCTCGGCGGCTCAGTTGTTCCCACTTTGTTCCTGGCAGCAGCGAAGTAGAGGCGGGTCACTGAAATTTGGGTGATGCACAGGGGCTCATGCGGAGGCCACTAACGATTTTTTTCCAATTTTTTTGGAGACCGGCCGCATGACCCGAGGAGATTTAAGTCACCACCGGCAGTCTGTCCACGCCGCTGCAAGGTAAACAGAAACGGCGAGCAACTGATAACAAATCCTCTCTGTCTACTTCACATCAGTATTTCTGAGAATGTTTAATAGGATATTTTTATTAGTTCAATACATGTTTAATTTTTCCAATTAAGAGGTAGTACTCTTTTTATTTCTGTTGTTGCTCAGACATTCATTATGTCACTTTTTTCTTGGGCTTCAGATGGTTTGAACCTAATCTGAAATACTAAATTCTAACATATCTACCCATATTTTATATTTGTTATCCTTCTAGATACCAATCATACATTTTCCTTTCTAATTATTTCCTCTCCCCATCTCACAGTCATAATGGTAGGGTGAAGATGGGGGACTGGAACTTCCTCGGGGGGATTTTGGAGGAGGTTCACATCCATTCCACTATGGTAGGCAAGATCTGGCTCACCATCCTGTTCATCTTCCGCATGCTGGTCCTGGGGGTGGCGGCGGAGGACGTGTGGAACGACGAGCAGGCCGACTTCATCTGCAACACGGAGCAGCCCGGCTGCAGAAACGTGTGCTACGACCTGGCCTTCCCCATCTCCCTCATTCGCTACTGGGTGCTGCAGGTCATTTTCGTGTCTTCTCCCTCGCTGGTTTATATGGGCCATGCCCTCTACAGGCTGAGGGCTCTAGAGAAGGCCCGGCAGAAGAAGAAGGGACTTCTGCGGAAGGAGCTGGAGTTGGTGGACGTGGAGTTGGCGGAGGCCAGGAAGAGGATAGAGCGGGAGATGAAGCAGGTGGATCAGGGGAAGCTGAACAAAGCTCCTCTGAGGGGATCGCTGCTGCGCACCTACGTGGCTCACGTCGTCACTCGCTCTTTTGTCGAGGTGGCCTTCATGATAGGCCAGTACCTCCTTTATGGCTTTCACCTCTACCCGCTCTTCAAGTGTGAGCGGGATCCTTGTCCAAATGCCGTGGACTGTTACGTCTCCAGGCCGACGGAGAAAAGCGTCTTCATGGTGTTCATGCAGTGCATCGCCGCGATCTCCCTCTTCCTCAACATCCTGGAGATCGCTCATCTGGGTTACAAGAAGATCAAAAAGGGCATCTTGGACTTCTATCCTCACTTGAGAGACGAGAGGGATGAACTGGACGATTATTGCTTTAACAAGTACAAAAAAGAATCGGTCGTGCAAATATGCACCGGCGCAACCCGGAAGGCGACGGTTGCGTCCGCGCCGGGCGACTACAACATCCTGATGGAGCGGATGCAGGGCACGATTATGTACCCAAACCTTATCAAACCTTCAAACTTTCTACCTCTCAAGGGCGAGCTGGCCACTCAGCAGGATCTGGATGATTCTAGATGTTCGGCTCAAAGCCCCCCAGATTTTAAGTGCAGCTTGACTACCAATGAGCCCTGCTCGTGCAGCGACCCTCTGATGAATCCGAAGAAGGAGCCTTACGACATTTTGCACCTTGCTTCAAAGAGTAAAGGTGATAACAGCGGGGAAGGAGCGTGCACAGACTCTTCAAATTGCCCCCAGAATGGAGCGCACACGTCCTCTTTCCCCACGCCGTCTGATAGTGCACCGCGGAGGTCATGGAGGGCACACGCCTCTTTCAAGTGCTCCAAAGTGCTGGAGGGCAAAGGCTCTAATACAGATTCATGTGGGGACGCTAAAGCCAGCAGTAAATCTCAAAGCCGGTCAAAATCAGGCGGCAGACATCAAAGCCGGCCTTCCACTCCAGAGACGCAGGACGAGTCTAGCTCGGGCCCCAAAGCGCCGTCCTCCAGCTGCAGAACATCGATGGCGAGTAACGCAAGCAGACGAGCGCCGGACCTTCAGATTTAATCTGTGAAGCTTTTTACTGTTTGCATTAATGGCACAAAGCCATTTGTGTTACAGATGTCCTATTTAATTCACGGATTTAACTGCCCTCAAACTGGTGAGTCAATTAGTTTGTTTTCGGATTAAAATTGTAACAAATTTCAAGAATTCAAAATCTATTTGTATTTACAACTACATTTGTAATAGGAGGGAATGTTAGACTTTCCCCTCATTTTGGAATATTTTTTTTTTCTATTTTGAATAACAACTTTTATTGAATCAACTTGACAACCAATTAAACTGAAGTTGAGCAAACATCTGCACTGTGTGATCTGATCATTCTCCTTATATTAATAGACATAGATTTATTTTATTAATGCCAGTTTGGATGATGTCGACACTGTATAGCTAAAATTTTAAGATTTATTTTGTGGTAACTTATGTTGGGTTAGAAAATCAGAAGTGCTCTGATACCCAAATATTTTTCACTTCTCTTTATTGATGTCACTTGAAAATCAGTGCAAAACTACAATAACCATTAATACTTATTTATGACAGACATCGTGCACATGATCAAAAAACGACCAATAGCTCAAGTGCAAGATTGCTTTATTTTTCAAGAAACTTAGATTTTTTTTTAAAGCTTTTAAACTTATGACCTTTGGACATAACATGAAATCCACAATGTCATGTGAACTGGGAACAGCTGTGACTTTTGGAAACTATGGCAGAAAAATAAAACACCTACAAATCTAACCAGACTCTGGTTATGTCCTCACACACTCTCCCATGTCTTAAGAACATGTTGTCTTCTACATCAAAAGAATGTGCAAAAATAATAATACATATATGCATACAATACTGAATAAGTTACATTCTAAGAAACCAAGTGAGAACGAAGATTTAAATAAAGTAGCACAGCTACTAACACTGGCTGTCATACATCGTCTTGACTTTGGCTTGAAAGTGACAGCGATATGAACAAAAATCACATTTCTTGTCCTGAGAGTCTGTTACGATCTACTCGGCGCCGGCTGCGTCTTCGGATTCGTACCGCTGAAGCTGGACGGCAGGGGACAGAAAGTACATTTATTAGATTTATTACGCTTTCCAAATTTTCATTCTTTTGTATTTGTGACAATTTTCACAAACACAAAAAACATTACAAATATCACATTCCAAGAATACATTTTTGAATGTATATTTATATAAATATTACTGATCTGTCTGGATGAATCGGTCATATTCCTCTCCGGTACATGAATATAAATGTCCTGTTAAAAGTTTAGTGTTTATAATTCTCTATAAGAAGTCAGTTTACAACATTAAAATTGATTTTCTTTAAATTTTTGTAATCTAAGGACTTGTCCAATAAATCATCTCCAATACACATTTAGGACACTTGGATCGCACCAAGAATGAGTCTGGACACATTTTCAGACTGGAAACGTCACACGAACCACTCCTACGTTTGTTTTAATGAAGGGCAAATAGTGGTGGAGGCAAAGCGGTCCTTCAGTGATTATAACATGAGAACAGATTGTTGAACAGGGTCGACATTAAGTGCTTTAAAAATGTATTTTAAGCTTACCCTTGCTCTGAGGTCTTTATTTTCCTCTACCAGACTTGCACACTTTTGCCTCAATTCGATCACTTCCTGCTGCAGAGCCTCGGCTTGGACTGAATTCAGGCCAACTGCATCCAAACGCTCCCTAACAAACCTGGGATTTGTCTGGTTAAAGAACCTAAAACAAACAGCGGCCCCTGGAATCAAATTAATTCTGAACGTTTCTCCATGCATTGAGAAAAGTGAAGGATACTCCAAAGCGTTGCTGGGCCTTTCCTGTTTTTCGTACAAAGCCACCAAAACTAAAAATCAAGACAGAGATAGAAAATAAAGTTTAATACTTGTGGAAACTACCAGTAGATCTGAGTATCACATATCAATTTCTTTTATACCAACAACGTCTGATACTGATATGTCAAGCAGCAAATATCTTATTTACTCATTCTGCAAATATAGATCAAGTAGATCAATATTAATGTGTTTAGATAAAGTTGTAATTATAGAGTTTGTCAGGAAACAATTAAAATTGATGCATCGGAGAAGCTTGGCATTCTGCATTTAGTAAGAAAGAGGATTCATTTGTACATTTTATATTCCTGCGTAAGTGTACTGCCTGTTTTGTACTGCCTGTGTTGTACTGCCTGTGTTGTACTGCCTAGGTTGTACTGCCTAGGTTGTACTGCCTGTTTTGTACTGCCTAGGTTGTACTGCCTGTTTTGTACTGCCTAGGTTGTACTGCCTGTTGACCGTGGGTCGGAGAGGACTGCAATTTCATCCGTGCTGCATGTCGTGCGTGTATGGTGCATTTGAAAATAAAGTTGACTTTGACTTGAAATAACATGCAAAGAGATAATATTGTATTATTTGCTTAACAATGATTAAATATATTATCATCATTTGTTCAAATAAAAGATTTAAATGTGCAAATGTTATTATTGGAAAACACACTCTTCCTCATACGTTGACATATGTATCTGGACAGTCTGTTCAGCTGGTAAGAAGACCCTTACCGCTGGTCAGACTGTCGATGACACCAGCCTTCTCCAGGTATCTCCGAAACTGCTCCCGTTTGGAGTCCGAAGCCTGTCGGAGGAGCAGAGTGACTTTTTTTTTTTTTCCTGTTGCTTTTTTGCTGTTAACTCCTGTTTTTTTTTTTTTTAAAACAAATTCTGTTTATCGAGAAGCATTTAAAGAAGTAAAACTGTCCTCTTTGTTCAGGTTTACTAATGAGCAACACCTTGCAACAACAGCCGATGCTAATACTTAGCTTATCTAGCTTGGAGTTACAACTAAAGAAAACCCCAGACAACTGTATCAGTGTCACATAACTCGTCAGCAAACACACTTACCCTATAATGTGCCATAATGAGGTTGACTTTATTCTTTAAACACTGTATTTTGTGTCACGCCTGACTCGTCCCGATCACTTTAGCGAGGCAGGGTCAACTGTGGGGGAAAAGTTAAGTTTCGTTTATGACGCTCTGATCGCTGGGCTCGATGCTGCCTTCACGTGCTTCACGTAAAACACAACACAGTATATCAACCATGAGCGAAACGTAGAACTACAGTAAACAAAATCTGGTGCTTTTATCTATCTTTGTGTATTCTAACGTTGTCGTTAGTGCTTTTATAAATCGTCGTCATGGTAATAGTAATGGGCAGGAAAAAAAGGTATCTTGTAGTTAATTCTAATAGTACATACTGTTTGGAAACTTGCTTTTTTTTTTACACACTTTTCTGAGACATTTTTGGACATGTCATGTCTATTTTTTCCGGTGTTTTTTTAAAAGTAACACATAATCACGCAAGATTTATATCACGAAAGTCTATCTGACGTTATTACAAATTTATTCCGACGTGTTAGAAAAATCTGATTTACTCAGAACGCACTATCGTGGATTTCTGCTGCCACCTGCTTGTAATATAGCCTAACGACAGAGTTGCTAATGCCATTTGGTTCGTTTCGTAATAAGCTCGTTTTAAATGATCACTTCTTGAACAGGAAATGAAAGGGTTTTTTTGTATTTACTGCTACAAACTCAAATGGCTCTAATTACTTCCGTCAATAATGTGTTTTATGTGATTCTCCGGGTGACAGGTCACAAAACAAGTCTGGGTACTAGTCAGGTGACAGCGATGAACATCACGAGAGTGACAGATGGTCTGACCAATCATTTGTGGGATTGTCAATTGAACAACGAATCGGAATCAATGGGGCGGGACCTAGGGCTAGTTTTTTTTTCAAGCTAGAGGAAATCCGAAGGAAATGTGTGGGATCATGCTCTGGGTTTCCAAGTAGCCTGGGCATTATTGACAAGCTATCGCCATTGCTTGACGTTAGTTTGTGTTTTGTATCGATCTACCGATACAAACACGGGTGTGGCGACCGACAAATAAGGGGGGGACGAGGGGAAGCCGCTGTTGTTAGGTCAAAATGTCGATTCAGTACGAGGTGGAACAGCTGGCTGACAGCTACGGGGTTGCAGACTCGTTCCCCAAAGATTTCGGTTATGGGGAAGAGGAGGCCGACATCGAGGGCAGCCCGGCGCCATCCGACAGCAAACCGAGAATCCTGCTCATGGGCTTGAGAAGAAGTGGAAAGTCATCGATACAGAAGGTACGAAAGATGTTAACTGTTAGCCCTTCGGAGAGAGAGAGAGAGAGAGAGAGAGAGAGCCCCTCGCATTTGAATGGGGACGTTAGCAACATAGCTAGCATGTCGTAAGTGGGGATAACTGTCCACCGGCGGATAGCACGGCTAGCTTCACCACAGTGGGGCAAAAGGGGTAAAAAAGAAACCCCCACCCCTGTCTGTAATTGTAGCACCTAGACTTCCATTAAAGCTAATGCTAGTGTAGATGTAGCAGTGAATGATTAACCAGGTGAACCGAGGGGACAGGCGCATCTTCACTGTGGACACAGAGCATGTGACTGCCGGGTAGGAACCTGTCCGACAGGCCAGATTGTGTCCGAGTCCAGCCCAGCTGAGAGCACTGGTGAGCAGCACTGGTGAGCAGCACTGGTGAGCAGCACTGGTGAGCAGCACTGGTGAGCAGCACTGGTGAGCAGCAGTGGTGAGCAGCTCTCACATGACAGCACAGCTGACCACACCTTCCATTCTGCAAGTCACAATACTAGTGGTAAATCAGTGCGCCAGTCACCACTGCACCTGCGGTTTGATCGAAAGGGACTCGAACCTCAAACGACCCCCCTCAGAATTAGGGGTTTTTTCCCCCCCGTCAGTAAAATGTTGATTTCAGTCACCTTGGCGTTCACGTTGAAACCAGAGCAGCTGGAGCAACCAGTAATTCTATTTTTTAAAAAAAGGGGGAATAATCCTGTTGTATCCTGAAGGAGAACATTTTGGGATCAGTTCAGACAAAGCCGGTGGGAAATATTTAGATTGGAAACTAAAAAAAAACCAAAACAAAAAAACAAAAAGGTGAGATGGTGAAAGAATCCAACAGGAGTTACCTCACTTGTACTTTTAAGTCCACCTCTTTCAGATTGGCAGAGCGGTTAAATAATACATGAAAGATTTGTGTGCCTTCTTTGATATTTGATTATTCATTTTAAAACTCAGAATGAAGGTGGAATCAAGTCCTCTAGATGTAGTCAGAATTACAGTCATTTGAACTGAAGTGCTCTCCTGTGGAGCCTCACATTAAAGCTCTCCAGTAAGCTCCCAGTTACTAAAATCATGTGATTTGTCTTTGTGCTGGCTCATCGGGCTGCAACCTGTGTCCCACATTCTGATTCAGAACGGCAGCGGTGGAGGGAACGTGTCCAGAGTCTCTAGCTCATTTTCAAGGACCAGCACCCCATTCAACCTTTACCTTCACCCTACAGCTGTGGTTTGCTTGATAAACCAGGCAGCTAAAAGCGCTGGATGGGAGATTTGCATGCATTTCCCTCCAAGCGGCGACTGTAACTCATGCTTGAAATTTACAATCAGCCCAAATAAAGTACACCAGCATGTTTGTTTTAAATCAAATCCATTGGTCGACTGAGCTTCAAGACCAAGATTAAAAACCTGGGTCATAGAAAACATGAAATTTCTTAATAAAGTAGTGGCACTCAGTGATTAACAGTTTTTGGCACCTTTTGAGGGGGTGTGATTGCATTCAATATTATTTGGAAGGCTGGAAACGGCACTTTTATAGAGTGAATGCATGTTGGCATTGAAAGAGATTAAGTGGAAGTGACAAGTGCTTCACTGAGGCGGAGGTACAAACTTGTTAAATATTTTCAGTTCATTGTGAAACTGCAGCAGGATGAGAGTTTTTCTCATAAATGGGAAAAACTGATGATCTTTCAGAACCGTTGGAGTGAATGTGAAACATGCAGCACCAGCTTTCAGCACTGTTTAATTGTTTTATGCACCTAGTATTTATAATTTCAGATTCCCATCTTGTACACATTGAATCAAGAGAAAACAATTTGAATTCATGCACTTAAAGATGATCAAACTTGTTGTTTCAGGTGGTTTTCCACAAGATGTCTCCCAACGAGACTTTATTCCTGGAGAGCACCAACAAGATCTACAAGGACGACATCTCCAGCAGCTCCTTCGTCAACTTCCAGATATGGGACTTCCCGGGGCAGGTGGACTTCTTCGACCCGACCTTTGACTACGAGATGATCTTCAGAGGAACCGGAGCTCTGATATTTGTGATCGACGCTCAGGTAAAGAACTGGGAAAGTAGCGGAAACGCGTCAATTCTCTGACAGAAGATGTTGGTTTCCTTTCACAAACACGCAGTCGAGCAATATCTGGAGCCAGTTTCTCATGCTCCCTTTCTATTTGCCGCGATTTAACTGTACAGATAAAACATTTAGTGCTCATAAAGGTCCTGTAGAACCCCTCGAGAATAAACCCAGCGATGAACTGCCAGGATAAAAGACCAATTAAACTCCACGGCTTTTATACCAATGCTTTCCACTTGATAGCCCTAAGTGCTATCAAGAAGCAATCTCAGGCTACAGTTTTAGCCAAAGCTGATCTGATTGCAGGGATTATTTGCACACAGGCGGCTGCATCAGATGCAATTTATTTCAGCGTTTTGTCTCACAGTGACGTTTGAGGATGCTTGTTTTTCCTCTTACTGACGATCCTTTTAATAAATTTCCTCATACCTGTTGTGTGGTTCACTCACCGCAGCGTGTCTCGACTTTCTTGTTCCTTTTTTACCGACAGGAATCAGTGCCAGCGTGTTCACCTTTTTGTGTCTAAATGTTTGAAATGGTCTTGTGCATCTGATATCTTTTCTGGTTTGTTGTTGCCCCTTCTCCTGCCGACAGGATGATTACGTGGAGGCTCTAGGCAGGCTGCATCTCACCGTGTCACGAGCCTACCGAGTCAATCCGGAGATCAACTTTGAGGTGTTTATCCACAAAGTGGACGGCCTGTCAGACGATCACAAGATCGAGACCCAGAGAGACATCCATCAGAGAGCCAACGACGACCTGGCAGACGCCAGTTTAGAGAAACTACATCTCAGGTATGTTTTCTCCCTTTTACTGCTGCTTCTCATGTTTCCTTTTTGATGTCAAGAAGTTTCATAAAATGAGAAAAGACCTAGTTTTAAATCGAATCATTAATGAAAGTGTTCATTGGAGGCATCCTTCATCCTTTCAATATTAAATCTGAAGAAATAGTCGACGTTTCTTACGAAATCCTTTACAATTCAGCTTGGAATTTCATAACCACGAGACTCATGAAGTTCAATCACTGCTCTGACTCAGCTGCTGTTGTAATCCTCAGTCACACGTCAGTAAAGCGAGGAAAAAACCCCCAACAAATCAAACATCAGACGCTTACCGTAGGCCTTTTGTTCTGAGGGGTAAAGGTAACAAATTTGGTCTGAAAAACATTTGCAGTGCAGAAATAATCATCTGCAAACCACAGACATTAAATCCCCTCGAAGGCTTTTCCAAACATTTTTTAAAAACTTTTTTCTTGTGATAAAGATGCTATAAAGGTTTGTGCCGTTGTTTAAATACCGATCCACTTCCCACTAACTTTACCGTAAAAATAGAAGCTTTTCTGAAAGCGTGGAAGTAATTAGTTTATTTATAAATGTAGTTTACAAGTTAAGCGCGTTAATTCAGCGAATTTTTTTTTTTTTTAGCAGTTCTGTTAAAACCACTTCCTGCAACCAAATGCAGCTGTGGACACGCCGCTATCGAGTCCAATCAGACACCCCACCCCCCACCCCCGCCTTCCCACGGTGAAAGTGAAAATAATTCTGCTGAAGGTGTCCCGATCTCTTTCCACTCGAGGCTACGCTCACAGCGTTACTTACGGGAAGCAGATGACTCGTCAGACTTTGTTTTCTGTCTGCGTGTCGACGACAGCACACAACCTCGTGACGAGAGGCAGAACAACAACAACTCAGTGTGGACGTGTTTATGCTGCCTGAAGCCAGTCGCACACCTTCAAACTGAAGTGTGTGTGGGAAGCTGTGGTGAAACCTGATTGGTCGCTCATCTTGTGTGGTTGCAGTGGTAGCCTCCAACGCCCCGTTCTCTGCATACTCTGGACGTTACCGTGAGATTCCTCCGTTGACTCCTAATGGGAAACAATTAGTGATGGGTCCGACACCGGAGCTCTTCATTTGTTGTTCCTTGTTTTTATTCCGTCAAGTTAAAATATTTTAATTAACACCGTATCGTTCGGCGTCTGTCATGTGATCTTATGACAGTCTGCATTTTTTTTACCTGCTTCCGACTGTGCGATGAGGAAGTGAGAAGCTTTTGCCGCCATTAACTGCTTATTCATATCCCTTTTTTTGTCTTTTTTTCATTCAGCTTTTACTTGACAAGTATTTACGACCACTCCATCTTTGAGGCCTTCAGCAAAGTGGTGCAGAAGCTCATCCCTCAGCTGCCCACCCTGGAGAACCTGCTCAACATCTTCATATCTGTGAGTCAACAACAACAACAACAACAGCAGGATTTAAAAACCTGCATCACGACATGAAACAAAAAGAACCCGATTACCCGAACCTGTTGCTGCGTGCGTATTCTTCCTGAACGTTTCGTCTCCGACAGAATTCAGGGATCGAGAAGGCCTTCCTGTTCGACGTGGTCAGTAAGATCTACATCGCCACCGACAGCTCTCCGGTGGACATGCAGTCATACGAGCTGTGCTGCGACATGATCGACGTCGTCATCGACGTCTCCTGCATCTACGGGTGAGGTTTCCGACGTCATCGGGGAGTCACAGGCTGTATTTTGCCTCACGTAATTTGATTCAAGGGAGATATATACAAATGTATGAATAAGATTTTCTTCTTTTTTTTTTAAGTCTGAGGGAGGATGGCAGCGGTAGCGCCTATGACAAGGAGTCCATGGCGATCATCAAGCTGAACAACACCACTGTGCTGTACCTGAAGGAGGTCACCAAGTTCCTGGCGCTCGTCTGCATCCTGAGAGAAGAAAGCTTTGAACGCAAAGGTAAATATCTGTTTGTTTCCTCCTGTCCTCCTTTCCTTGGTGCTTCCAGAAGCCACTCCCCTTTTTCTAACGTGGTTTTTCCTTCAAACGTCAATCCAATATTTCGTTTCCATCACGGCAAATGTGCTTGAAAAGAGTGAACGCTAGAAATTTGGAGATTCTTCCAGTGGTTTACCACCAATCCCGACTGTTTCTTTTTTGGGAGTCGTGTTTCCGTGGCTGTATCCGAGCCGGAGCGGATAAATGACCTCGATTACGACGGCGCCATCTGACCTGGAAATCAATGCTGGTGTTTCCCGTTCCCCCGCTGACGACTGACGCCAGATGATGATCGTGTGTGGGTTGAGCTTAATATCCGGCGTGGGAGTGGTTTTATTGACTATCATTAAAAACTGATTCCAGTGGAGTCGGGCTGTTAATGGAAAATATCGATAAAATCAAGTAGGAGGGAATTTCCTAATAAATCTTAATTGAAAACCAATAAGATTCCTAGATATTTTTATTATTGTAAATGTATGCTTACTTGGAGTTTTATACATAGAATTCCTCTCAAAAGTTGGAACGGGCAACAAGGGACTCTGAAAATAGAAACTTTCTCCCTGCAGCTCCTTCTCCATCGTGACTAATCATCTCCTGTATCCTTCTCGCCTCCTCAGGTTTGATAGACTACAACTTCCACTGTTTCCGGAAGGCCATCCACGAAGTGTTCGAGGTGGGCGTCTCCGCCCAGCGTCCGACGGGCCCCCAGCCGGTGGGCTCGCCCTGCACCAAGGTCGTCGCACTGAACGGCACGCCGCGCAACACCGTCTAGACGCCGATGCAAAAAATAACATTTTAAAAGACACAAAAAAGGGCGTGTGAAGGAAAGGAAAAGGCAAAACGACGGTCAGGGGAGCCTGTTGACGAAGGACTGCTAAACGGAGCTCACCGATGCGCACATCACTATTCCTTGAATCCCCCAGCATCTAAAAGCACCGAGTGGGGTGTCGCTGGAGCGCCACCGGTCGGGCAGAGATGCAAGGGAAATTCACGTTTCAGGCAAATGCAATGCATCTTTATCGCCTGCGAGGAAGTCGGAGAGTTTAAACCGCACTTGGACAGGAAGCATTTCCAGGGTCGTTTCCGTGGATTTCTCTCAAAGCGGTTCCAGACTGTGATGACTAACCGCCGTTCCCTCTGGATGAACAGAGGAGGAGGAGGAGGAGGAACGGACCTCTCGCCATGGATAAAACTGTGATGTCAGTTTTCAGGAATCTTATGAAGAACCCGCCCCCCCCCCTCCATCCCCGACCAGTTCTGTGCTAAAGAAAATAAATATCAAGGAATAATAATAATAATAAAAAAAGATGGTGGATGCGAACCTACACACGTTCAGAGATGGCCTTACGTAGATAAAGCTCGTCCAGCCGTGCGAGCTTTCGCTACGACTCACCTCACCTCTACCTGAATGCTGCCCACAACTCACTTTGTGTTTCACTGTTTAAGGGAAAATGAGGGGTTTTTTTTGTTTGCAGACTGAAAAGGGATTGTTCAGTCCTTGTCTTTGTCTCGTGTGTGTGTGTGTGTGTGTGTGTGTGTGTGTGCGTGCCAGTGAGTGGTTTGCATTGGATCCCATACTGGGCGCTTTGTCTGTGCAGGTGAACGACCTTTCACAGGTATAGTTTATGTCAATAACAACAGCTTAGCGTAAATTAAAATCTCCAATCAGTGAATTCCACTTCTGTGTGCGCTCTACTGGAAATCTAACTTTTTTTTGATTAAATGTGATGGGTTGTAAAAGTGAGTTAACATGTTTCTTTGTAAAAGCACTGCCTAAATAATTAAATAACTCAGTAAAATGGACACATGTCATGATTTAAGAGCATATTTATCGCAGCCGAAGACAGAAATGTATGAAGTATTGATGAGGTGCAGGACTGATGGAGGGGCGACATGCATTCATACTAGGGCGTGTTGTCAGTTGTGACGCTGCTAATTGCATTAGAAGGCGAGAAAGTGAAAAGTAAACTGATAAAGCAGGAACAGAGCAAAAGATTCATCAGTTTTTGCTCTTAGAATGAAACTCAGACCTTCATGTCTCGGCTATATCTGAAGATCCTGGATTAGGAAGCAGGATTTAAATATTCTCTTCTTGATTTGAGTTTTATTCGGTTAATTTATTCGGGTTTTCTGGAGAACTTTCTGCTTAAAACGGGCCCAATATCTCTCCTCAGTCTTGCCATCGTCACCTGGAATTAAACACTTGCACATGAAAACTGTGAGGGATGATTGACCTTTGGTGTATAGTGATACTATAGTATGTGAAATAAAAAAAAAAAAAGAATTGCATTTGTTTTTGTCCGTATTTAATTATTAGTGCATTAAGACTAATGTGATTTGTGTGATGCCTTTTGGATAACATCGTAATCCTCATTAAACATTGTCAAAGTACCAGAAATGTAAAAAACAAAACAAAAACAAAACACAGTTACAAAGTGTTATGAAGTAAAATTTTACATCTACCATTGAATAAGAATTTTAAATTCTGTCACAATCTTATAGGGGAGCAGGTTAAAGCCCGTCAGTACCTACTTACCGCCACTAGATGATGCTGCAGGCCGACGGCCTTTCCCCCTCTGGGTCTCGTTGCCCCTTCTGGACCAGTAAATGTTTTTAACACTTATTGAATTTATCACAAGTGTGCAGCATTTGCTGGGCCTGTATGAAGGCTCTTTATAGACTTAATAAATGTCAGCTTCTGAAACCGAGAAACTGTGCTTTATGAGCAGTTTATGGAATAAATGGGATTATTTAGAAATTCTGTGTATTATCTGGATATTTCCTCTACGTTAGCAGAAAACTTTTCCAACCTTGGATCAAATGCAAAATAGTATTTTTTTGTTGGTGCTTCCATAATATTCAAGTATAATTATCAGTTTCCTTGAGTGGAATGTTCTTCGGGGCATTGTAAACAAGTGAGAGGGGAAAAGACTCCCCCAGTCACCCTCCCCCCTACACACACACACACTGGTTTACTGGCTATAAAACCAACTCGTGAATCATTTCTCCATGCAAGTTATTCACCAGTTAAGTTAAATAAGCCTCACAGCCACTGTCACGACCCATTATGTGGGGAGTAGGCGAGACAGCTAAACACCACTTCCACGCAATTTAGATGCAATAAAACACTGACAGCTTTTTTATCCACTTCATTAAACCAGTAATTTCTTATAAAAATCTCCAGCATTAATCCTGGCCATGCTTTCCCTGCGGTTCCTTAAACTCTCCTCCAACCTTAGCTGCCTTGCTTTGATGCTTACTCAAATGGGCGCTAATATGAGATAAATTATGCATCCGCGTGGAGCCTACACATGCCAAGGAATATAAAGTGTGACTCTGTGAAAGATGGTGAATTAAAGCAAAGTGTGATATCTTGACGGCCTAATGGCAGATAGGTTAAGCCTGTCAGCCTGATGGTTTGTTGATCTGCAAGTCACTTCACATTCACATGAGACGAGGGGTCACGCTCATGATGTTTTGAAGGTCATTTGGAGTTCGGAGATTGTGGCTAAAGAGGCCTTTAGTGACGTCACTTAAATACTGCACTATAATCTTTATTTTCCTTTTAATGCCAGTATAATCGATTCCGTTTAGGGTAATTCAACATTACTGCAGGTGCAGCAGCTGATGAGATAAGTAGGTTGTATTCTTTTAAATAAGCATGTTTAAAGATATCAAAAGAGACAGCAACCTAAACTGTAAGTACTGAATGTTTTCACTCACCTCAAAAAAAGTTATAAGACAGAGAAAATGATGTCATAGAGATTTTAGTGTCTGCAAAGTGCAAAAAACAAAATATTGTATGATAACAACAGTTAAAAATAGATTTTAAAAAAAGGATATCCTAACTATAATGTCAGTTTACTTTTTCATGTATGAACATCAGGTAGACCAACCCTCTTAGTGTGTACCTGTTACCATGAAAACTTGCCCCTGGAATCAGGAATAATTTTTGCATCTATTAGTTTGGTAATAGTTTTATCAATGATAGAAATTTTTTTGTTTTTGTTTAAGAAAATATGACACCAAGCTGAATCACCAGCGTTTCAGCTATCTATTGCTTTATTATTTGTGATTTTACAGTGATAAATGTTCTGTTAGTCCAATAAATGTCAGCTTTCTGATCCAGCTCTGACTTTCATGTGTTAGATATAATTATTATAATAACTGCTGTTGAAGCACTGAAGAAATGAAGTTACAAATTAAGCTGTTGTATTTGCTCCTAACTCCACCACTTCTAATATTCCTTAAAAAAAAAAGGAAAATAAAATAAAATAAAATAAAACAGAATATTTCTTGGACTGTTCCTTATCTTTCAAGAAACGTTAGATCAAAGTCTGATTGTAGCTTTTTCAGTCATCCTGCAAACAAACACCGGTGGAGGTGGAGATGAAATGGGAAGTATCGACTGAATGACATTCTAAATATACTAAACAATAAAAATATAAAAGCCAATTTGAATAGATGAGATGATTCCCTTAGTTTAAAAAACAATTATTTTCAGCTCGTTTGAATAAATGAATTAAAATTCCTATCAAGTAAATTCAATTAAAAGTCAGTCTCAGCTCCACTATTGACTTTCCGCCTGGCTGGGTCGTACAGTAACTCGATCTAACCGCTAGATGGTGCTGTTGCCTTCTGTTTCGGCCGACGTGCGCGCCTCCGTCGGCCTAGAGACGCTGGAGATAAGCGCGACTCCTTCCTGGCGGAGGGATCTGGAGGAGAGGAAGAGTCGGGAGAAGTTGAGGATGCTGCAGAAGCAACTGCATGATGTACAGCTGCAATATGGCATCATAGCAGCTGCTGAAATTGCATTGCTTTATCAACACCCCCCCTCCTCCCCCATCCACTCTATTAAGGAATCTTCGCCAGGAATGAAATAAAGCCAGCAGAACATACTTTTGCCTGTGATGTCACTCTCACTTCCGCACGCCGGTCAGCCCTTTTTTCTTAGAAGTCTCGGTATCATTACAACAGTGATATTGCCATAACATTCTTAATAAAACTCAGCCACTATCTCCCATCTTTACACTTTATTAGCCATGCTTATGAGGGACGAAGGGGGAAATGATGTGAGTGAGATGTCTCAGATAGGTGACAGATGTAATACAGGCTTCATTTGTTAAATTGTGAGCTAATGTGGCTCCAGTCGGTGTAATTATAAGGCGTAGACAAGGGGAGCTGAGATGGACGGCTTAAAGATTGCCTGATGAAGAAGTTTCCAGTTGTTCATGAAAGAACATAATGAAAGGATGATGTACTTTCAGTTTCCCTCACACGTCTGTCGTAATTATACGTACAAAGTGCATCTGGAATAATATGCCCGCAGGGAAAGATAACTTCCTTAACAGATATTACAGTCAAGACATTCAAAGTCAGCCAGCTGCTGAATCAGGGGAACCGAAGAAAGCAAAGATGTAAATAATGAGGTATGATGTGCCAAAGATCTCTTTCCATTTGGAATCGAGGGGCAGTTCTGTGATAACCTTCCCTTTATTTTATTTCAGATGAATATGAATTACAAGTTGATGGATTGACAGAAAAGTCATTATCAAACATTTCTGTTATTTTTTTCAAGCATAAATCAGAATTATTTCCTTGTTGTGGGTTATTATCCGAGGGAATTTGTCGGTTATCTGATGATAAATTGAAAAAAATGACTCTCTGAAGTCTTTCTTGGGCCGCTTATCAATGTATTTCTTAAATTCAGTGAGTCAGGAGGTTAACTGATTAGTTGATAAAGCTTGATTTGGCTGCAATGCAACCTCTAAATAGTACTAGGGTAAAAATGTCTTACATACTTGTGAAAAAGTTTAATCTTTCTGCTCAAACTGAATCTAATCCCACATAAAACTAACCTGCCACGTGTTCTCCATCTGAAATTCACTTGACCCCAAGGTTCTGACCCTTATCTGCAGCGGAGGAAGAGCGTGGAGGAGGAAGAGTGTGCGTTGGATGGAGGGGCAGACATCACCTGTGCTTTCCCGGTCAGGCAGTAGAGCGTGGAGCAGAGGGCCTGGGGTGGGGGCACAGCCAGCTAATGGGGTCCAACAGGGGAGCAGGGGCCCGGGACAGCACTGACAAAAGGAGCAGCGACAGATGCCATTATCTCAGCCCCATGCAGATACAAAAGAGCTAGACATCACAGGCCCTGACACTGACAGGTGTGTTGGTGTGTGTGTGTGTGCGCGCGTACGTGTGTGTGTCTGCGTACCTGTGTGTGTGTGTGTGTGTGTGTGTGTGAAGGGCCTCTGTCGGAGAAGTGTGTGTCTGCCCACTGCGAGGTTAACAGAACACAACAGAGAGGAAGTGGATTATGGTAAAGCCTGCAATATTTTTGGTAACACTTGTCTGAGCTCCTCTGCCCCCCCCTCCCCACCCATACACCCACCCACTCCACACCCATGCATATGTGTGCATGCAATTTGAGCGTGTGTCTGGCTATCTGGCTACATCCTGCATGATCCTGTCTTGTTAGTGTGAGACGGGGGGCTAGATCAGTCACCCATCACTCGCTTGGAATTCAAGGGGGGGCATCATGGAAAAGAAGCGCATCATCCTCGCTCGCCCATTTCACCGGCCGCTGCTCTTGACCTTAAAATATGCAGCTGTTCGCTTTCACCCAAAGGATGTTCTGGTCATTTGGAGAACCAAAAACCTGGTGTGTCGTGGTGTGGGGTTTTCTTTTTTTTTGGGAGAGGAGACGCGAGGCGGATATGGTGATGCATGCAGCCGGATTGGTAAAAGCAGAGAAGGGGGCTGTTAAGCAGCAGTTTTGGGGAGGGATGAGAAATGTGAGCTTTAGCCAGTGTAGCGCAGTGACACGGGACAGCGTTATTGACTGTGGCGGCGCATGCTGACAGTGGATTGTCAGGCCCCTGCAGTCATTTGCCAGACCGAGCGGATGCAAAGGGGATCAGAGTTTTTTGGAGCTTATAGAGAAACGAGTAAGAAAAGATGACAAAAAGTGAGGAAAAGGGAGGAATGGCAAGAGAGAGAGAGAGAGAGAAAAAAGGAGGATAGAGAAGAAACTGGCAGCCATACAAATGTTTGAATATACACTTAACACGCAGACAGACACACACGGAGCTGCGGACGCCCCGCTGGGTGTCTGACACTGATGCTGCCAGACTAATCAGGGTATTTTCTCTCTCCCTCTCACTTGCTCATTAGCGTTGGAGGAGAAACCAGACGGTTGTGACGTCGTCGTGACGCCGACTCGAGTATGAGAGGCTTGATTTAGAGTCCTTTAGTATTTTTTTTTATTTTTTATTTTGCCAGGGTCCAACTTCTAATGATTCTCCAAGTGAGCTCTACTTTCTACGTGAAACCAATAACAGTCAGGCAGTCTGGAAGGAAATAACTAAATACACCAATTTAACTGTCATCATCACCTGAAAAACATTTGGAAGGTAATGGATAAAGTAATGGTTAATCGCGTTTGCAGAAAAGCAAAGCGGTGAAGTCTCTCTGACGTCTACAGACAGGTGATAAATTGAAGGAGCAACACGAGGCCTCGTCAGATTTCTTCTGACAGATGGAGACTTGGACTCATTTATTCTATTGAAGGGTGAACGAAGATTGACCACCGGCCTTCCTCGGTTTCAGGCCGCAGCCACAATATCAGTTCTATTCCCATGGAAAAAAAAATAGAAAATTCTGGAGAGATTGACGCCAAGTTTTTTTGGTTTTCAATAATGATTTCTGATCTCCCACCTCAGCTCAGGATTCACTTTGTTGTCATTCTTATTCTCATCAAACTTTCAAGTGACCGTTACATCTTCTTCTCCTTCGTCTCTATTATACGTCCTTTGCAAAAACTGAAGTTTAGAGTCTCGCACGTTTTTGATCAAACAAAGATAAGATCATCGTGAACTGGATTCTCAGAATTAAAACCGAGAATCCAGTTCACGAGAATTCCATCGATGCATTCTTCAAAACACGTAAGGACACGCAGAATTTATCAGCTTTTCCATTAATGTTTGCCTTTTTTTTTTATGTTCTTGCTTTACAGCCCATGCATGTCCTTTAGCCATACACGTTTTATTCGCCTGAATTTGTTGTTCCCTAACGGGAACAACGGCAGCGCAAAGAATACCGAAGCACCACTATTAAAACAATAAACGGGCTCTTTGGTGCCGAATGGCTCAAGGCGGTAGAGTAGTGTAGTAATAGCTGTCAAAAAGGCCTCTGAGAATTTTTAGGCAGAAGTGGACTTACAGATGATGGAGTGGGCTACGCACAGAGACTGAGGGGTGTAGAAATGAAATAGAACTTTACAAACATTCGTCCTCAGGCCTTGTTAAGCCTAAGGTGCTGCAAGCAGGAAATTCAAAAAGCTGGTGTTTCAAATGGAACCTCAGAAAACGTCCGTCGATGCAATAAAATGGACATGAGAAGGTGAAATGTTGCATTATAAATCTAAATCCTGGATCTAGAGCATTAGAGGTGACAAATAAAGTAAAAAGTAAATAGAGAAAAAAAAATGTTGGGAAACACAGAGGAAATTCTTCCCCATGCTTCCTACTTCCTTCCTTTCTTCCTTGCATCCTTCCTCTCAGTATCTCACTTCCTCGTAACAGAATTTATCTGCACCCAACAGAAGTATATTTTTAAAGCCTGCTGCAAACCTTTCTATCTTACCCTCCTCACACACAGACACATGAATACCATTCAGTGGACTTGCTGGGGAACCTGTTCCCGGGGTCCAGATTGAAAATGTGATGTGTGCTAATGCATTCCGAACAGAGGTGAGGCCGGCCCTTTCCCTCCTCTGTGAGGTAACAGTGGGAACGCCAACCCCCCGATGCAGTAAGCCGGAGAGGCGAGAACATTACAGCGGCTGAGTAATGAGAACCATAGGGCTCCCAGTCATTCCCACACTCGCACACACACACTCGCCGGTCGGTCCACGGTGGCGTGAGGCTCCCAGCGGCGCACCATCAGTGCCACGGTGGCTTGATGGTGATGCCGTGTGAAGTTCAGAGCTGTTCGACTCAGGCTCCAGCTGCTGCGCCGCACGATGCCACGTTTTCTCCTGGTTCTTATTAGACCCGTTTTTGTTTTTTTGTTTTTTGTCTCACTCTTAAAAGTCTCTCAACTCTCTTACACCTGGAATTTCACTTTTATTTCGCTTCCCCGCCTCTTTTCTTTACTTCTCCACCATTATTTGGATGCTGCACTGGAAGTGATTGTAAAACACACAATCAGGAATGGAAGGCTGGTGATGTCATACCTCCATCACAGTTGGATAAAAGTTCACTTTTATTAAATTAAACTTTAATCCACATTTTACCGGATTTTCTGGATCCGCTTCAAGAACAAAGAAAAGTTCTTCCTGAATTTGCACCTTCATCCAGATCCATTCCAAAATGGAGATGGTTTTTCTTTCCTTCATGTACAAAAACTTCTTTTAAGTTTACTCAAAATTCATCTGCTGGTTTATGAGTAATGGATGAAAATGGCAATATGCTTTATTTAACCACATATCTGAAAATTATATTATTTCATCAACTGCTTTCTTCTTCGATTCAGTGATTTCTCCTTCAAAGAATCCAAACGGTATCCATCCCGGTGCAAATCCATCTCTCCAATCCAAATAATGTGTTATCTTATTTGTGTATACGTGCCAGTGAGTAAGCGTTCTGTGACGGCAAACATCTTTGGAAAGTATATCAGCGAGAGATGAGAAGAGTGACTGCAGCCTGAAGCTGTGATAGATGGGAACGCTGAAGACGGACGGATGAAGATGAAAAGTGGATCAAAAGATGATTAGAAAGAGAGAGAATGTTGAGTGTGTGTGTTAAGTGTGTGAGGAGTTTACACTTAAATGTATGGATTATGTTCAATGCAGGATACACCAGCATGTTTGGACAGATTTCAATCACCGGTACCAGTCCCATGGAATGAGCACATTTCTTCCATATTGACCAATTTAAATACTAATGGAAAAATAAAAGAGTTCAATAACAGTTGGTTTTACAATGACAGGCAATGAAAGAGGACCTAACACATCAGCAGCAGGTGTTATCAGTCAGATAAAGGCGGGTCCAGGCGTGGCACGCCTCCTTTGACATGCTGACAGGGAAGTGAAGAAACAAAAAAAGTTGGTCCTGGGAAATCCTGTGTGCAGCACACCTGAGATGAGGTCAGCTGGCAGGAGAAAGAGGGGGGATGAAGGCTGGCATGAGGAAGGATCACGGCTAAAACTACAACATAAAACATCTGGAAATGTCTCACTAAACAAGAAGATAACAGCCTGCATGCCTCTGACCACAGCAGGGAGAAGGGAGAGCAGAGGACAGGTGACCTGAATCCAGCCTGGATGGGGGGGTGCGTGGCTGAAGGAGGAGCCAACCTGAGGCTGCGTTCACTGACACTACATCACCTACTGGAGCTTTTCCTGACCAGAGTAAGTACCCTAAATTCCTGTTAGTGGGACAATATGTTGAATTTTAACATTAGAATCAGAACATGGTAGCCTTAGAGTCACATACATGCACTCTTTTTGTGCAGCAGGTTGGTTGATTTTCACAGATGATGAAGTTTTGAGTGGGACTGAGGATGCTTATGTCATATTTGAGTGATTATTTTGGGCCCACATTTTTCCATGTCATGATTTATCCACATTACATAGCTACGAAGGAAATTTCACTTCGGCGGATTCTGCCTTCCTCTCTCTCATCCTCGGCTCTCTTTCCCATTTTCTCTACGATTCACACGTATGTGAATGTTTAAGCAAAAACAATTGCACCCAAGCTCACACATACCTGTATTCACACACATACACACACACACACACACACATACAAAGGAGGAGCGGGCCCTGCAGCGCCTGGGTGTTTTGCGGCTTGGATTCACACCGATGCTTTCTCTGACTGCACTATTGTTATTTAAATGTGGAAAGGCGATCAGCAGCAAGCACTAATGGCATCCTCAGCACTGTTGATGAAGCGCAAGACACACACACACACACACACCCACGCACAGCAATGCATACACACATTCACACATGCATGTGCAGACACACACTTTTTCTTTTTTTTTTTACACAAGCTTTTGTGGATGCACCTTTAGGGCCATATGAATAACAAATATCTCCGCCATCTGCAGTACCGCAGAGGATTTCAAACCATTTTGGCACATTAGTCAGCAGTCCTTTGACTTCCACTCTCCACGCTCCGCTTGGTGTATTAGCAATGCCCTCCTCAGCTACCATACACCACATCTAAGTGTGCAGTTTGAGGAGAAGTTTGTTTTGGGAGATTAAACTTTACGTCGACGCTGATCTGACCTTGTCCTCTTGTGTTTGACGTTGTGGGAGGCGTTTGCAAGGGTTTTTTGCTGCAACCAGGTTTTGTTCTGTCAAGGCCAATCAGAAACTAGCTGGAACACTTGTAGTGATGGTTTCATTTTAAACTGGTGAAGAAGACCCCCCCCCCCCAACACACACACATACACACACACACACACACACACACACACACCTGACACTACCAGACCAAATGAGATTAGACAGACACCCCTGGCCATTAACACTTGATCCTTACCTGCTTCTCCTCTCCCTAGAATACCAGGACTGGATGTGTTTCCTTTCCGTCCCACTAGAAATAGAAATATCATGTAAAAATATGCTAGAATCTAGTCATTAATTTTGTGACACTAATTCAAAAACACTTTTGTATTATTATCAGGGCATTGCAGAAGCTTTACTTAGCAGCACACCCATTTTGTAATTTTATCAAGGCACAACTTCCCTGTTGGCAAAAAAAAAAAAAAAAAAAAAAAATCTATTTAGAATAAAACTACAAATTTGGTGATGGGAAACTTTTCTCTGTTCTACTCTGTCTGATCGAGTTTGGCAGAGAATGAAGAGAGGGATATTAAAAGTGTGTTGTTTTTTTTACGGTGGTTAACAAACACACCTCAACACAACCCCGCAGAGATGATTAATAAACACACACACCTGAAACTGTTAAACAGTCTCAGTCGGATCAGAAGAAAGAGACGGATGTAACCTGGTGGCTACATTCTGAGCCTATAGACGGATCTCACGCCTCGTGCACCGACATCGGCTGACGACGATTATATATATATATATAATATAAAATGTATGTGTAAAACTATAACATGATAGTGCTCGAAAGCATCCTTTCGACCTGGTCCTGGTTACTGTCGGCGGTTAAAGTTGCATTGGTTGTGTATCAGCTTGAATGTTAAAATCTGACCACTCAACAAAGACGATTATGCATTTTTCTATTTTGTGTGTGTGAGCAGGTGTGTGTGTGTGTGTGTGTGTTTGTCCATGTGTGAGTTTGTGTGTGTGTATGTATGTGTGTGTGTGTGTGTGTTGTCAGAAGTGATCCCATTTTCATTACTCACTGGCTCAAAGAAGAAGGTGAGGCCCTGGCGCGCAGCAGTGATAAATGCATTACCCCAATAAACTCTGTCTCCAATGAGTTGCTGAATGCTGAATGCACACACACACACACACACACACACACACACACACACACACACACACACACACACACACACACTGGGGAAGGGAGTGAAAGGAGGTTGGCGACAAAGAGGGGAAGGATGGATAGATAAAGGGAGTAAAGAGACAATCAGATGGCACCAGAAAGACAGTGACAGGTAAGAGGAGATAAAGAGGAGACGGAGGAAGAGTCAGGAAAAAAAAAACAACAGAGATGGAAAGACAGGAAAAAGTGACAGGAGCAGAGGAAAAGAGCTCGACAGGAAGGAGGGGAGACGGAGCAAAAGAGGCACAAAGGCGGCGGGAGGGAGTTGGGAGGAGGCGGTGCAGCGAGACAGAAGGTTAGACGTAAAGGGGGGCTAATGGCTGTATGCAGAGCGGGACTGGGGGGCATGCAGGGGGTTTGTGGGGGCAGAGGGAACGGTTTGTGTATGGGAGGATGGATGGATGGAGCGAAGGGTGGGAGGTGGAAGATGGGAGGTGAAGGATCAGTGATGTCCAGCTGGCCTCTTCCTCGCTCCCTCATTAAAGCAGCACAGGCCTGTCGCCGGTCGTAATCCTGGAGGAGATGGGAGAGATGTATATAGAGTGTGTGTGTGTGTGTGTGTGTGTGTGTGTGTGTGTGTGTGTGCTGGGATCGCCTGATTGCGTATGAATGTTAACATGCACACGTGTGTTTGTGAATATTTTGACTGAAAAGGAGCCAGAATGGACTTGTGTGTGTGAGTGTGTGTGTGTGCAAACGGCTAACTGACCAATCGTCAGTTTTACTCTGAAACACGTTTATCGTGACGTGAGGGCGTGTGTGTGATCGCAATAAGTGTGTGTTTTGTGTGGAAATGCAACTTCTTTGGAAAAAAAAAAGATTAAACTCCAGAACAAGCTACAGAACATTTTATTTAATGAATTAAACTGTAAAGGTAGAAAAAAAAAATCAATATATTATTGCACAAAAACACAAACACCAGCCGACCGTCACAACCTGCAAGCTTTTCCCTGAAAGTTTTAACTAAGTTCTGCTCTAGGTTTACTTTGGTTAACGTTAATAAACTCAACGTTGCTCAATTCTCTCATTGTTGTTCATCTGGTCCCTTGATGGCGTTGTGCAAAGGATTGTGGGAAGGTAGTGGTTAAATTTATGCGTCCAAACACGACCTGGAAATGTTTAGATGTGAGTCTGTGTGGATAAAATATATGTGTGTGTGTGTCTGTGTGTGTGTTCCAGCCCAACACCTCTGGTAATGAGGTGAGGGTGAACCTGGATCAGAACCCTGACCCCTGTCTTCAGTCCCGGCTACACGCGGGTCAGGCCCCGCCCCCTCATTAGCCGCCATCAGAGCGCCATCACAGGCCGACGCGCCGCCGTGCAAATTGAAAACACCAAGTTCACCGAATCAAACCAGAACCTCGGTGGACACCCGCTGAGGCAAAAAGCTAAGCAGGGCCTTTTTATGTCTTTTTTTCGGGTGGGGGGTCTTGAGGAATTAGAGGAATCGGACAAGATGCGTTGGGGAGGAGGAGGAAGAGGAGGAAGAGGAGGAGGAGGGGGTCATATGTTGAAAATGAGAAGCTGAGAAGGGAGGGAGAATACAATTAAAGGGAGCAGGGAGTCAAGGGGACTGACCCGGTGAAGAGGGGAGAGGGGGCAGTTCTTAGTGCACGTGCACCACATAATGAAAGGTTGAACTTTTTATCGCCGGGGTGGCATACCAAATCAACTCACCCTTGGAGTATAGAGAGAGAGAGAGAGAGAGAAGAAGACGAGACGGAAACAACAGGTCATCCCTGCAAAAGGAGGCAAAGGCGAAGGACGGTTGGGGACTTGAACCCAAAGACGAGGGAGGGAAGACAGGGAGCGAACACGGGTAGGGACAGGGGAGAGGATAGGATGGAGAGGAAAAGGAGGTAGAGGCAGAGAGAGAAAGAGAAAGAGAGGGGCCCCCGCTGCATGGCTGCCACCGGGGCCTGAGTGACAGAAATTAATAATTAGTGACAATGATTGACAGCGCTCCCTCCATCTGCGGCTCTCCGCCGCCGCACAACGCCTGCCTCCGCCAGCGACCGCGGGCACAATGAGCTCCAGAGGGATTGTTGGAGACACTGTTGATTGACAACTGCCTCCTGGAGAGATGTGGTGGGGGGTGGGAGGGGGTAGTTGGGGTAGGGGTGGGGGTGGCGTGAGCAGAGGTAGAGGAGAGAGGAGAGCGTGAGAGAGAGAGATGGTGTACAAGAGGGAGGGATGGAGGGGAGAGGTTAGTGACAGGGGCAAAGAGGGACAGAACAAGAGATGGGGGGGAGGCTTGGGCAAGGGGGGGTTTTTGGGAAGGTGGTCAGAGAATCTTTTTTTTCTCCCCTCCAGAGATTGAGGAAAGAATTGCTCTCCTCTCTTCCATTACCGTCCCCCTTGCTGCCCATCTCAGGCCGGCGCCTCGCACCAGTCCACACCAGTTTACACAAAGACCCATTATGCACAAGTGACAAATCTTCCACTGAAGGCAGGAGAGGGATAAATAAAGAGGGGTTTGGACTTTTTGAGATGCGGGGGGGGGGGGTGTAGTCTCTAAATAGCAATCAGCTGGGAATTTGTCAATCTCTCCACTCCTGTCCCGTCTCCGTCCCTCTTCGTCCTTCTTCCTCCACCGAACCAGCTCACCCTATCCCGTCTCTCCGTTCACCCTCAGAGGAGACACCAGAGAGTTGTCTCGGGCTCGTCTCTCCGTGGGCGAGAAGACTCATCTGCGTCGGAGTGAAGTATAGTACGAAAACCAAGT
This sequence comes from Antennarius striatus, assembly GCF_040054535.1. Lineage (NCBI taxonomy): Eukaryota > Metazoa > Chordata > Actinopteri > Lophiiformes > Antennariidae > Antennarius > Antennarius striatus. The sequence goes on along the minus strand of NC_090784.1, from coordinate 19,852,081 downwards.
CCCACAAATGTCATTTCTCCCACGCGCTCCCCACCCCCCCCCCGCTGTCACATTTTCTTTCTTACTTGTTTTATCTCTGCCCTTTTAAACTCTTCCCCTCACATTCCTCTCCCTGCTCTCGTTTTTCATTTTATTCTCTTTTTATCCAATTTTTCCCCCCCTTCTCTTCCCTCTGGCGCACCCTTCCCTTCAGCCTTTTCTCCCTATCCATGCCAGGCTTGTTTTAGCCTGCCATGACATGGCCCGGGCTAATGCGCTCCAGAATGGCTTAATCGCTCCACAAGTCTCCAAGGCTTCCAGCTACACACTGTAACAAAGTACACTATTTACCTCTGGGCCACACAGAAAATAGGCTTTGCACCGAGCACGGCCAAATCCAGTGGGGAATCAGTTTCACATCACAACACATTATTGATTTTCCCCTTCCCAAAACAGACATGTTATTCATTGTTGCCTGAGCCCGGTTTCCTATCTCTCTGTCCCTTTACAAAGGTTGGGGAGGGAGTTCAGGATTAAGGTCATGCCCTAGAGGTAAAAACTATAATGTGTCTTATTATTCTACCAAAGCCATCCATTTCACTGTTTAATGGTTGTATCTGCACCCACTGTGTTGTTTGGACTTTTTATGTGATGTGATACGTAGTGGGTTCAATGTTTTTTCAAATAATTCATTAAAATTTTAGTCTATGAAAAATCAGATTAGATCATAAATTTCCATTTAAGATTGGAAGACCTGGCATGAACTCAAAATCAGCAGGGATTAGGCTCCACCCCTCAGAGATGGCTGAATGAACGAACGAATGAATGAATGAATGAATGAATGAATGAATGAATGAATGAATGAATGCATGAATACCAACTTTAAAAAATTTTTGATGGTACTCTCAACTCCCAAACAAATACGATCCTGTTTTCACAAAAATGCAAAAAAATAAAAATAAAAATCTGACTGACCCGCCAAAATAAAACAGCATCTCCTTTTATGTCCACAAAATACAAGCTCTGTAGCAGAAGTCCTTTATGGGTCATTAGTAAATCTAACATCATCTGTTGATCAGGCAAACAAACCAAATTGATATCCATGCCTGATCTTTGTGAAAAAAATTCCCAGCATGCTTCAGTCTCAGAAATCTGATTGGACTTGAGGAACCTTCACGCTTTCATTGGTTTAGAGACCTGACGGCTGTTTTTTAAAAAACGCACCTCTTCATATTAATTCCATTGAACAATTTGCTGAGTGCACGTAAACGTCCTTGACTTTCCCTCATCACTTTCTTCCTCTTCTTCCTCTCAAAGCCCAGGGGTGTAACTTTCCTGCAACGCTCCAAGCGTGTGCATGCACATGCGCACACACACACACACACACACACACACACACACACACACACACACACACACACACACACACACACACACACACACACACACGCTAAACAGACGGTGCAAAACACGTGGAGTTGACAGCTGGTAACTGCAGGGCACAGCAGGTGCAATGTGTGCATGGTCGGCCCCAGAGGGCCCCCTGACTCATGGCCAGAGAGTCAGGCAGAGGTGTGTGTGTGTGTGTGTATGTGTGTGTTTATTTGTGTGTATACATGTGGATGTAACCGGCGTCCTGGCTGACTGACTAGCCTGGAGTTGACTTCACTTCAGTTCTAGTGATTGATCGGAACAGGCCCGGACACGGGGCGACGTATCGCCTTTGGTCACTACCTTTGACTACCTTCATTACATCAATACCCCTCTCTTCCGGCTTTTCTTTTTTGTTTGTTTATTTTTTTGCTTATTTGTGTGGCCTTCTACTTGAACTTTGAAGAGTTCTCTTTTGTATTAATAATCAGCCCCAGACTGGTTCAGAAACTTCTTGACTTGAACTCATCGCGGAAGTTTGGAGGATTTCAAACCACATGTAAAAACTCCTTATCCAGATATGTGTCTCTATTTAAAGCTTTTTATTTCTTTCTCTCTGTCTTACCGGAACCGTTTCGTTCTTGGTCAGTATGCTCGAGTGCGCTCGCCATCGCGCCCGCCTCTGGCTATTGTGCCATCTTGAAAGGCTGTTTGGCGCACACACACACACACACACACACACACACACGCACACACCTGGCCCGCCGGCTGCCTCTTTGGTCTGCCTCACCTTTTGTCAGCACCATGTTAATGAAGGCGCTGTCAGTGTCCACCACTCGCACGCTGGGGCGCCTTTTAATGAGTTCACATTTTGATCGCTATAGACAACCAGCAAGAACAATGCTCTTTTTATTTATTTATTTATTTTCTTTATCCCTCGTGGACGATGCTCTCTTGCCCTTGTGTGTTTGTGACGCCAAAGGGAAGGCAAGGGAAAAAAAGGAAGGGGGTCGGTCAGCTGATTAGGGCTAATTTATAATAAAAGGAAAAGGGTGGTTGTCTTTAAAAAAAAAATAAAAAATGGGAAAGAAGTGAGAATTATTATTGTCCCCCCCCCCTCCCTCCCTGGGTGCCCATGTGAGTCGTGGATCTCTCTTTTCAGAGGTAGATGAAAGCAGCTGGGTGCAGGGCTTCCAACAAAAAAAGTGCCAAGCGATCACAAACAAACCTTCAAATGAATCACATCAAAGGCACTGTCCCAATTGTTCGCCCTCTCGTATCCGAGGAAAATTGCCTCATTAAGGGCAAAAAAAAATGACATTGTTTACATTAGCCGGGGCCCTGATTAGCGCTAGCCATGTTTGTTGTGTTGCTCCGCTGTCCGCTCACCAACAGACCACTTCAGCCGCCCCGCACAATCGCTCCTTTGAAGGCTTTCTTTCTCTGGAAACAAAAAAAGAAAAAGAAATGGAGATAGAAAGAGGGAGGACAACAACAACAAAAAAGAAAAGGAAAAAAACCCCACATCTGTACGTGGACACACAAACACGTGTGATTGCGGTTCTTTTTTGTTTTTTGTTTGCGGGCCTCGCACAAACGGTCATGGCGGCTGGTTGGTCTTTTGTCACCCTCCTTCTTCTCTTTAGGACTAATTAGGTTGCGTGTTTGGAAAACGGAGGCGATAGGAGAGGACGGTCGAGCCGATGATGAGTCCGTTTGTGCTGTAATTGCGCTGGTAAAGAGGACGGCGTTGTCGGGCGGCGGTAGAAAAGAGTGAGACAAAGAAAAGTGTCATGGGGGGTGCTCGTCGTCCTGCCGCCGGCCTTTTTTGAGCAGCCAGGGGTTTTGTCAACGGAGATGATTTCTAATCTGTGGAAAAGTGGCATTTGTTTTAGAAAGGCGCACGTGTGTGTGTGTGTGTGTGTGTGTGTGTGTGTGTGTGTGTGTGTGTGTGTGTGTGTGTTTGATCTGGTACATCTGAGGTGTAAGGGTCCTCCTACCTTCTCATCTCCCACTTGAACTCCTCTTGTCACTCTTTCTGGTCCCGTTTCCCTTTTGTGCAACCATCTGTTGAGTCTGTTGAATAAGCACTGGAAACTAGATCAGAGGTAATAAAACGAGATAAGTTTGCCTCTCGGATCTTTTCGACATGGATGGTGAACGACTGTTCTGACAGAGCTGGTGTAGAGCATCAGTTGTGCGTTGGTTTTACTTGTGTTAACACATCTTGTGTTGCTCTTTCTGTCCTTCTTTAGATTCCTCTTGAGACGATATCGAAGATAGTTCACAAGCATCGCTAAACCTCAATGTTCTTGTTCGTGCACACATATAAAACGGATTCTGAGCAGCCAATCAGAGAGATGGTCGTCTAATGAAAGACTCACGAGTTGTGTGCCTCTAGTGTGACGTGTCGATTTTAGCGTTCTCTACACAAGGAATCACTTACTTCCTCTCAAATTTCCATTCATGCTCCGAAAGAAGACCTGCTGCGGGTCGAAACCGGTCAGTGTCATCCTCCTTTTTGTGAGTTTTTATGCTTTGATATATCCTAATCAATAATAAAAAAAAACTTCCTACATCCTTGGCTAGACGCTGGAGTGCCTGGAGTACGCCCAGAGGCTTTTCTTTGTCTACAGCTGATCTTTTTAACATCTAGAGCACACAATCTTTACTATTTCAGCTGTAATCCCCATTGATGTTCTTTAAACCGGTGTTTCTAATTCTGATAAATATATACGTATATACGTAGAGATTCATATATAAACACTATACTGTCACCGCTTCAGATTAATCTGACCTGAGTCATCATTTTCCTGTGTGAGGATTCCTTAGAAAAGACCATTTCTATGATTTTTATTCCATCAGAGACTTTTTGGCAAAACTTCCCCTGACATATTCCTTCAGTGGAACATTTGATGATTTGATTAAAATTCAGGAGCGCACATTTCATCTACCCCAACACGATCCGGCAATGCTGAGAGAGAGAGAGAGAGAGAGAAAAAAAAAAGAAACTTAAGGAGTTAAACTTCCAGTTATAGGTGAGCAGGTCAAGCTACATCGCTAACGACAGCCGCTGACCCCGAGCTGGCCCCCGCGTTACCCTTCACCTTTCCTCGCTCCCCAGGCCATCTCACCTTTGCCCTGGGAGAGAAATGGAGTCTGAGACAGGAGGAGGGGAAGGGTTGAGGGGGGGTGGGGACTGGAGAACACCTCCCCCTCAACATAATGATAACCGTTGAGATCTGGCCATCGTCCGCCATTGGGCCCCAGGACGCCCAGCCCCACGGCCCCCAGGTCAGCTCAGCACATTATACCTCCTTTCTCCTCTTGAACTCTGTGACTCTGCATTAACATATCCACCACTTTTTTTTTTGTCCTTCATTCTCTTTTTTTTTTCTCATTTGCAACACTTCCTCTGTTTTTTTCCTCACTGCACCTCATTTTCCTCTCCACCTCTCCCTGAACTCCTCCCCTTTCTCTTTGTCTTTTGCATTTCATCTGTACAGTCCAAGCAGTGTGTGTGTGTGTGTGTGTGTGTGTGTAAGTAATAATTACCATTTAGAATACTAGCTGATCTCTGAGGGAGGGAACCCAAGTTTGCCAACAGCGAGGCATTCTGGGAGCTTGTTTGGTTTGTTTTTAGGTGCCCTTGGTGTGCTGTGCTGAGGAATCAGAAATTTCCTTGACTCCCGACCGCCTTTTTCCCCAGGGGGGGAGGCAGGGAGTTATAGAAGGGCAGGGACCGACTTCTATTTGCCGTTTAAGGACCCATATGGAAAATATAAATTGGTAGCAGCAGGAGAGGCTGAAACCATTGGCATTCCAGGCATCGTCCATTTGAATTCATGAGGTTGTGTCTCTGCCCACTTCTCCATTCGAATATTTAAGAATATGCCACACGGTGAAGACGGATAGAAGTGTCGACAGAGCTTGTTTGTGTCATTCTTTTTGTCTTTAAGTCTTTTTTTTTTTTTTTGAGTTCTGCTTCACTCTGTTTCACAGCAAGAACGATTTAAAAATACGACCAACAGTTTATTTTCAAAGTAAAAGTCGGGGAAAAAGCTTGCACATCCAAAATGTTTCCCATATTTAATCTGCATGGCTTCCAGAGAATTCTCTGATTTAATGTTATATTTGAATAAATTATTTAGTTAAATAATCAAATCATCCAGCAAAAAAAAAGTTCCATGTGAGTGTTGGTGGTGAAAAATGACTATTTAACCATCTTAAAGTGTTTTTGATGTAATAAATAGTGAATTTATTTGACTTCTTTGATGAATTTCCTGTCTGTTGATTATCCGATCAGATCTCAGCTCCAAACAGGACAGTTTTGGCTTCTTTTTTTTTGGGGGGGGGGGGGGGGTATTTCCACACTCTGGTGCTGTTCCAGGCTGAGATAACCCTTAAGTATTCAATAAAAATGAAACACTACCTTGTGACACATCCATAATGGCATTAGTCATGAATCAGTTTCACGTTGACGACATAATAGACCTCCTGCCTTACATCACGTCTCCTTTTGCCTTCAGGAACTCGACTCGCACGAGGCGGCGGCAGAGGAGGAGGAGGAGGGGAGTGCTTTCTAGATGGATGGGCAGGGTGTGTTCTGTATTTTGTGTGTGTGTCTGTGTGTGTGTGTGTGTGATGAGTATGTGGCTTCACAGGGAGCAGGGCTAGTGGGGGACTACATTAGAAAGGGGTTGTGTTCTGCTCATGGGACACGGGACCAGCCGTGACCTTGTGGATAATAACTGCCACCAGGGGTCACGCCCAGCCGCAAAGGGAGAGCTTCATCACGTCCCTATTTTCTTCATCTCTCTCACCGAGTGCCGTGTCACCGCTATCAGTTTTAAATGGAGCATTATGCAAAAATGGAGATTATTTTGGCTTCAGGGGTGTGATAGGGAGAATTGTGGGTTAATGTAGGGGTGAGAAAAAGAAAGGAAAAATGTGGATTTGTTGGGTGGGAAGAGAAGAGAAGAGTAGAGGCCTGGAAAGAGGTTGTGGAGGGTGAGGAGGGAGTTTGTTGGAGGGGAAATGGGGGTATAAGAGGGTTAATAAAAGTGACAAGGGAGTGTTTCATTTTATCTAAGCCAGCTTCCTGGACAGGTAACACACTTAGAGGATTCGCCGAGAGAGAGGGAGCGAGAGGAGATCGTCAGTTTGGTGTCTATCTCAATATAAGCTGGAGGCGACACAGGACCCCCAGGGTCCGACCTTCCCATATAACAGCCCACCTGAGAGCCAGCACAATAAAAACCACTCAGCACAGATGCAATAAACCTGCAAAGAGAATTTCCTGAAAAACTTGATTTAAAAGCTGGAAAAGGAATTGAAAGTTATTTGCAAACTGTGATTTCCTAAAATAATACCCCAGGTCGACTTAGGAGGGGCATTCATATCAAATTGACTGTTATCTACGAGCTAAACGGATTTGGTTTTACCTGACTCAAAAGAAAAAAAAGTTATTGGAAAACTCACTTTACGCCGAGGTCTCCTGTCTCTTCCTGTGGACGGTGGCGGTGAAGTGCGATGCAGGATATACTGTATATACGTATGGATTTTTTTTTTTTTTTTTTTGTCGTTGCTCATATTGTTTTAAAAGAGAATCAACTTTCAAAAGATGCTTCCAATTTGCAGATTTCCTGCGAGTATATCGCACACGTGATTAATCCAAAACGGATTATTTTTAGAAAAAAAAAACAAAAAACTTTTCTGCTTCGACGTAATGAGAATTTTTTTCCTGACTCATGTTTTCAGCAATATTGCAAAAAGTTTTCCTTTCTTATTGACGACACGTCTCTTTCGATTGTGTCAGATCGAGCCTTTTTTATTTTTTCTCCTCCCAGGTACATCTTTTAATTACATCTCCTCCACATTAATTCCTTTCTACGTTTTTTTTTTTTTTGTCTGACCGATGAAAGATAACCCATTACGTGTGGCGTACAGGATTAGAAAAGGCTAATTGTTTCAGCCTTAATGAGATTTCTCCAGAGGATATGTGACACTCCTGCTTTGGTGTTAATGTCGCTACATCCGATTTGTTGGATAAAAATGTGAGGCGCCGTCGACCTGAAACCCCCAGATTCCGCCACCGCAGATTGGAAACACAGCATCATGAGTGTGAGGTGTGAGAGAGAGAGAATCCCCCCCCCTTGGGGATGTGTGTGTGTGTGTGTGTGAAATAGATTCTGTGTATCTGTGTTCTAAAGGTTAACAATTATTTTCTCTCTTCAAATGAGGGGCGCTGACCCTAATATTAGGCCACTTAAAACCCATAATAAGACGATAATTGCCCCACTGATGATGGTCTTGCCCCTCCTTCCCCTGATATTTTCATTTAACTTGTAATAGATTACCTGCGTATTAGTTACATCTCATTTCTGTGTATCTTTGCCCGTTAATGTTGTTGCATTGCGAGAGATTATCAGCGTGGGGAGGGGGTGGGGGTGGGGGTGGGGGGCTGTTGAGACTAGAGATAATAATGCTTGAAATCATTTCCTCCTTCTCCATCCTGATATTTTCTTTTTTATGCTCGATGCCCCACTTCCTCATGTGCGCGCTTCGCTGATGACTGTCGTAATTGCGTGTTCACGGCCTCGATTTCCCCTGAGGGGTTCCCCAAATTAAAAGAAGTCATCCCACTCTTCCCTCATCTCTTACACACACACACACACACACACACACACACACACACACACACACACACACACACACACACACACACACACACACACACACACACACACACACACACACACACACACACACACACACACACACACACACGTTTCCCCTTTCTCTCTTTCTCTTGCTTCGGGATGCCATGCTTATTTGAATGGAACTTTCTTGTCTTTTCACCCCCGCCCCCCCCCCTCCCTTTTCCTTTTCAAGCCGCATGTCACTAATGAATAAATAAAACACACACAAGCAGTGGATTGACTTTCATGCATGGGTGCACTGGCTTTGATGAGAACCCCCCCCCCTCCCCCTACCAGTCTCAACTCCCCATCTCCAATTTTATAGACAAGTTGCTGAGGACAGTCACTCTCTGCTCCGTTAGGCCACCGTCAAACATTTGTTCTGCATGCAGATGATGGACACTTTAGATCTTACAGGGTAAATGTGGGGACAGCAGTGTTTTAAATTGCTCCATGAAACAGTTGATCTATTGCTCTCTATCATTGATTATCAGTTTAAGCCTGTCCTGAACTCTCAGTTTGGATTACCCACAGTGATGTAATCTCATATGTTTTAGGTGTTTCTAAATTAGAAGGAAAGATTTCAGGTGATTTATGCACAAATTATCATCCCTGATTTGCTGATGTGTCCAGAGTGTCTCTCCGGCCTCATGCCCAGTAAATCTACAGGGATAGACTCCAGCAACCCCCGTGACCCGTGAAAGTAGAGGAAGTGGTACGGAAAAGGAATGAATGAAAAAAAAAAAAAGTATAATTCCACTACAAGGATGAAAGTGGAAACAGGAGTTTTTTCAAGCCATCAGTCCTCGCCGTGGTCTGAACCGCTAAGGGCCTGGCATCCCATGCCGGGGCAGAGCAATCCTGGCACTAATTAGTTTGTAATGGCATCATAAATTATAGACAAATCAAGGCGGTGCGTCGGACAGGCATTTTAATGAAAAGTTGTATTGTGTCACCCCACCCCCCCCACCCCTGGAGGCCCAAAGGGCTGAGATCCCCCAACCTATCCATCACTTTGCAGCCAGCAACAGGATGGGATCCACAAACCGGTTCTAAAACATCCAGGATGGTCCGGAGGTTGAATTTATTTCCTGGAGTTTCTATTCTTTTTTGCTTGTTGGCGGATTCGCAGAGCTGATTCTAGGTTTTCTAAAAAAAATGTTTTTCCCGATTCAGCGACGTTACAACACCTTGCATCACGTCTAAATAGATGCATATCCATGTAGATTCACACACGTGCACACTCGCCCCTCATGCTTCAGTTTTCGCACTAGCGATGCAGCAGCTCAGCTGATGAGGCCTTCGTTTTAATAAGGAGGGTCTCTCCTCCACTATTTTTGAAAGAAAATCCGAAACACAGAATCCCTGGAACGGATGGTCAAATGAAATCAGTCCGGGACTTATTGATGTTTCTTTTGTCCCTCTGCGAAAAAAAAAAAAAAAAACCCGATAGGGTTTTGGTCGCGGCTGCCAGATGAGCGTCTGAGAATCATTAGCAAAGCTGATTTGATTTACGTTCTGCGTAGAGGGGGGGGCCACCCAAATGATCTGCCTCACCGTGGTCATCATCAATCACCGCCAACCAGAGGGCATAGCGAGCACGCGTGGGGAAGAGAGCGGGGTGGCACGCCAAAGCACCCACAGGGCTGTTTATGTGTGGACACGTGTGTGCAAACATCGCACAAATGCATGCGTTAGAGTGTGTGTGAATGCATGCACAAAAGTGTGTGCGCATGTTGGTTAGTGTGTTGATATATTTGCAAATATGACTCTAAATGTGTCCTTTATTTTGTAACAGTCTATATGCAGTGCGCCCTCGTTTCTCACGGGTAATGCGATCCAGGAACCCCGTTCCATCGTGATTCTATCGTTTTATCGCAATTCACGAATTCCGCGATTGAACGACGAACTATTTATTTAATTATTTACGGTAATTTAAACGTTTGTGAACCCTCCCATTATTGATATTAAACCACCTTCAATCTGTATTAACTTTTCCCACACTCTTGTAGACTGTTTAAAGCACTTTCGTGTCTCACGTAAGTCCGAGACTCACGGAACGGAGCGCACTTCCGGATGCCGTCAGCCAATAGAATGGCGCGTACGGCATCATGTGACTGCCTACCGAAAAATCCACGATGAGGTGAAGTCTCGAGCATTGATGCGTTGACTCTGGCAAGAATCCACGGCACCTTGTTCACTCCCAGGGAGTTTGGCACCGGTTCGGCTTCACAGCGGCGCACAATTGGCGTGCCATTGCACCGTTGCATCAGCAATAATCTCCACAGCTAGCAGACACACAGACACAGGGAAACGGAAGGGGGACGTTTTTGTTTTTTTTGTTAATGAAAAAGCCTTTATCTGAACCTCCCCCTCCCATCGTAAACCACCTCCACGCTAAAACGCCATGACGCTCCTATTATCGGAACATGCATGCTCAAATATCTCCCTGTGATATGCTAATGAAACACTAATCCTACATAGTGTGGGACTATTTGCACCTTTATATATAGCATTCAGAAATTCTGGTGATTCCATTGGATTCAGGTTAAAGGAATTAGATATGCGCTACCAAAAATCCTGACTTGAACGGAGGCCAATCGGTTTTCCGTTTCTGCTAATAAACTGAAGAAATAGTGATAATCTAAACATGGAACGCTATAAAACAGCATCACATATAGGACACACACACACACACACACACACACATTATGGATTATTTTAACAACATGAATATCAAACGTTTGGGGGAGTGGAGGGTCGTGTGTGTGTGTGTGTGTGTGTGTGTGTGTGTGTGCAGAGGGTGAAGGCCAAATTAGCCAGGTTGTATAAGCAATTATTGGGGCACACTATGTACCTAAGCACCCTAATAGCTATGTAGAGGAGGCATTATTCAATTAGAGTGGCAGTTTGCTGTAGCGGGGAGCAGAGCAGTGGTGACAGCGCTGGAGTCTTCTCTTTATGAAACAACCTATTTAAGCTAAATCAACTCCCACTTAAGAGCTACGGTAATAAGCGTGTGGCGATGCTCGCCGGCCCGCGGGGGCCCATCCGTCATGCTGTAATACGGAATCAGAATGAGTGATAACACCTAGTCCTGCTACAGCGCTTTAGCTGCTGCCGCAGGAATGTCTTGCAAGCACACACACACACCTGTGGAGACACACACACACACACATAAGGAAACACTGCTAGCAGCAGCAATACTGCCGTATGACTCACTCATTTCGCTCTCCTGTTTCTGCAACTTATATGCAAAGAGAAATTGTGTTTCTATGGGTTTCTATGGATCTATGGAGTGTTTTCTAGTTTCAGTTCAACGTGAGTTTGCTGTTCTGTGTGTGTGCAGTGTACAAAAGCTCATCTTTGTCATTATTTTTAGAATAATGATTAAAAATCCCATTAAAAAAAAAAAAGGGAGACTTCTACAAAAAATCTGAAGTTAACAATTTCCATATATGGTTAAAGCCCCCCCCCCTCTTTTTTTTTTTTTGCAAAGATCTACATTAGCTGAGTGACAGCTTACACACTACCTGACCTGTTATTCCTATCCGAAGGAAAATTTAGCAAGTTACTAGTTTTCCGCTGTAAATCCTGGCTGGGAAAAATATCTGGCAGATCACATTTTGCAAGGAAGGAGCTGTAATAGAAGAAGCAGCTACAGCGATCCGGTTAGAAAAGGAGCTGTAAATCGACAGGCTCTTGCCGCAGTTTGAGTGAATCTCAAAGCTCCGGCGTGTCATGGAGGAAACGGGTCCCCCCCCCCCCCTGCAGTTCCCTGTCTTATGGGGAAGTGTGGTAATCACAGCAGCTCATGGTACAGATGGAGAGTTATTCTGGTTGCATGGGAATTTCAGCCTTTATTTTTAAAAATCTTGATATGATGCAGCATGGATTAAAAAAAAAAAAATCTGCTGGTTAACATAATCTTAATATAATCAATATATATTCTGCATTTGTGATCAATCAAATGTCCCAAACCAAGTGTATGTTTGCTCCAGAACAGATTCCCAAAGTTTCTGCTGCACATATTTCCACCATCTGTTTACCACTTTCCCTACGAAACAGATAAAAGTTATCACAAAGAAAGAACCCCGGCGACAAAATACAAACAAGCTCGGAAAAAAGATGTTGAGTATTTTTTTTTCCAGATTTTAATTATTGATAGATGAACGAACGGATGAAAACAACAACAAAACATCGACACGGCGCCGAGAAGACAGAGGAGAGGAAAAAACACTCGATAAGTGGAATTTGCTCGAAATTGTTTGAGAAGAAGCCTGGTTTCATGGGCATCCGTCTTTTTTTAAAGTCTTGTTTGTTTTTGTTCTCCATTCTTTCCCCACCTCTTTCTCTTACCCCCCCCCCCCATCTCTCTCTCTCTCTCCATGGCTCATCAGTGTGGTTGTTCATCGGTAATGACTCCCACTGTGGCAGGGCCCCTTTAAGGTTGAGGTCCCCCCCTCCCATCACCACCACCACCTACCCTACCCTCCCACATCCCTCCATCCTCCACACACCCCCCCCCCCCCCTCCTTCAGTCCCATCCGCTATGCATTATTCATGGGCTCACAATCAAATGAGGGAACTACGGTTGGTAGCAGGAGACATGGTGCATGGCTCTTCCTTTCCAAAAGTCCCCCGAGGTGCCCCAGTCTGGTACCCACCGTCTCCCACTCCCTTCTAATCCCCCCCCCCCCACTCTGACCCAAACCACCATCTCCCACTCACCCCTGCGACACAGTGGCATATTTTTTTTAAATTTATTTTTTATTTATAAGACGGGGGTTACAGACACATCCCACCCCTCCCTGGGGTCATTGGCAGTCATGCTGGTCAGCTGTGACCTCCGTTGCCCTTTTGGACTCTCACCACTTCCTCTTCCTCTCCACAGGGTTACACCCCAAGTGTCTGGCACCTTTTAGAAAGGTGTGGCTAAGGATGACCATTTTTTTTATTTCTTTAATTTTTTGTAAAAATGCCATTTTGTCCTGACAGTTTTTTCCCCCCTTCCTCATCCCCCATTTGATCCATGCTCTCTAGAGCTGATCCCATCAGAGGTTACAGTTTGACCAGCTTTTGTTTTTCAGTCTTTCAGAGGATGTCGTTTACAGTCTCAGATTTTTGTGTTTATCCCCATCTGGTGATACAGATTACAATTTATAGGACCCACTCCTTTCGTAACTGAATTATTATTATTATTCTGTGTCAGATTGATAATGATGCCACTGTGGCGCCAGTTCTATGGGCAGGTTTTCATGGTGAAGGAGTCACAGCATGAGGGTCAAAACACATCAAATGGAGTAAAGGGGAAGCTGAGCTGCTTTAGCGGAGGTCTAATGTAGGTTTAGTGCGCTACATTATTTATTGCCCTAAATTGAAGGAGGATGGATGGAACATGATGGTAGAAATAGGCAGGTAGAACATATAAGTTCTTTTTGATGGGCAGACAAACCCATCAAAAATGCCCAGTCTTAGCACAGATAGAGAACGGCAACTGGCTTTTCTTTTTATGTATTTTGTAATTATATATCACCTGTAAATTAAATCAAAACATACCAATAAGTCACCCCTCTTTTATTTTGAAAGTCCAAACAAATGAAACAGCTGCCTCACATGATTTAATACTGGAGTAAGTGACAAATGACATATTGGAGTGAGAGTAAATAAATGTACAATAAACAAACTAATATGCTAACGCTCGGAAAACAGATTTTTTTGCTCTTCTGAGCTCATTTGATGAGTTGGGTTTTTTTTTTTTTTAAATCAAAGCATCAATTGCGTTTTAGACGATGAGAATATTTCAAGTGAACCAAAAGTCTTCCTGCTTTTTTATTTCCCAGCTTTTACTTGTGCTTTTGGGCAAAGTAAGAAATGTCAAAATTATAGCACAGGAGTAGACAGACAGTAGAGAAGAAGTCTTGCGATGCTGGTGGAATAGCTGAATGAAGAGGAAGATTACAGATTAACATATTAAATGCCACGATAGGCCCACCTGGTGTGTGACAGATCTTTCACACAGTGCAGCCAGTGGAAATGGAAATGTATCCAGGTCTCTAGTGAGTAATTTTATTCTGATCACTCCCAGTTTACTTGTGTGTGTGTGTGTGTGTGTGTGTGTCTGTGTCTTTTTATTTTATTTATCACAGGCTTTATGTAGGAAGGATAAAGTCCTGTAATCATGTTGGTAATTAAAATTGCAGGCTATGATGTGATATTTTCCCCGGAGCCACGTGGCGTCACGCAGTCAGCCGCCTCCGAATCAGACGCTCGCCATTCTCAATAATCCCAGAGTCTGCAGCCATCCCCATAAATATGCCATTATGGTTCTCTTATTATCCTCATTATTGGGGTGGCTGGAGTGGCGCTTGCGTCTATCACGGCCCTCTAATGCGGGTCTAATGGTTCTGACCCGTGGGGGACACAGGTGGTCCCCCAGAACAGCCTTGATGGGGTCCATTTATTAAAGCCGCTCCGGCGTATGGGTCAGGTTCCTTTCACAAGACTGCTGATGGACTCTCTACACCCAACCCCCCCACCCCCACCCCGCCCTGTAGCCCCAACTTTGTTATTTCCTAATGGCTCAATTAAATGGGTTAATTCAGAATGGCGACCCTTTTCAATGCTTTGATTATCACCTAGCCCCCCCCCCCTACCCCCCACCTCCTCTACCCTTCCACATCACCACCAGCACACACACACACACACATGCTCATGCACGCAGACTGTTATTGCCCCCCCCCCCAAACTGCAAGCCCGCACATTTATTATTCATCGCAATCAAATAAGTGAGGTGGTTCAAGAAAGTTGCTTTTCTCTCTTTACCTCTCTCATTCTCTCTACCTCCACCCCCCCCCATACACACCCACCCTCCTCCTCCTCCTCCACTCGTCACCTCTTCCTCTCCCAGGGAAGAATTTCTTTTATTGCGACAAACACTCTGTGGAGCCCCTCAGCTTTTCGGCAGCCACAGCCAGTCATTGATGCAAGCAGTGAGCGAAGCAGGCAGCCAAGAAGCCAGGCGCCCCCCCCCACCCCTCTCCCTCCCTCTCCCTCTCTCCCCTCCATCCACCTCCCGTCAGGAAAATGAGCAATTCTCTCATTGTAATAATGCGCCTCTGTCATCTTCCCATTATCGGCATGATAAAAGATGAAATATTCAGGGAGGCTGGCCTCCTAACCTGATCTGGGCACGATATTGGGCCTGTGGAAAATGAGTTTTATCAGCTTTAATATACTCCTTGGCAGACTGACCCTTGAAATTAAACATTATTACAGAGCGGATATTTAAAAAACCGGGGCCACAAATTACATCAAAATGAAAATATTAAGGAACATTACGAATATATCAAGTGGCGCTTCCCTCCCTCCCGCCTCACACTCGCACACCGGCTCTCTTCCTCCTGACACCCCTTCCCACCATCCAGTCTCACCCCCCCCTCCACCGTTTCACCCCCTCAACCGTCTTCCAGGAGACGTTGCAAGTGTCACTGTATTTGTGTTTGTGTGTGTGTGTGTGTGTGTCTGCAGTGGGCCGGTATAGAGGAATAATAACAGTGTCCCGCCAGCTTCATACGTCTGCATAAACTAATTAGACCGTGATGCTCTCATCACCTGCTTTATTGAGAATAGAAGGCAGGAACAGAAGGAGTGTGTTGTTACACTTGTGTGTTTGTAGTGTTGAAGGGAATCAGTGTTTAAGTGTGTGTTCAAGAGGTGGACTGAAAGAGAGAAACACCTTAGGTTATGGTGTGTGTGTGTGTGTGTCTGTGTGTGTGTGTGTGTGTGTGTGAAATAAAAGTACAGTTTCTCTGGACTCTTGAATGAAAGCTTGAGTACAGTAATACTCATGGAGAATAATGGAAAAACCCAGCAGGAAGTGAGTTTCTCTAATCACTTTAAAAGTAAAAATCTACCCCCCCCCCTTCCCAAAAAAGAAAAAAAACAACAACTATCTGTCCCCCAAAACGGATAGAAAGTGATGTTGGCTCTGTGAAGTGTGTGGTGATTTGTCACTTTGTGATGGGGGATATGAGAAATGCAATAAAAGGCGGAGGAGAGATGTGATTTGAATAGATTTCAGAGGAAGCCGGTCCTTGGGGGAGTTGGATGAGTAAGCAGTGTCCCCGAGGACCGAATTAAAACTTTACTTTTGGTCACGGTAACCCCCCCCCCTCCATCCCACACCCCCATAGTGCTCCTTTACTTATCGCCTGCATGTGCGGATGTGTGTATGCATGTGATTTTATGAGTGTTAGAGTGCGAGGACGTCCAAGTCCGACTTTTTTCTACGTTTGTGTCTGCGTGTGTGTGTGTGTGTGTGTGTGTGTGTGTAGAAGTGTGTTTTCAGATGTGTGTATTTCTACTTCTGTATGTGTGTCCCACGCAAATGGAACGCCCTCCCCAGCCCCTCGCCCTGAGGTTATGGGGGGATACACACAGCTCCCTCTGCCAGGCTCAGATGAGTATTCACAGCAGCACGCTCCCTCTCCCTGAACCCAGCACAGGGGAGCTTTGCATATTGACGCTGTGTATGTATCTTTGTGTGTGTGTGTGTGTGTGTGTGTGTGTGTGTGTGTGTGTGTGTGTGTGTGTGTGTGTGTTCGTTCACCAGCCGGTCTCCTCTGCCCAGAAACGAACATGAGGTCCAGCTGATTCCATGTTGCTTGCTTTGTTGGTGCCAATCTCACAACCGCTGCATTGCATGCATGAAGTGGCTCAATATTAACTGATGCATGCTACCAGTTTACATTTTTTGTAAATGCTCAAACCCCCCCACCCACCCACCCACCCAGTTGATCACCTGGTGCAGACACAGACTGTCTGGTCCAACCTGCAATGGCTGAACGTTTGGTGTCGATGCTGAAGAAGGATCGGGTCATGAAAAGAAATTAAAAGGGGGTAAAAAGGGGAGATGGTTGGGGGGGGGGGGGGTAAACAGGCAAATGCAGAATAGAAAGAAGAAACAGAACCGGGGGGGTTAGCTGCAAAAAAAAAAAAAAGGGGGGAGAAAACAAGGGAAGGAAAATGGCTTTCTCCATCCCTTCTTTCCCATCACCCTCCCTCCCTCTCTCACTTGATTCATTATGCTGATATACACAGTATTTGCTTCCTGAGTGAGCACCCCCTGCACTCCCGCCCTCCTGGAATGCACACACACTGGTGAAAGTACACACACACATACACACACATGGAAACACAGAGCAAGATGGTGGTGGTGGTGGTGGTGGTGCCATAAATATAGCAAACGACACAGCATAGCAGCCGAGCAAGGTCAGCCGCGGCCCAGGATGACAGTGCCGTGGGCGCTGCACCGAGCTCTTGTTAGAAATGCACACAGATAGCTCATTAGGACAGGCCCCTGAGGCCCCCCAAACACACACATGCACACAGAAACATATACAAACATCGATCAATTTACGATTTAATTGCAAAGTTACCGCGCACGCTTCCCTGTTAAAAAAAAAACAAAAAAACCCCATCAAGCCCTCTTTGGCGAAAGCTTCAGCCTGTGATGTCTGTCTGCCGCGTTTCTTTTTTGTTCAATTTTTTTTCGCAGTGTGTCGTCTGCGCTGTACATGAAAAAGTGTGTTTTTAATTTAGACGTATTTCAAGTTGCAGTTAGATGCACACACGTGTTGCATTTCCCCCATAGGTGATGTAAACCAGGATTTTTAGGAGGGGGGCGTGGGGGGTGTGTGTGTGTGGGGGGGGTGGTACAGCTAACTCTACTCAGTGTTGAAGGATAAGCATTTTCTCTGAATGCGGATAAAAAAGTTAGTTTGGTGAAGATATCACCAACCAATACACAGACAGACAAAATAATTTTCCTATTTTTGTAGAACACCCCCCCCCCCCCCAAAAAAAAAGAAAAAAAATCTCTGTTAGGGAGCGAAGGGGAGAGAGAGAGAGAGATGCTCTCAGTCCAAAAACATCCGGAATGACTTAGCATAACCTTTATAATTGCGAAGTAAAAGTGTTGTTGCGGTGTACACTGTGTGTCAGTGCGCCGTGCAAAAGAGTGTGTATTTATAGGTGTGTGTGTGTGTGTGTGTGTGTGTGTGTGTGTGTGTGTGTGTGTGCTTGAATGTAGCAGAGGTACTTGTCTCATGCTCTGGACACGCCTGAGAGACTCTGTGAGTGTTGCCCTCCTCTCTCCTCCATGCCGGCCTGAGACACATGCTGGGACACACACACACTCACACTCACACACACACACACACACACACACACCCTTCTTCTTCACTCCCCTTTATCGTTTTTCTCTCTACCATCCCTTCTCTTTTTTAGCTTGTCTCACAGATAACACTCTTTCTTGTGACTGGACTACACAACGGCAGCTTGTTGCCCGTCTTTCTCTCCATCACCTGAAACAACCTCCATCACACTCACACCCTGCGCTCTCTCCACGAAATAGATGAATGCATTGGAAACTGATTGTCCCCCAATGCCAACGTCCACCTCCCTACCACCCCCCCCCCCACTTCTTTACCTCCCGCCCGGCCGGGGGCGGTGTCAGTCTGCCAGGCCTCGGGGCCTGTCAGGAGACCAGTGGGCTGTGACGGGCAGCAGCTCCGCGTCCCTCTCCCTACAGTCTGGCACCCGCTGGGGTCTCGTCCAGGAGCTGGGGCTGCCAAAGTGACCTCGCCCCACCCCCGAGAAGCAAAATAATATTTAAAAAAACTCATACAAGGGGTTTGCAGCATTTTTTGCAAACGTTCCCAACAAACAAACCACCTCTGTTTGTCCTGGAATATTTATTTCACATTTTATATCCACACTTTCACTAAAACGTTCCAGATGTATGTCTTTAGCATCAAAATATTGAATTGGTTTACCAAAATAATGTTATTTTCTTTAGATGACGTATTTTAATCAGTTTCATGTTTGTTAGACAAACAAGAAAAGTCGTTTTAATGATGTTTGAAAAGCGATCTTGGCTTACTGGTATCTTTGTGTGTGTGTGTGTGTGTGTGTGTGTGTGTTTGTGTGTGTGTGTGTGTGTGTGTGTGTGTGTTTGTGTGTGTTTGTGTGTGTGTGTTTACTTGATCTACAATCCCTGTGATGAACAAACGTGGGGGAACATATTCTTTATCTGACTCATCTCCTGCTTGAAATGCCACTCACTCACTTTCAATCATCGTCGGATGAAGACACTCGAACATCCCCCTTCTTAATTCTGAGGACTTTGGAGGCAACATTTAGCCGCTCATGCAGTGGATGATGGGAGTAATTACAAGTGTGCCAGAAAAGATCCAGGTGCGCTACACACAACCCCCCCCCATTCCACCAATCTCTGGTGGCAAAAAAAAAACAACCCAAAACCACAACATCACAATCTCTCCTGTGACTGAGCGATGTGCTGCGCCTGCTGAGACAACACCCCCACCCCCCCACCTGCATCCCTGAGAGGGTGATGCAGCGAGGTGACACTGTTAGGGAGGAGAGCTTTGGGTGTGTGTTTGTGTGTGTATGTGTGTGTGTGTTTGTTTATCTGCATTAATATAATGTGTGTGTTTTTGGAGTTCTGGTGACTTCGCATCCAGTTCAGTCACTCTTTCCGGTGGGTTTTTTACGAAACCAGCGTGCATGTTGTGTTTGTTTGTGACCCCCCCTCCCATCCAACCCCCCCCCCCCTCCGTTCTCTCCTCCCCATGCCCCGCCCTACCTCAGCCCCATGGAGATGCATTGGGGTCAGGGAATATGGGGAGAGGAACACAGGGAGGCCGCACTCCACGACTTGAAAGGAATTCTAATGAAGCAGCACAGTCGCACTGACTATTCCCACGACAACAGGCCCCAAACAAATAGCTGCATTTGAAGTCCCCTCGTTTTATGACTTTGAAAATACTCCGTGTGTGTGTGTGTGTGTGTGTGTGTGTGCTTGTTTTTGTTTTTTTAGTACAGTATGTGAATGTTGTGTGCATCTGTACCTCTACTTTTTTTTTTTTCCTCCAAGAAAATCGGCCTGGGAACTGATTTACTTTAATGTCGACTCAAGAGGATGTAATTATTGTCTGCTATGACCACAGATAGGATTTTTTTTTTTTTTTTTTTTTTTGCGTAATTACCAGACTCTTATTGGTGTTCTCCACCCACCACCACCACCACCACCTCTCTGTTTCACACATACGAGAGGATAATTAGTGATTTTCTATTTTCTATTTGACATCAAGAAACTTATTTTAATCCAAGAGGCAGGTAATCAGGGATATCTTTATCTTTTTTTTAATTATTTTTTTTAACTGATTATGGTTTTATTTTTTTATTCCTCTGGAACATCCAGACAAATCAACAACAAATAACAAGAATAAGAATAATGATAAAAATCAGGTTTACCTGCTGGATTTATTAATGACTGATTAAATGTTGGATTTGAAAACGTTAGTTTGAGTTAAAATAAGTAGGAAAGTTTAAAAACAAAAACAAAGCATGCTTCACAGAAAACAAAACTTAAAGTAAATTAACTTATTCAAAGTACTTTTATGTCATCCCTTGACTAACAAAGAACAAAAAAACACATCAGAAATGTACAAATTTAGACTTTATTCCACTTATTCTTGTCCTTTCTGGTGGACGGCTGCTGCCACCAGTTAAACCAGTGACTGGAAGCATTCAATCATCCCAATAACAACACAAGACGACACACGGGAGCAGCGGACTGTTTACGGTGAACGTGACCTCTGTCTGTTTTCTCTTCATGTTGGAGTTTTCTGGAGGGTCTCCGGGTAAAGTTTTTGACACGTCCAACTGACAAAGCTGGACTCGCCTCGCCGGCAAAAGCTGACGACCGTTGGGATGTGTCTCAGTACTCATTAAAGAGTTTTATATCTCTCAGTTTGACAGGAAGTCACTGTTACTATCTTTATTTTTTATAGTAAAAACAAGTGCTTATGCTAGTAAAACAGAGGAGCAACTATCTTCAATCTTTACCTTTATTGATATTATAACCAATAATCTAAACCTGCTCATCATTTAAGAATAAAGCTGTTGGTGTAAATTGAAATCTAGACGTGACACATGAAACAAACCTTCATGCTATGTGGCTGGTTGACGCTGCGCTGCCATTGGCTGCTTCCTGCAGAAACAACCTCTGGAGGAAAACCCTTTTTGCACATTGTGCACCTGATATCATGCAGGATATACACCTATCTGCACTAGACTTCCCTAATTCACACACACACACACACACACACACACACACACACACACACACACACACACACACACACACACACACACACACACACACACACACACACACACACACACACACACACACACACACACGCACATGCACACACACATGCACACAAACACACACGTTATATAAAGGTGAAGAAACAGATGAGTGGTCAGTTAGGTGCCTGTATACATATTGATATGAGGACCACCTCGCCGCCCCCTTCCTGCCCTCCTTTCCAACCCACCCCCCCAAGTACTCGTGTCTGGTTTTTCTCTGACAACCCCAGGATGCATGTACAGCTGCCTCCATGAAGCGGGATGTCTTTTATTTCTCAGTCCAGCGCCTTTGCATCAACCGACTGTGGGGTGGAACGCGCGGCTGCCCGGTTTGCTTGGCTGCCTGCTCCGGCAAGCGAGGCCCCAGCTTGTCTGCCTGCCTTGTCTGCGCTGGCGTGTCGTTTCGCCTGATCTGCGCAGACGGGACGGGTGAGAATGTCACTTCACACAAGCAGCATGAGTTGAGCTGTGTAAACGGTAAATAATAAACAAGTGCTCTAATACATTATTGAGAGAATCACTTTAGGCAACTGGGACAGCATGAAACGAATACCCACCAAGTCCCACCCCCCCTCCCCTCCTCCCTCACTTTCTCTTTTCAAACTTCAACTCTTTATGTTCTGAATTGGTGATGCTGCAGTTAGCTGACAGCACTGGTTTATGTTGTAGTTGAAATCATTTGAAATCATTTAAATTGTGATTTTTTAAAATAATTTTTTTATTTCAAGGTTGTGATTCTGTATGATTCCTACACTGCAGCATCTGGCTTTCAAATCTCTGTTGATTCATCTGCAGATTCTTATTTTAAACAATTCAAATTGTTTTTGCTTATTGAATCATATCACAGCTTCCCCAGGGCCCAGTGTGAAGTCTGGTTTGATCAGCAGTCCAAAACTGAACAACACTCAATCCAACAAATGTTATAAAACAGGGGAAAAAATAGGAAATCTCTTATTTAGAAAAGCTGGAACCAGATCATTCTTTGCGTTTTTTGCTTCGGTTTTAAAGAAATTACTAAAATTGCCAAATATTGAAACCGTTTTAAAGAAGTAATTAAACATTAGTGGCTTTGTCACCCATTTAATATTTAAACATCTAATATTTTATGATTCCTAACCTTCACCCAACAGCTTTAAAATACATAAATGTTACTGTACCCATCTTAATCGAGGGGTTAAAAGGAAACCGGTTTTAAAAATGCATGTGTAATTTCTTCCACTTAACCAGCAGCAGGTTTGCTTATATTGTGTGAACATAAAACAGCATCCAAGTCTCCCTGCTTTAGAGCTTGTAGTAAATGGAATATTTTCCTCCAGTGGCTTATTGAGCAGAATAATTACATTGCACATATTGAATTCCACTAATGCTCCAAAGGTAGGTCTTATTTAATACCACAACTCCCCGAGGGTGCAGAGCATGATTTGAAGCACACATCTCTTCGCTGTACATAATGCTCCAGATAGTTTATTTTTTTATTTTTTTTTTATGTATAAATCTATTTCCAAAGCTGTTTCAATAGTAAACTTGGCAGAATTGGACTGAAAGATACCTGGGAATTGAGACATTATTTCTGTGAATATCTGTTATGGTTTAAACCACAGTGATTATTCTGCCTTCAACAGGCCATATATTTATAATGCGACTCTCCTGCTGTTCATATTCCACACATAAAACATTCACACTTTTGAGAAAAGATATTAATAAGTGTGTAAATCTGTATGAAATCGAGCAGATGATTTGCATTTATGAAAAGCGATGCAACAGTTAATGATGATGGGGAACGTAACTCTCGTCATTATGGCTTCTAGAAAAAAAAATTGAATGACATGAGAAGAGATTAGGGGTGGGATTGTCTAATTTTATGAAGGAACAATCCCCACGTTTGGCTCCAGGGCTTTTTTTATTGCTGTGTGTAATACCCACTTTGGCCTGAAGATGGCAGCCAAAACCTAGTTAGCTGTCATCTAAAATTCACAGATCCATTTTCCTAATATTACTTCATAGGTCAAATATGTCTTCTCTGTAGAATTATGTTTTATGTGCGTGTGTTTATTTCACTTAAAATACAGCAGTCAGAGTATCAAGAAGAGAAATATAAGCTTTTTTTTTTTTTTTTTAACCTTTTAAGTGAAATACATCTGCAATGTTCTGCAATACAAGGAAATTTAAGAATGATGGATGACATTCCCAGAACACAATACAGTAGTTGTTAGAATGAGGACAGCAGGGACAAAATGCTGTATGATTGGCCAGAAAATAAATTGAGGGTATTTGCTGTTTTGTCAATACTTAAGAGATGGGAATCGTTTTAGAACTGGTTGTAAATCCTAGTTGGGTAATGTAGAAAAATACTCAAGGTCTCTGCGTGCATTAAGTTAAGAGTTATGTTAATGTTTCATTACAATGTGTGAATTTGTTGTCAATTAAAAAAGAAATTGAATGGAGGTGATGCAGGAGTTTTTATCCACAGTTGCAGTCTCACTTTTCCAAGTTAGGTTTTTTGGGCAAAGAACACTTCAACAACCCCCCCCCCTTTTTTTTTTTTTTGCCACAGCCAGTATGACGAGCCTTGCAGGCGACAGTTCACTACATCAGCATCTTGCTTTCACCGTCTGCTCATCCCTCCATTCTCAGCTGAGACAATCGAGGGGAGGAGAGGAAACAATGGGAGCTTTGGGTGGACGAGTTCAGGGATGGGGGGTGGGGGGGGGTTAGGAGAGGAAAAGAGTCTGTATGGGACAGACAGACAGACACACACATACACACACACACACACACACACACATGCAGGCCAACTCTCAGACAGGACAAGGGTGGCAAGGAGGGAAAGGTCATGTAGGTAAGCTATCTGGCTTGCTTTATCTGTGTGTGTGTGTGTGTGTGTGTGTGTGTGTGTGTGTGTGTGTGTGCGCGTGCGTGCGTGCGTGCGTGTGTGTGTGTGCGTGCGTATTTGTGCCTTTTTGGTGTAAGCTTGCAGGATTGTATAGATCCTGACACACACACACACACACACACACACAGACACACACACACACACACACACAGACCTACACAAGCTGCATGGCGGGCAGTCTGGGTCATGCCTGTCCCTTCACAGTCCACTGCGCCATTATTGACGGCCTGAACTGATACCCCAACAATGAGGGTGTGCACAGTCATGTGTTCACGTATGTGTAGCCAACATGCTTGTGCACACACTCTTGCATATGTGTGTTTGTGTGTATGTGTGTGTGTGCACTTGTGTAGGTAGGGGGTGGGGGATTGGCCGGTACTCTCAAAGATGTCAGGCCGATCTAAACTCCTCTCTTTATGTCTTTTTTTTTTTTTTTTTTTTCACAGCCTGTGTCGACACCAACTGCTTGTGTTTTGCACACATGCACAAGCGGCACAATAGGAGCTGGGCGGGGGAGTCGAGGGATAGGGGCCCCATTGCGGGGAGGGGCCCTCCTCCTGCCCGAAATCAATATATGAGAAGCCATGCAAGTATAACAGAATCATTACTCTCAGAGGGCTTAGGAGGGTACAATACACCAAATGGCTGGTGTGTGTGACCAAGAAATGTGTGTGTGTGTGCTTTGACACCTGTTGTCCCCTCCACGCTGGTGTCATATTTAAACCCGATGACTTGATCCGATCGGCGTTAAGAGGAGGACGCGGTCCGTGTGCGGGTTCATCCCCCGTTTGTGTTGCACCTCTTTTGCAGAATCACAACAACGCAAGCGCACACATCTAAGCGCCGCGTGTCAGACACGTGTATCGCTGTAAGGTTCGGCGCCAGGAACAACACGCTATCTCTGCAAGAAACCTGCGTCTAACAAGACTTTGTATTTTTTCTCACTAATCATGATTACTGCCACAGTCTTTCCCCTGCAGCCCACCTCTTTCTACTCCCTCACACATCAATGACAACCTCCTTTTCTTCTGCCGGTGCGTGCGGCCCCACATCCATGATGTATTTACAAGGCCTGAAATGAACAGAGCAATTATTATCAGTCATGTTAATTCTGCAGATAATGATCAAAAGCTGAGTCCTGCTCCCCTTTTTCTTTTTTTTTCCTTCTTCTTCTTCCTCCCTCTCTCCTTCGCTGCCTTGCTCTGGGGAGCTAACAGCGGTGACAAACCTCCGCTTTTATTATTTCATGGCCTGTTTAAAGATTTAGTGAGGCCCACAAACCACTACTTTTAATGACCAATTAACAGGCGCAAAGCTCTCTTCGGAGAACCGCGGCCTCGTTCAGGATTTGCTAGAGTAAACAGTGGTGCAGCACCGGTGGTATGCCTCGTTATACCGGCTCACCGTTCCAAACTCGCACGCATGCAAACAGCAAATGCATGATGCACACACACACGCACGCACACACACGCGCGCGCACACACACACACACACACACACACACAAATCCTCTCCTCCACTGCTTATTAAAACCTGAAGGAGCAGCAGTACTTACCAAAACCTTGAGAGAGAGTCAGTCAGCAAGAGTCAAGAGTGAAGAATCTCAGACTCCCACTGGGTACATTTTATTTATTTTTCTATTTATTTATTTATTTATTTGTACAATTTTTCTCTTGCTTTTTTTTTTTAAATTTCTCTTTTTTTTTTCTTTTTTTTTTTTTTTCCAAGGGGTTAAAATATAAAATGATAAAACTGGCTGTGAAGCCAAGTCCGATGGTTGTTGAAGTGAGAGTAAATGAGTGGAGCCTGGATCATTAGCATTGCTCAATAATGTAGCTGGGGGGTAGGACAGCAGCACTCAAGGCCACAGGCTTTCTGAGCGGCTAATTTGGACCCGTCTTGTTTACGGGTACGGCAAACTGGCCTCTCAAGATGACTGTCAAGCTGAGGCGAACTCCCCAAACTAAACAAACACAAGTGGATAGACACTCCTCGATGAAATCCATAATGCGCTTGAGTGATCAAGCATATAGCTAAACACATCCATAGCTTGATTCACCCCCGTAACTTCTCAGCAGAGGGTTGAAAGGGGGTGGGGTGGGGGGTGGGGTGGAGATGCTTTACCGCGCTGACTTCTCCTGATAGGATGCTACAGTTGTTTTTCTAAAGAAATGCCTCTTCTTGATCGATTGTAGGTTAATTATAAAGAGTAAAGTACATTTTCTTGGACTTCTTTGATCGTAAACAGAATGACTGTAGGGGTTATATCTGTGTACGCTGGGATTTTGATAGGTGATGGTGATTAAATGGAGGTGGCGTATATAGGGTTGCTCCCATCTATCCATCCATCCATCCATCCATCCGTCTATCTGTGTGTAACAGATGTTATAGTGGTACGGTTCCTCCTCGTCTCCTCGACAACCACTTTAGCAGTGGCTCTAAATGTGTGCATGTCGTGATTGGTCAACTTTTAGAATTTTTCAGGTTTATTTGGTACAATTTTAGTCACATTTGGGCCTCGCTGCATAGATAGATGAATAGACACATAGATAAATAGAAATTATATGAGCAATGTCGTGTTCCTACTTTGTTGCCCCCCCTTCATCGCCAGCAGGACAGTCTTTGACGTAAAATCTTTTTGTGTTTATTACATAGCACTTGTTTAATGATTAATTTCGAATCAGGAAGCACCTCCATTATAACGCCACACGTACACTAACTGCACATGTACACTACTTGCACAAGACTGAGCCGCCTCCACTCTGCCTATGGCTGCTTGTCTGTTTGCTATGTTCAAACTCAGGGACGGACAGAATAACGCTTTGCATCATAGACCCCATAACCCCCCATTTACTTTTTCCCCCAATTACAAAGCAATGTTGCGCTGTTTGCTTATGCAAACCTGTATTTACATTCACTCCACAGACGCTCTATCAGCACACCGTAGTGTACAGAACACACACACGGCGACAGAGTATTGTCTAGAAGAAGGGGTGCTGGGGGAGGATCAGACAACGTGGTTAATAAGACAGTGTGTTGATTGTATTTGTTTTCCATTTGTCTCTCATGGTTTGCATTGCAGACGCTCAGAGGTAATTAAGCCACTAAGTGAAACTGAAATAAGGCGAGTCATGGCGCGAGCGCCTCGGCGGCATTATGATCCGAGAACAACGGATGCAGAATGACAAGAGGTTTGGAAGAACAATGAAGGAGAATGGAAAATCCTCCCCATCAGGAATATCCTATTGTAATAGGCAGACAAGTAGGAAGACAAAAAGACACGATGAGAATTACAGCACGTTGGTGTTTAGCGTAGCGCGATGAAAGCATGGCGTTTGTTCGACATGTAAAGACAACAATATAGTAAAGGAGAGATGAGACGAAAAAAAACCCCACGCTAAGTAAAACGTATAAACAAGTTAAAAACGTGTCGCACACCCCGGTATCTGTCCTCCCCCTGCCCCCTGCTGGACGCTCTACTTTCTGGAGGACCAACAGAAGGATAGGGGATCTCTCTCTCCTGAATCCTCCTCTGTTCTTTTCTCCCTCTTAACCAATGAACCCCATCAACAAATCAATGAGCGGGGGGGATAAACACAATTCCCCCCGTAGAGGTGACTTATAGAAAACAATTTGAACCCGTGCACCTCACTTCAGACGATCCGGCCCAGTCTCCATACTGTATGGTTCTAACCTCAAACCTCCTCTGTCTGGCAGTCAATTGAAATTAGATTCCCAGGTAAAGCGTGTGTGTGTGTGTGTGTGTGTGTGTGTGTGTGTGTGTGTGTGTGTGTGTGTGCGTCATTCCTACACTGGAGAAACACACATGCTTGTGTAAACACAGCTATTGAATGCTAACAGATGCAGCAGCTTTTGATTGAAAAAGAAAACGAGACGTCGGGCGTCAAAAAGGAGATCGCTGATCTTCCGATGACGCCGACGGGTTATATTTATTTATTTAGGTTATCAAAGATCGACGACATTGATACGGCGATTGAAGATAATGGCTCATAGCGAGATGTTTGATAAATGACTGGATAATTAATGAACACGTATCCAAGAGGAGTTGCTTGTTGTACTTGTGTCTGGGGGAGTTCAATGTCATTATTGATCTTTATTCTGTTTAATTTATCCTTGAATGAAAATGAGCGTCAGAAGTCTGCCATCGGAAAAAAAAAAAAAAAAAGGAAAGTCCACCAACGCGGTTTGATTTCACCTCCGACGCGGAACGACCTCGCCGAACCTAATGACCTACAAAATCAAAAATGACACGCGGGATCTAATGAGAGGGAGTCAGAAGAAGACGTGGAGATGAGGCTTTGGCGTAGGGGGTAAAGGATGGGGGTGGGGTGGGGTGGGGGGGGTTGCACTGGGGAACTCTGGGAGGTGCTGGGGGAGTTAGAGGAGCTTGGGTGAAGAAGCTGCAGAGGAAGAGGAGGAGGAGGTGTGGGTTTGTAAGACCAGGGCCTTGTGCTGAGTGGGCCCTCAGAGGGGCTCCATCCTCTATTTGCAGATCTACGGAGGTGGGGGTGCTTTTGCATTACCTTCTTCTTTATTCTGTTCACCCCCCCCACACACACACCCCTCTCTCTCTTCCAGTCTCTGTCTCCGTCTCTCTCCCTTTCTGGTCATGCTAATTGCTCCCAAGGTCAGAGCGTTGGCTGCACTCCCCTGAACACCCTCCCTCCTCCCACCTCGCTCCTGACCCCCCACCCCCACCCCCCACCCCAATCCCAGCCCTGACTTTGAATGGCATGTTTTGATCAGGCCTAATTTGATTGGTCAACACTGTCTGGGGGTGGATAGGGACAGCGCTTTACAGCCCGCTGCTTTTTGATGTGTGTGGATGCGTGCGTGTGTGTGTGTGTGTGTGTGTGTGTGTGTGTGCGCGTGTGTGTGTGTGTGTGTGTGTGTGTGTCAGGGTGATGCATGTCAGGTTATGAAGTGTCGACGGATGAGTGCATGAGAGTGTTACACATCAGCGGGGAAGTGTTTTTTGAGGGGTGTCAGAATGTGTAAAGGGGAGTGCGTGTAAAGGGTGGTTTATGTCATCGGCGAGGGTGATTTTGTGTACTTGAGAGTCAAGGAGAGTTTAATGTGTTGTGATACAGCATATGGAGAGTGTGTGTGGAGAAATACGATCCGACTCGGATTAAAATGCTGCTGGTCAAGTAAGAATCTCCGACCATTTTTAGTTTTTTTTATTTTTATTTTTTTTGATAAAAGCTCGAAATGTTCTGCGCTTTTGAAGGAATTGTGTGTTACTGGAAGACAAATGTTAGAAATGCACACGTTTGTGTGGTGGATGGAAGACGATTCTGTTAATGAGTAAATTAATTAATGTCCTGCAATTTCTGTCTTTTGTCTTTACATCGCAGAATATCTTGTTAAAACTACGGTTGTTTTTTCTTGTATCGATTAAGCGGCGGTTTTTGTTTATTACGCTGTAATGATGTTTGACATCGTCAGGTTCATGCCCGATGACATTCTACATCTGAACCTCAGTTCACAAATCATTCCAAATGAACGTAAGCTGGATTTCTAACAAAAATCTAATCTGAAAAAAATCTCCACAAATTATAAAGAGGAGCACATTCAAGATATCTTCGGCATCTGACAGAGCAGTTTGCATATTTTCAGTCATTTCAAAACTCTGAATTTCCCAGTTTGAGACCATTAAAGTATATCTAATATAATTTCACAAGTAAAATATAGAACACATAAAAACATGCAGATATTTGGATGTTATCTCGATAAGACTCATTTTTAAAACATCTCTCCATTAAAACCAACAGAAGGAGTTTGGTTCCTTCCCTTTTCTCCAGTATCCCCCTTCCCTGGAGGATGGAAGCAGCAGCATCCCCTCTGTGGGTCTCCCTGCCTCCGCTACAGTCAGATCCCCTGCGAGCGCCGGTGCTCGAGGTGCAGTCGGAAGTCTGAGGCAGGCGAACGGGCCATGTGTGTCTGCTGTCTGACAGCGGCACTGATCCGGCCCCTATGAGTGAGATTGATAGGACCTGTGATCAGGGACGCCGCTCTCCCTCCATCGCCGGCGAGATGGATCACATCACACTGCCGTCTCCTCCGCTTCCAGGATAAATGAACTGAGAGGGAATCTATCAAGGAAGAGAGAGGGAGAGATAGAGGGATGCTGATGAGGATACGGAAGCAGGAAGGGAAGGAAAAAGGTGAAGAGTAAAGAAAGGCAAGCGGGGGGAAAAAAGACGGAAAGAGTTAAAAAAAAAGAAGATGCAGGGAGAAGGAGGTGAGAGGAGGAGAAACGGAGATGGCTTTGGAGGCCCTTGCTGCTAGGTCAACCCCCCCTCCCTCGCCCCGGTCCCCCTCACAGGTTAGGTGTTAGGGTGTGGACTTTTTTTGTGTTTGGCTGTCAGACAGCTATTTGTCACAGTGAGCGATCTGACGCTCCGCTGAATCAATCACGCGGAACCGCTGTGGGTTGTGTGTACAGTATACGTGTTTGTGCGTCTCGATACAAAAGCGTGTTTGCACACACACACACACACACACACACACCTGAATGTATGTATATTCATATAGCAGGAAGCCATGCTTAACGCACAAGGACCTGTGTTGTGGGCGGAGCAGGACTCATCTCTCCAAAGTCTCTAAATCACGCTTTCCTCGTAGTCGCGATCGTTACTCGACCCCCAGACTCCTTCGCTTCCTCGCCGCTCATTTGGTCCGGCATAAATTAGACTTTGTCATGGCTGATTGGAAATAGGCACCTTATTGCATTAGGCCACGGCTTATTAAGCAAATGTTCCTAAGACAAGCCTTGCTTAACTGGGTGACACCTTCTCAATTAGGTCGCCTGTGAAATATGCCCAGGATAATTGCCCCCAATCCAGGGCTCATGAATTGGATTAGAACTTCTCTCCATCGACTTGCTTATCTCGCAGCTCAAACTGAAAGTGATTTTTCCGAGGCATCTGTAGTGACATCTTCCCTCTGATGTTTGCGTGTGTGTGTGTCTGCATAAGGCATGACTTTTTTGTTCATGTGCACGCGTGTGGATAACAAGCTGACATGTTGTGTTTTCTACCAGATCTACCGCTTATGAGATCCCATCCTCTCCGATGGGGGTGTGTGTGGGGGGTGGGGGGGTGGCACGTGCCTCCAAAAACCTTTCCCCAATGATTGTAATTGACTGATTGGTGAGCCCTTAACTTTCTCTGCCTCCTTCAATAATCCCAACACGGCTCTCGAGTGGCTCTAGGCTGTCTTTACAAGTGCCTGCTTGTGTACTTTATGATTGCCTGATGTGAAAATGGCAACGGTGGTACGAGGGGGTAATTTGTCGGTACCCAACAAAGAAATGTTGTAACAATTAATCACGGGGTGAAGACTGAAGAATGTGGTAATTATGTTCATTAAGTGGTGAGCACGAGGGAAATTATCTGGCAACAGCTTGGGTTGTTGTAGTCATGTCGGACTGACATTTTCTAATAATTCAATGCTTCTAAAGGGTTATCCCTTCTCATGTAAATGAGATGATGGGTGAGGATTATTATTATGTCACCAGCGCGTGTGACCACGAAAGGGTCATCCGGTTTAAAGTGGGGGAAAAAAAAAAAATCCAGTCCATAGGAGTTTATACAATATTCTGGACGTCATTTGCTCCTCAAACGTCATGTGACATAGAGACGTATTGTAAATCGGTCACATCAAATTGTCTGTGTGTGTGTGTGTGTGTGTGTGTGTGTGAGCAGGAGTGTTTTTTTTGTCTTTCATGTGGCCACACACAAGAAGTTGTAGACTTAATGAAATGATATCCTCGTCTTTATAGAGTGCATTGCATTGTGGGATGCATACGCTTCCATGCATATCTTGAACTTGGCATTATCATTATGAACAGTTATTATAGTCATTTTGGATGCATTAGTGAAACAAGAAAGGAGACATCAATTCAAAATCATTAGATGACGCCAAACAGGATTATCTGAAGCTGCTAAAAACAATTAATTTATAAATCCAAGTAGAGTTTAATAAATGACGCCCCTGATGTTTCCTGCCACGGTATTTTGCATCTTAAGTAGACCTGAACCCTTGCAGAACTTTAAGTCACATGCGTCGTGAGAGACGTGACCTTTGTGATGAAACTATTTAAATTTCAAAGGGTTTCAGATATTCCTAGATGATGTGACACCTTTGGTAACACGCTCCACACAGTATTTATTCCAAACAACAGTGTGATGGATTCTTCTACCGTTGCTCATCTCATGAATCTACTTTCTTTCCAACTTTGAGCGAATAAGACTTCTGCAGGCCCCGATGGATCCTCGAACAAAAAAAAAAGCTGAAACTTAAATCCTTGCTCACAAATCCCAGCCTTGTAGATACAAAACCTGGAAATGCCATCGGGCTAATTAAGCTGATTGGCTCCGTCTGTCCTGAAAGAAGGCCGGGCTGCCAATCAAACGCGGATGTTCCTCCTGTAACAAACTCTGGCTACGGCCTTCCTTTCCCTCTTGAAGCCGCTGGAAGAATCAACCTGACAGTAGAGCGTGTGATTGGACAGAACTGTGCAGCCTGTACTTGTCAATCAATCAGGGGGAGAGTTGAGTATTTCCCGACCGTTTGACAATGCTCGCCCACCTCCGAAGCCGCGAGGCGTGAAAATAATAGATACTTAGGATGAAGACTCCCAGTATAATCATACCAACCTGAAGAAGACACCCAAACCTCCTCTTTGTGCACACATGGTGCAGTCCGTTCCTTCCCGACATGCTCCCTCGTCTATCTCCGTTTTTTAAAAAAAAAAAACATCTACAGGTATCTTGTGCTCTCGAGGAGGGCAAGGCAAGCGGAGACAAATAGCGTGGGCTTTTTTAAAAAATTTTTTTTATCACCAAAGCCCTCCTGGAAAGAGACAATAGCCACACAGGTCTTATTTTAGTCACTGCCTTTTGTGGCTGCCAGCTTTCTCCTGCTCCTTCTCTCCCTCTTTTCCTTTTTTATTTTCATGTGTTTTTCCTTGGGCGCAGTTCTCTTTCCCTCTCTCTTCCTCGTCTCTTCCCTTCTCTTTCAATTGCGAGCCTATTTGGAGCATGTTTGTTTTCACGCTTTCGCCTCTCGTTCTCAATCACTCCCTCACTCTCATTTTCTCTAGCCTTGCCCTCCTCCTTCTTTACCCTCACTCTATGTGTGTGTGTGTGTGTGTGTGTGTGTGTGTGTGTGTGTGTGTAGTGTACATCCATCGATGGATGTGAGGCGTGTATAACCTCAGGTAAGCTCAACGAAGCAGCCTGACTAGCCAGAGTGTCTGTGGGAGGCTCTGGCTCATCTCTGCCTGCATCCCTGTAGCCTTAATCTGTGACAGACCATTTCATAATCACAGCCAAGGGGGCTTCTCTCTCTCTCTCTCTCTCTCTCTCTCTCTCTCTCTCTCTCTCTCTCTCTCTCTCTCTCTCTCTCTCTCTCTCTCTCTCTCTCTCTCTCTCTCTCTCTCTCTCTCTCCTATCTCCTCCCCCTCCTCCCCCACCTCCACCTCTTCTTGTTCTTCTTCTTGTTCTTCTTCTCCTTCCTGTTCCTCTTCCTGTGCTCCTCATCATCATCATCTCTCTCTCTCTTTCCTCGTTCTTTTAAAAAAAAAAAAAAAATTATAAATTTTTTTTCTCTCCCAAAGTGCAATAATTCACAGCCATGCACCCTCCCACAGGCGGATTAGCAGGCGGCGTGCTCGTCCTACATAATCGCAGCACAATGGAGCCTATATGCGCCGCCGCCGCCGCCACATCCACACCATCGGGGTACAATGCATCTGTGTGACCCCCCCCCCCCCACACACACACACACACATACCAAGTGACATGGGATAAAATGGACCCCCATCTTGCATCCATCACCTGCAGGACAAGCAGGGCCGACCAGGGCCCCTTGATCCATGATGGTAACCCGCTTTGCAAAAAAAACACAAAAAAAAAATCCTCACATCGTCCACATACGTAATAAAGATCCCCTCTTTGTGTTTGTCTTGGAGTGACTTCTTATTTGTCTCGTAATTAGTGTTTTGGTTTCTTTCAGGCTTCGCCCAGCTTTGATAGACTCTTCATTTAGACGTATTAGCTCTCTTTGAGCCTGAGTGCGTTAACAATACACCCAAATTAATTTGGAACCCTTTCTTAAACGCGGATGTCACATATTTTCATACGTTTGAACAAATCTCTACGCAGCCCTCGCCTACTTACAAATTGTTCCGCAAGCCCAGTCAACCGCATTGTGTTCCATTAACATATTGTAAAAAAAATCGGAAAAAAAAACCAAGCATCTCGTGATTCAATTTTCATTGTCGGAATAATAGCTGAGCCGATTAGCAGCCATTGGAGAGGCAAAACATCATTAGGCTCTTCAATCTGTTTGAGTAATTAAACCATTTTTTTTGGGGGGGGGGGGGTCTTCTCATGTTTGCTGATTCAGTCAGAAAAAAAACGAAAAAAAACACAACAACAAAACAAAACCTGCTCTTGAGCGCCGCAGATATATGTAATGTTACATTTATGTATTAGCTTTAAAGGGCTTAAGTGTGAAGCTGCGTACAACATGCTCCGGTAACGGAATGTCAAATAGGATCCATCGCTTCATTCCAATGTTATTTGATATAATGCTATAACGAAAGGCAAAGGATTTATACCGTATTAGTATCATCAGATTTAAAGCCACAAATCCATTCTATATCCTCCAAGTTTTTTTTTTTCTACTAACATTTTCCGGGCGCTTAATTTAATTCTCTCTGAAAGTGCCAGGCGACCGCTGTTATTTGGTGTCAGTTGAATGGAATCATTTGCACATACTTTTCACCTAAACTGTAGAAATCCAGGAGGCAATTGCATGCCTTGCTGTATCACACAACTACACCAAATCTTTTTTTTTTTTTTCTTCTTCTTCTTCCTGTTCCGTTGTTGGTGAAAGCACGCTATTAGGCTCACTTTCAAAGCATGCAGCTGGAAATACCTGGGACCATCCCATCCTATTTGATTCATCCAGCTTTGCCTTAATCAGATCTGCCGTGTTGCCCCTGTAAAACCAGCACTCCATTTTTTCCCATTCACTCCCTTTTTCCAATCAAACGGCCACAGGTTTTCCCGGCGCCTCGACCTATATGTAAACACATTCGGCGCCGTGTTGCTTCCTCTTCTCCTCCTTTCATCCCTTTTCTATTTTGCCACCTCAGCACAAGCTCACACCCTGGTAATCCCTCACCAGTCAGGACAAAAATGAGCGACACGGGGTGGGTTTTGCAGCTGGAAAACGCAGCTTCACCTGTGCACGAGATCCCACATGGATTCCGCTCCTAACTGGGCCTACAGATCTGGAAACGTCTTAAATACGGGGACTCCATGAAAAGCATCACTGCAAAAAAAAAAGATACGTTTGCTCGCCACCTTCTACTCTGCAGGTCCTAGGCCTGCTAATCCTCATCCCTGTTGAGGTAGATCCTGAAATGTGTATCCGGTTGAGCAGAGGCATGCTTTCACACTCTTGTGTGTGTGTGTGTGTGTGTGTGTGTGTGTGTGTGTGTGTGTGTGTGTGTGCAAGCTGACAGGCATGCATGTTAAAACTGAGATTTCATGCAAAGATATTTTTGAGGATGCATCTAAACACACAGTTACGTGTTTGGATACATAAAGGTAAAGAGTCGGCGTTGGCCGTGTGAAGAAGGGACTGGACTCGCCTCGCTGGTGTGGAAAAAGATGGAGGGATAAATATTCATTATAATAAGAACAAGTATAAAAGAGGTAGTGCATATAGAAGACAGAGGAGGAGTTGATCCTGTAGGCTGGTGAGGGCTAAACGTTGTTAATGTTATGCTGCTGTTGTCTCACTCTTAGTTTTGCTCTATCTCCCCCCTTTTCCCTCTATCTTCCCGTCTCTCTCTCTCCGTGTCAGCCCTCTGATTTATGGCTCTGTTTAAGCGAAGGCCACACGTCTCTCCCGATGCTGCTGTTTGTTTCAACCTTGCTTCATTTTTCCACTCTTACCCCCCTCCCCCCTCCCTCCCTTCTTCTGAAGGCAACCGGGAACCAACAAAAATTAACCCTTGGCTCTTACGCGCACAGCAGAGTGTGTTTTGGGGCCCTCCCCTGGTTGCGCCCCGCTTCGGCAGGAACTCGACGGAGCTTGGTGGCGTCTCCGCTGCCGTTCCTGACAAAGCGCCCCGGCGGCGGGCCCAGCCCCTCCGCTGTTGATGTTTTTGGCGCACGTGGAAGATGTAGAAAAATGACACGCCACAAGGATGCCATTAATAACATTCACAGGCAAGGTTGGAAAAATGGCCAGCGTCACAAGGCCCTTTTATCAGCCTAATTTCATAAGAGGATTCCATGTCTGAGCAGGAAGAAGTGGCCATTTTTCCTCTTCTTTTATATTGTAAACAGCCATTACTTGGAGAGGTTTACCGGTCTCCTCTGGCAGTAAGTGGATATGAATTTCAAACCCCAACCATCCTTTCATATCAGTCCCGCTCACAAACGCTTTGACATAATCGTGACATCAGACAGGCTTCACTTTCTCCACGGCACCGGGGGTTCAAACTGCAGCGTAATTCATCGCATTTACTTGATGACTTTTTTTTTTCTCTTCCTATTGGTGACGCTGAAAATTAGTTCTTATAGATTTTCCCTGAGAACTAAAGCAATTGTTTTGGTAAATCAAAGAGGCAGCTGGAGCCACAATTACATATTGTGAGTGTGATTGTGTTGCCATTGATTCTAAACGTCTAAAGCACTGAGAGGGATGTGTTTGACTTGGCTTTGTGTATTGTCGCTGGGTTTTCTGCTATCAGGCGGTATTGTACTGTATTTGCACTTCTTCTTCCCCTTTCTCTGTCTGCGCCTTTGTGGCAGGCTGGCATGGAGGAGGCTGTTGTTTACCCTGGTAAGCTGCCCATTGTCTCTGCTGGGAATTCCCCTTTGGGAGAGAGCGCCACGGGAACAAGACGGGAAACCGCGGAGGGTGGCGGTGGGGATTCCTCGCGTCCGCTGGGAACCGATGCCACGGGTACGATGGCCTTCCCCTGAGATCGGACGCCTTTGTGAGATAGAGATAACAAAAGAAGGGAAAAAAATGGGAAGACCAGAAACAAAAGCTGGAGAAAGAGGTAAGACAAAGTAGAGGACAAACATAGGAGTTCAAAGTAAGAGAAGAAGTGCTAAAAGTATTGAAGCAAATGAAGAAATTGGGGAGATAAGTTCCAAAAAGTGTTGAAGGAAAAAGAAGAGTTCCAAACAGAAACAAAAGAGTCAGGTTTATGGTGTGGTGAGATTTTTAATTGTCTTCAGTGTTTAAAACAAATGAAACTGATCATTCATGTCACGTTCAGCTGATATCGACTTCCTACCTAAAATAATAAAAAACCTAACAACTTATTTTTTTTATTTCTTTCTTATGCATCATATTTAGAAAAATAAATCAAAAAATATTCTTCTCTCTCTGCCAAAGCCATCACGTCCAAAGTTGAGCTTCCTGTAGTATGGTCTAATCCTCACGTACCTCTGGTTGACAGTCTGTGCTGACCGGAGGCCCTGCGAGCCTGGGGCTGGAGTAGAAGGTGTGCCCCAGCTCAGGTGTGCAGCTCGTGGACGCGGGGCGCTGACAGGTCTGGTTAGTCTCCTGGCTGGATGCGATTTGACAGCGGTGAGGCTCACAGGAGCCGGTAGGCAGGTCGGATGCTGAGGGCCTAATGGGGGGGGGGGGGGTTGGTGGGGGGGTCAGGGGGTGGACCACATAGAACAGCACTGAGTCACATCTCCAGTCGAACAAGGTGAACTGTTGCTCAATCAGAGTCACTTCCTATTGCTCTGCTTTTCTTTCTAATCACAACAGAGAGCTTGGATAGATTGTGTGCACTTTAATAAACATTCAGTGTTTTCAAAGTAAAATTGTCCACTTATTTGAGTAACAGAAATTAAATTGTATTAAATGTAATTGTTTCTCTTCTTTTCTGTTGTTATTGAGAATCGCCTTTCCCAAAAATGTTGAAGAAAATGGCCCTAATGGCTCGCGGTCTGGCTTTAGGGGAGCATTCCTCTACTTTGGAAGAAGTCGAAATGCCATTGTTTAAGATAATTGAAGAGAGGGATGTAAAGTTCAGTGGACGAGAGCCTAATGCCTTTTTAAGGTGAGCCATTTCAACGCGCGACCACATTTGTATACGTCTGGGTATTTACTCGCGAAGGGAGGGAGGTGACCTTTCCGTGTGGAGATGGTGTCTGCATGGAAATGCTGCTCGCTGCATCCTAATGGCCACCCAGGGCCACGTCGCCTCAACGGCCGTCCTGATATTTGCCTAAACATGTGGGTGAAAGTTCTTTTTTAAAAAAAAAAAAAAAAATCCATTCCAGAAATATTTACAGAGAAATTGTGGTCAGAAGAAATGAGGTGAGAGCGGCCAAAAGGTGGACGTGAGGATCTTGGGATATTCCTGGGATTAGGCAAACTAACGAGAGCTCTGATTGGTCAAATGTAAGAGATAGTCATCTGTTTTTAGTTTAATTTTTAATTAAAGAGTTTTAGCCTTACTTAAACGGTCAAAAGTGAACTTTGTGTGACTTTGAGCTCAAAGTAGTTTCTACTATAAAGTTTTATCTTGTGCTTCAAATAACAAAAAGACAACAGAGTCAACAGACTGACACGGGATCATTAGCAATGCTTCTCTGAGTGAGGGTTAAGGCAGAGGTCTCCCAGTCAACACGGCTCCCTGCCTCCTGCTGCTCTGCGGATCATTAGGAAAATGAACAATAGATGTGTGTGTGTGTGTGTGTGTGTGTGTGTGTGTGTGTGTGTGTATGTGATATCTGTACCACTGGTTTGTGGGTAGCCTGATTACTCTGCTCTGCCTCCTGCCTACTTACCTGCCGATCCACTGACTTACCCTTGGCGTACTAACTTCCTCCGTACACCTTTACAAAACCACCTCCGTGCGCGCACACACACACACACACACACACACACACACACACACAGACGTACAAACAGGGACTCACAAATGCATTAATTTGTCCATATTTCTCTGCAACACTTCTGAATGTATCGCATCTTGATGGACGATTCTAGGCCAGTAAATCTATTCCTCGGGGTGTCTGTGTACCTTTTGGAAAAGGCCCCCCTACCACCTGCTTCTTCCCTCTGTTTTATTTGCGGATACCCAGTTGTGTGCTCAAAAGGCAAATGGCACACAAAGATTTTAAAAGCTCATAAATGGCTGGAGCAAAAAAAACCCCGAAAGGTGGGAGAAATTAAAAGACAAACGATTGATGTCAAAATGAACAAATCTGAGCGAGAGGCTGGAGATTTTTCACCTCTGGTGGAGCCTTTGTGAGCAGCTCCCATTAGCAAGCAGAGGGGATACTGTCGGTGGGTGGACAGAGTGTGTGTGTGTGTGTGTGTGTGTGTGTGTGTGTGTGTGTGTGTGTGTGTGTGTGTGTGAGTGTGTGTCATGCTGAGCTGACGTCACATAACACGTGCTTGGCTTGTCAAAATGAAGGATGGAGATAATGTTAACTAGCGGCTCAACATCCAGGTTTTGTTTTTCCTCAGTGATGTAAAGATAAATATGTAACATAGGAAATAAACACATATTGGATTTTTACAAATTATCACAGTGACAACATGCGTACAAAATCACAGGTAGTTTTATGTTTTTTTTTATGCAAATCACCTCAGAAACAGTCAGAAAAATGAAATGCTGAAGTTGACTTTGCTTTTTTTTTGTTTTTTAACTAACGTTAAAAATGACTGACTGCAGGAATTACTGCAGAAATGCGGCGTATATGCAAATACAGGGTGTTTTTCTCAAAAAATTCAACTTGACGGCGAAGTGACCGGTGTGTTTTTTTTTAAGTTTTAATGAATCCTTCTGAGGCTACCTGAGGGGCAAAAATGATTGTTTCTTGCTGGAAAGCAAGACAACAACTTTAAACAGGAAACAACATCCAAACAATTTATAACATGCATTGAAATAAAAAGTAGAGTTCAATGGATGTCTACATATTGCATTTCCAGAGCATCTCACTATATCCTTATGATGTCATGGCTAAATCAGGTAGCAGTGCCCCGCTACTTAGTTTAGAAACCCTCTGATATAAAATGAAATTTAAGAACTAATGCTTTACAATTCAATCCACTCACTCTGATTAACTTGATGGTTTGGTTGGGTTTTTTTTTAAATAAAGGAATGAAGTTGTCTTCATATTACAAATTCCCACCATTCTTTATTTTGCAATACAAACAAATTCACACTTTGCTTTTCGCACATTAATTATGCAGTTAGAGAAAAAGCTGCAATGGTGGAAAGGAAGGAAGGTGAAAATGAGAAATTGAGTTTGTTGCTCCCTTGTTGAATATTCATATAAAATCAATTTTTGATGCTTTCAGGCGTTGTTTGTTCCAGGGGCGGCAGAGTCACTTCCTATTTGTGAAGCTGTTAGGTATCAGGAAACGGGTGAATCTGTTTTGTTGAGGAGGAGAAAGGTGTCGATGCTGCAAGGTAGACATATGTGAGGTGTCTGTGGCAGACTGGCGAAGATGTTTAAAGTGTGGCTCGATCACCAGTCCCACTCCCACCCGGAAAAATCCATTTAATTAAATTTGTGTAATACGTACGCCATTCAGTACAGGCGCCGTGGCAACGTTGATTCTCTCTGACAGTCAGTGCGGTGCACGCTTGATGGCCACTTCTGTGGCTCTTCCTAGTCACCCGTCATAATTTTTTCTTGCAGTTTGTTTCACCTCTCCGAAATGTTTGAGAGCACTTAAAGATAATTATTGCCAAATGATGCTCTAATGAGGGGAACAACTGTTTTTGCGTGAGAGCTGGGCCTACTTACTGTGCAGCTACCTTTTTAGGCTTCATTTTGTTTTTGCCCGTTTGACAGTGTCAGACTTTCTATAGATGTTGCCTCAATCTGACACGTGCCATAATAATTGGCTGGGGCTCGGAAGATGCAAATTGCTGAGGATTTATTAAAATGCACCTTAAAGGGGTTAGAAATGTCTGTTGGAAAGTCAAATTACCATTTTGCCTCTCTTTTGAGTTTTTTTTTTTTTTTTGTCAACATCTCTTGAACTTCCTGTGCTCTTGGAAGAGGTCAGACGCAGCCCTCCATTTGTGGAGGAGGATTTTCGTCTCTTGTGGAAATTTGCAAGGCATTTAGAGCTATCGGAGAGGGTCAGGGACCTTTCCTTTAATTTCCCTTTATCTTCTCTACCATGCTGCATGACCCTAAGCAAAGTGCTGATGTCTGGCCTGTCTCTAGTCATGATGTTTATTTGTGTACCTGTTTTCCCTTCTCACTCAAATGAGAATTTTCTTTCAAGAACTTGCCCCATACCAACATTATATACGTAAACCGTTTTGCGCATCTGTCTATGTTGTATCTGAGTAACATAACGGATTAAGATTTCACCAATATCAACGACAGATCTGGAGAGATTCAGGGTAACAATGCATGCATCCCCTGGAAAAAAACAAAAAACCTTCCTGCAGGTAAAGCTTTTGTGTAGCAGCCTGATCTTCCACAGGAATATTAATGACTGCTCCATTGTTTCCAGTCCACACACCGGTCTCTACCATGTGGCTATTTTGCATCTCTTTGAAAAAAAAAAAAGCGTTGCATTGTGTCGCTGGTCAGCCATGAGTGACATTTGTTTCTCGTCAGTGACATAACAACACAACAATGAGTGCAGAAGGATGAAAACCTTTTTTTTTTCCTACAAGCTTGCCAAGAAGACATTAACGCAAACATTTCCCCAGTAATCCGTAACCGAGACGCGCAAGCAGGGGGCTGGAACTAATGAAGACAACTATTCAATTATGAGCTCAATTAATGCAAGTGCCCGGAAGCACGGATCACAGATGAACCATGCAGATAGCCTTAGATGTTGTGGACCACAACTGGAGGCGAACAACACACCCAGGCATTGAATTTCTCCCTCAATCCCTTGGCTTAGCACTCATGGCTGTCTCCACTTTCAAATGGCTTTATGGGCTCATGAGAGCGACATGAGAGTCTGCTTCAAATCCATGCTTTTGTCCACTGTGCAGGGTCATAAGGATATGAACTGACTTTGCGCAGATGAAGCCCTCAATCTCTCCTCATATATCAGTTTGTTGTTTGTTCTTCTCTCCAGAGATTCATTTCTATCTACGCTATATTTGACCAAGCACAGCAAAAAAAAAGAAGAAGCCCAATTTAGCCTTATTTCCCTGTTTTTCCAGGTTTGATTCTTGCTTTTGCTCCTATCGATTTCATACAACTTACATCCTGTTTCTTCTGTGTCTTGTTTTTGGATAAAACCGCGTTGTTTACTGAGTGCGATGACCCGTTGGGCATCAAGATTATTCTTAACCCTCTTTCTAGCTGTGGGTTTGTAGTGTATTGATAGGTACCCATGTTTTCTTATAATTAAGCGCC
The DNA here is from genome assembly GCF_040054535.1 of Antennarius striatus. Lineage (NCBI taxonomy): Eukaryota > Metazoa > Chordata > Actinopteri > Lophiiformes > Antennariidae > Antennarius > Antennarius striatus. The sequence goes on along the minus strand of NC_090784.1, from coordinate 19,809,464 downwards.
TACCACACCACAGATGGGACTCAGTTCAGACCTCTTGGCCCAATTAAAACCAGCTTTCCTATCTCAGTGCTACCTGGACTGTTACATATATAAATACATGATTTTGATTAACAGGATTGCAGCGATACAGCTGTTGCTTCAGTTGATACACGATGCTCGCTTCCTCATGATGTAAAGCAACTGTGAACCGCCGCATGATATTACATCTTAATATAAAGCACCTTATCGCCCAAAGGGAAATCTTCCCCACTGATTAAAGATTAAAGATGAAAAAACAAGGGCTTTGCAACAGAGGAAAAAAAGAAAATCTTTAATTATTTCCCTAGAAATAAAATAAAATGGCAAAGGCCGCTGGGGAGTTGTGTCTAATTATTTCATTTATCTGTAAAAGGCCTCATGAGGATGTCGTCTTCCTTTATTTTAATTTTTCTTCTGTCTTTATACCTTCAGCATCGTTCTTGTTATTGCATTATGTTACAACTCTTCCTCCTTAGCACACCTTTGCATTGCATGTCGAAGACAATGACTGATGGGCATGCATTCGCTGAATTAGGAGACACTGATGCTAATTAGGTTGAGTGATTCAAAGTAGTTTATGTTTCTCTGAGAGTCATTATCTGCAGATCTTTGTTAAAGCCACTGGCATAAAAAGATCCATCTATCCCTTTCACACGTTAAACGCCGTCACAGATTTGAACGCCAGTATTTCTTACGTGTTATTTCTGTTTTATCTCATGTGTGGTCATCTCCCTCACACCAAAAAAGTTCCGCAATTTCTACCATCAGGAGGGAGTTTGTTCCCGTTTCTTCACAACTTGAAACAAAGAAGAAGAAAAAAAAAGAAGCTTTTTTTTCTTGTCTTTTGTTTGTGAAATCTATAAATAATGAATGAGTAATGAAACCTAATAATTGCCTGATGTTTCAGCGAGTGTGTTATCGAGTTGTTGGTGTTAAAGCCAACCGACACTCATTGCACCCTTGGAAGCAGTCATATTGCACTTTTGACATTCTGTTTTTTTCTTTCTTCTTCTCCTCCTTTAGCATAAAAATCCAGTGGCATAACTGACATAATGACAGCAGGCAGCTGCTGTGGCTACTGTTGTTAACTCATGATATGTTGTCACTTCTCCTTGCTTTTTTGCACAAAGTGCTCGGATGATTACGTCGATATTTTTTCAAAAGTTTGTGTCTTGTTTTGACTTTTGTTTCCCTGAATGCGGGTTTGGTGGAGATGGTGGTGGTGGTGGTGGTGGTGGTGGTACCGGATTGGTTGAGGTCTAGCCATGACCAAAATTGGTGATGTGCTGCTGGGAATGTGTGTGTGCAAGTGTGTAAGGTGCACCCAAAAAAAGGCATCCCCCGGTGAGGTGACAGTGGCGGCTAAGCCAGTAAACAACAATGACAGTAATCATATGTGTTTGTGGTGCTGTGCTTCATCACCTGTCCAGCACCAAGGCTTGTTAAAGGACAAATTACTCTTAATAACGCATATTCTCTATCCTCATCCCTTCGTCTCTCCTCCGTCTCTTTCCTGTTAATGCTCCTTTTGCTCCCCGCAGCCCTGCCCCCACCTGATGGGGGCCGTGTCGCCGGGCCATTGGGCGGAGGGATCGGGCCTGGCTCCGCTCCGAGATTGATTACCCCTCTAATCTCGGGACTGCCAGTGTGTCTCCAGGGCGAAAACTCCAACGCGAATCCCTCCCCTTCTGCCCCAGCTCACACCCTTCGTGTGTCTTTGTGCCCCCTCTCTCCCTCTTCCTCCATCCCCTTCATCCCTCCGTCCCTGTGCTGCCAGAGGCACTGAGGGACGACACTAAGTCACGGCTCCAGACAGGGCCACTCGCTTGCAGTGCCTGCCTTGTTCACCATATGTCATGGCAAATGGGGCTCCCGTGGACTCTGCCATGGACTTGCAGGAAAAAAAAAAAATGACGTGGGGACACGGATAGGGGATGAAGGTTGGAGGCTGCATGAGTCGAGCTCTGGAACAGAGCAGGAAAAAAACGCAGTTAAACTTAGGCTCAGGGATTTTGAGAAGAAAAATCACGAAATTGTTAGATTTTTAAACGACGTAGGTAAAAAGAGACCCTTTCAGATTTTTTTGGAGGGAGATGTTGATATGTGAGGTCTCTTCGCTGCCTCCCTTACCATGTTCACACGTTTGTCGTTGATGGGTTCCGGTGACGACACGACTTAGACCGCGCATTATCACGAGACGCATCAAGGACACGAGACGCGTGACGACTCGTAAAAGGTGACAACCGCGCGTGGCGATGGTACGACCTGTCATCCACACGCCGGCGAAATGAACTCTCTTTGGTGGCACTCCGGCGCTCACTCGCTGGAGAGACTTTCACTTTGGCTGGGTGGTGACGTTACCTTTCAGAATGTCACTGACATTCATCTCCTCTTTTAAAAATCCTGATTTATTTAGGACGAGAGCGGGAATGGTGTCGGAACTCTCTGACAGAACAATTAGCACTGTCGAGATTCTGCACTCAGGAGAAGGAGTGGAAATAGCGAGGAATATGATTAGGAAATATGAGAATCTAGAGTTTAATTTGTTTTTCCTGTCTGAGGAACATAATGACGTTTCATTTGAGCTAATTTCACACCCCAACGTTGATATTGCCCTTATGAATTCATGCCCAAATGCTAAAATCTACCTCTTCTGGTCTGTCTTGCTCAGGCCTTCCCACTTCGATCGTGTTGGCTTCTTAATTCAAGAATGTGACTCCAGAAGACAAACAGAAACAGAAGCCTGATGGACTAACTGCTTCGTGAATATAGAAGAGGAGGGAGCTGGAGCAATGGTTGACAGACATTGTTGAATTCTCTATGCACAACCTTGCAGTGCTCTGTTAATAAAATACACTTCATCTAAAGTGTTCACGCTCATTCAGACAGAATTTTAATTTTATTCCAAACCCGCTGCTGACAACAGCGAAAGCAGATAATAATAGGAAAGCAAGACAATTTCCTGAGTGCCACATGCAAAGTTTCAAGCAGTTTTTCAAGTAGAAATTTTATTCACTAATCTACCTGCTACTCCCAACACACAGGATGAGTAATATTTAAAAAGCAGAGTTCACTCCTCAAATATGAGTGTGTCCCCAACAGCACATGGAAACGGACAGACATCTATCAGAAGGCTCTTTAAAGTGTTCTTTGGGGCCGCCGTGGATTGCCCACACACACATGCTCGCAAACACACACCGGAGAAAGTCTTTAAGGGCAGTTTTCTAATTCACCTCTGCACCTGTTTATACCTCTCCCCAGTCTTCCCTCTTTTTTTTTCTTTTTTTTATTCCACGTCTGAGTGAGTCCGAGTGGTAGAAAAAAGGGAAAGAAAAACAGCGTGGGTGAATCTCAACAGAGAAACATCCTCTGGGTCTTTTTCCTTTTTTAAAAGAACTCCTCCAGATCTCATGTTTAATTTATGAAGGAGGGCTCAGGCGTGATACATCCTGGCATGACAGGAAGAGTCCATCTTTGTCTGGAAAACGTGGATCGGACCGGACCAGGGGTGATACGACAGTCCCCAATGGGGCCCTGGGGGGGGCACAGACTGGTCAACAGCTGGGAGCGAAACCAAGCCTTTCAATGGAACCAGAGCGTGGTTAATTAAACAAGTTCCCCTCGGTCAGAAAGCAGCTGGAGTCGGTTTACTCTGTGTGCCAGTCAGTGCCAGGCTAGCTGGAAGGCACACTCCACCACACAAAAGAAGAGGAGATGCGACAGTGTTCTTAATGTAGGGATGTACATAACACAAGAAACACATGAGAGGATGTTACTGTTTGGGAGTATTTAGACTTATGGATTCAGAGTCTGGGGACAGGAGTGGGATGCGCTTACTTTGGCTTGCCCACATCCCACTGTAAGCGTCAATCCGCAACCCACACCCTTAAACCCAACTCCACAGCTTTATCTGCAAGCGCACGAAGAACAAATTGAATTTGTTCAAGGCTCTCTAGATGTGCTCGCATGCAGTACACACAAATGTACCAACACGTACACATTCTGGGCGCGACACAACTGCAAACAAACTCAACGCGAGCGAAAATCTTGTCAAAGCTGAGCACCGAGTACAGATTAGGCATCCTTGTCCGCCTTCTCAGCCCGAGACGTCGTGGTCAAACCTCCGGCGATTTCGGGGAAGAGAGAGTGACGGCTGGTAGTTGATGGAGCGGATGCGAGCGAAACAAGGCGTAATTTGAGTGTTGAAAACTGGGGGAGGAGGCTGATTGCGAGAGAGAGAGAGAGAGAGGCAGACGAAGAGGAAGAAGTGGGGAGGCCGGGTACAAAATGGCCAATTTCATAGTACACATGTGCATTAAGTTCCCTCCTTTGAAAATGCTCCGGAATGCCCTTGTACCAATTACGCCCCGGTGGTACAGGCAGGAGCTACGGGGCCATGTTTTTGGATGCTCTCGTGCCTCTGTATGCTCGGGCTTGCCAGATTGTCTGCGGGCAGCGTTTGTGCCTGCTTTGATTCGGTGCCAGTGAGGCCTTGCAGGCTCTTGGCACCCTGACACCTCCCCATCAATACGCTGGCACCGTGTGGTGGTGGTGGTGGTGGTGGGGTATCAAAAATGACCCAATTAGAGGATGGGAATGTGTTCTGACAGGCACTACCTGGTGGGGTGTGTTTGTAACTGCCATCGTTCTCTTTTGCTTTATTTCTTTGCCTTCTTTCCGTCTCCTTGGTGCACGCTCTGTATCTTCCTGCTGCTACCCTGTGTGCTATTCACAGCTGGTAACAATGGTAGAGACGTGGCTGGGTCTGCCTGCTTTGACACTCGCTTTCTTTCAGCTGTTGACTCTAAACATCTTCACACATTGCAGCTCTACAGATATGACTAAGTGCACCGTGATTAGAGCGCTCGCTGACAGAAACGATTTCCATAGAGATGGTTTGTCAGTGTTTATTACCATGACTGAAAAGTCCCTTGATCTCCCATTCTCTCCTCTTTGCACTGCTGTTCTCCATCCCCCTCGACATCCCTGATCCGTCTTTCTTTTTCCGCGTTTAGCTCGAATTCAGTCGGAATCTCTGCCAGATTGTGTTCGCTGGATTTCGGCAGCTTCTTCAAATTTGAATACATCTTCTGTTGCATGCCAGTGAAGTAGGGCTGACTTTAAGTTTGTTTTTTTTAAAGCTTTTTTTTTTTTGTTTGAGAGTGATCATCACATGGATGCTTTTTAAAAAAAAAAAAATCTGGTTAACTCCCTCGACAGAGACAGAAATCACAATTGTTGTATCACCTGTGTTTCCCTATCTTGAGTGTAAACCTAACAAGATTTGAGTTTTAAAGCTGCCATATTCTGTTTGGATAATTTTATTTGTGTCACAACACTTTTAGTGGTGACAATTTCACTATTCTGTCGGTAACATCTCTTTATCAAATACACGTATAATAAATTGGAATTAATATTAAGGTCTTGCTTAACATTGGTGTTGCTTTTGTCTGTTTCTTTCTTTCTTTGCTTTTCGCGCCACGTTTGTTGGTCCCCCAAAAGTCTCTCATTGTACCATCAAGCATTAGCATGTAGAAGAGTCACATATTGATCGATGATACACTGATATCCTGACATTGATCATGGGGATTGCCTTCATTGCTCCAACACTGGACACACTGTAAAGGATTTCCAGGTGAAATCGTCAATTGTTAAATATAGATAGGTTGTGTTAGATCATCAGGAAATATAGAGTACTGTTTACATATTTAACCTAAGCAGCAGGAGGTTATTTGAGAATAAAACACCAAACCTTAAACCTAACCCTAACCCATTCTCATATTTGACAGTCGCGATTCCTTTTCATTTACAAAACGGTGCTTTCTCGCTCATATATTACTGCTAGTAAAACTGTCTATTGAATTATGTTAGTTCCTTCTCGTTAGATTTAATGCCTCGGTTGCTCCATCTGAGAGCTGACCGAGAGGGTTTTGGCATCCGATCCCCTCTGGCGTTACGCTGGTCATGAGCTCAGCCCTCACAGGTCTCGACTGGCATGTCAGAGCAAGCTGCCAGCCTCGATGGGCAGTTGGCGCCTGGTCCACTACCAGCTGGTGAGGTTTTGAGCCATTCTTGGTGCCATCAGGTTCATCTGTCAAAGTGCCTCCTTCTCCTTTGTGAATTAAATGGAAGTCTCCCTCTGTTGCTGTGAGTAATCGTAAGTCACCCATAGAAACCTCCAATTAAGACAAATTGATTTTGAAGTAAAATAAAACCAAATGATGCCGTTGGGAAGCTTTTAAGGAAGGAATATTGGTGTTTTTGTATGGGAAGCAACGCCATTCCCAAAAATACATTCACTCCCACTGGATTAACAGAGGTGATATCACCGTATGTAGAACCATGTTTGTTGTGTATCTGCTATACATCTCCTTCACTTATCTCTCTCCGCCTTTCCCAGGTTCTCTTTGGGCTATTAACCTTTTGTGTAATATCCCTCCTGGTCCTGTGTTTTCTGTGCGCGCTCTTCTACCTCCCCTGATTGATTGGACGTGCAGGTTAAATGATCAAAAAAGCTTTTACAATTATAGGACAACTCTGTCTCTTAAGGCATCTGTTAAGTTGTTTGTTGCCAGGAGAAACAGACACTCCATCATGTTTGCGTGAATGATTTTCATGCTCCCCTCACCTCCAGCTCCCGTTTCCCTCTGTTCATTTTACAGAGGGGAAACTTTAGCAGGTGACCTCTCATTTTTTTGTTTGTTTTCCTTTTCACGGAGAAAGCAGGGAATATATAAAAGAAAAGGATGTTGTGATGTTGGATGGTGATATCTTCTAATGTAATGGCACCTCGGCTAATTTGTACGACTTGCCACATCCTGCTGTGGCGCAACAGCTTAGTGCTTTCACAGAAAGACTGATTTGACTTTGGCCATTATCTTTTGATAGATAAGAGGTCTGCAGGTGCTTTTTTTCATCCCTCAGGGTGTGGTTTTAAAGATGGAGGACATGTTTTTACCCAATGACATTGATGCAATACATCCCAGAAGCAACAGTGCTAATGTCTGTGTGGAGTCCACTCAATCCTGGCTCCTAGTGTCCTCCTTATGCCTGGCCACAGCCTGCGGAGCCCTATAACCAAGGACTGTGCCCACAAGCTATAAGCTATTAAGGTCTGTGTTTAGACAGCACTAGGGATCATTGTGGTGGGTGGTAATGTATCGTCCAGTGGACTCACAAATCAGAGGTAGTCCTTACGCAAAACAAAGAAAGAAAAGAAATAGGAAGTAAAATGTAAAAAGATTCTCCTGAAAAAAGATTTTGGGTTAATTTCAGAACTTATTTAACTGAGAATTATGTGTTGATTATTCAAAAACAACTAAATACAAGCAAAAAAAAGTATTTATACATTATATATTGCGAGCACAAAAGGCTAAAACTGGTATTTATCTTGCATAAGGGAAGTAATTTTCTGCAGGGAAGTTATGAAGAGACATTCATGAGTATTGAGAGAGGAAAAAAAATGCTTTGTAATTAAATGAAGCCAATCTTTTCAGTATTTTTTTTTACTATGTTTAAAAGCCTGAAACTTGAACATTAACCTCCAAATGGATGTTAAACACCACCAGTGGTCCCCTTCCCCTTCCTAAAAAAAACACAATGTGCCACAAAAAGGCCCGTAAAATGAAATGATGAGTTTTAAATGCCTTTTTTCAAGCAAACTCAATTAGCAGCATGTTTTTTACTTCATTTTTTGCAAAGAGCCCTGCATTAGCACCAAGGCTAGTTATTATTTCCAGCGCGCACATCTTTGTAAATCATTTCTCTTTGCCTTTCTGCCCGCTGCCTCCCGTGTGCCACCGTGTTCCAAAGTGGGCTCCTAATTATGAGAGCATTAAAAATGCTGGGAGAGGATTTAGGTACATTACACCACTCACTGACATTCTACTCGCCATTATGTTATTAGCAGAATGCTATGTGTAAAAGGGGCCTTTAATTGAGAAAGTGTTGTAGAAAATACATCTGAAACATCCGTCGGTTCCCTCCCTCTCCGCCTCCTGCGCCGGCAGCTGTGGAAAGCTTCTCATTGCGGCCGATTTGGCAGAAATCTCTCATTCGTGGCAGCTCTTTCGGGGGGGAATGGCCTGAACCGGTTCATGTATATGCACACACACACACACACACACACACACACACACACACACACACACACACACACACACACACACACACACACACACACACACACACACACACACACACACACACACACACACACACACACACACAGGTAAACTTCACACATGCAGATGTATTTTTTGTTTTCCTCCTCATGCAATGTAACTATTCATAAGTCAAGAGAGAAGTGAGAAAGTGAACTAAACATTCATTATATATACCTGTATACTATATATATATATATATATATATATATATATATATATATATATATATATATATATATATATATATGTATGTATATACAATATATATACTGTATATATATATAGTAATATATATTGTTTACAAAGTGGTGGTAGGAAATTTGAATGTTGATGAAGGATGGTTCCTCTTTTTCAAACACACACACACACACACACACACACACACACACACACACACACACACACACACACACACACACACACACACACACACAGGCATGTTTCTACTCAAAGAAAGTCCATCTTCCCGTGGTACGATTGAGTAACAGATGGAGTGTGGATTCTGCCTTGCGCTGCATCCCCCCCCACACACACACACCCTGTGTGTCATCTGTCATTACATTCAGGTCATTGTGTGGAGCTCAGTGGCGGCGTGACTGAGTCGGCCACAGCTTGACAACTGTTTCTGTTTCACACACACTTGGAGAGAACATGCAGACACCCTGAACGCCCTGCTGTGCTGCCACGGCTCAGTTTGTTGATGCCCCCATTACTGGATGCATGCATCTATCTGACTGTGGATATCAACCCTGTGAAGAATCTGTTGTATGTTGCATGCTGCCATTTTTTTCTGTATGATATCCATGATGTTTATCCAGGAACCTTGTAACATTACAAACAGCCTTTCCCTGAGGACAAGCTCTTTGGTGTTATATTGCATCATAAACCTATTTTATTGTCCACACTAGAACGCCAGACGGGTGTTTGCCTTTTCACTAACCTGGGAAACCACCACTTGAGCTTCATTTACAGTCAGAATTTAAACTGAGTAGAAATTCAAAGTATGCATGTAAAGTCCCACCGAAGGAGGAGTGTGAGGATGTGGCACTACATTGACGAAAACATCATGATTCCCAATCCTTAGAGGAGTTTTGCAAGGTCAGTGGACTAGGTGTGTGCAGTCTGTGCAACCTCAAAGTTCTGTAGTTACTAATTGTAACTTTAGCTCTGTGATCACCAGACTCATTGCTGGGAAATCAGCTTTTGATTCTAGAACTAACTACCTTGAATCACTTGTGCAGTTGCATCCAACCCGAGAGATGAGCTATTATTCATATCGGTAATGAGAAGACATGGGTACATACTGTATATGAGTGAGCATTGGTCTTAATGCAGCAGCTCTGCAAAAAACACCGTCACATGCGCGACCTCCCATCATCCATCTCTCCCTCCAACCCTTCGACCGTCCTGTACTTTGCACTTAGCTCCAGTGGCGCCTGATGGGACATGTTGTTATTAATGCCTTTCGACTTTAGACTTTTCAGACGGCCTTGCCCTCGACCCACAGGGGTCAGGGCTACCATATAAGCTGTTTGTTATATATATATATATATGTATGCATAAATCTGACTATATGCTGTCCTGGTGGCATGTGCAGCTATTCATACATGTACTGTACGTGTGTTCTCAGCACATGTATGCAAGAGATGTTGAGACCAAAGAGGCTGGCGAGAAATGCCGTGTGGAAACATTAAAAATTAAACATCCTGCATCTTTCTGGCTTTTATCATCATTCTAATCATCATCCTGATTCCTTGTACCCTCAGCCGGCTGTAATTTCAACACAATTGACTGTAATTCTTCACACCTTCCCCACACTGGTGTTTGCAGTGTGGGGAAGGAATAGGAGCATTTTATGTTCCCTCCTCCCTCTTTGCCTCACTCATCTGTCAATGAAAGACACAGTTTTGCCACAAGGCATTGTGTGTTTAGCGGTGGTGCCAGCAACTGCCATTTGGGTGCAGGGGAGGCAAGGGTATCCACCCCCTTTGAACTGCTGCCAAGCCAGGCAGCTTGCACTTTCTTTAATAACTTCCCCTGAAGGCACTTCCTTCTTTTTCTCACCATCTCCCTCCTCTCTCGCTTCCTTTTTTTCCTCCCCTTTCTCTCATCCACTCCCACCCTTCCTGCCTCTCCTATTTTTTTTATTTTTTAAATGATTGGAGTTTTCATGGGTAAAGCTGCGATGCTGATAAGAAATGTGAAGTTGGTGTTAACTGACAGCCTGACATCAGATTTTGGTGAAAGTGGACTTAGAGATGGAGGCTGACAGAGTGTTTTCTGTGAGGTCTGTTGAAAGACTTTAAAAAAAAATTACTTTATGTGCTAATGCTTCAGTTATTTGTTAATTTATAACAATTTTCTATACAAGTCCATTAAATCCAACTCATCTGAATAGTAGAAAAAATTAATCTCCCAAAAAAAAGTCTATATGAACCACCCAGAAACTTAGGAGGACACTCTGCACAACTTTTAACGGACTTGATGCTAAGATTGTAACAAAACATAATTAACATGAGAACATTTTGCATGACTTGGAACTTAAAACAGTGCTTTAACCCCTCTTTAGTAATAAGAGTAGTAGTTTCACATTAAATATTCCTTACTTCTTTCACTCCATTGACAAAAAAAAAAAAAAAAAGAAACAGCAAAGACAGATCTAGCGGCACTTTCAAGACCGCGTCCTCATTTTTCGCCCAACCTGATTGTGATTCCTCCTCATTCCTCTCGGCCTCGGCGGGCCCTCTGAGAACAGGGTTAACTCGCAGCATAAAGGCACTCTATGAACTTCCAACCTGTCAGTTCCACTGTACAACACCATGGCCCCAGGACAGACAAGCCAGAGTGGGGAAAGTAAAGAGAAAAAAGGCAGAGAGAGACCTGGCTGAAAGCACAGTAAGGCAATAGGTGTCATATTAAGGGTGTCTAATACACTATGTCACCTTAAAGGCGTATGGCCCATTATGGCTTTAACCTTATACACCGTGGCGTTTATTTTGTCACTAGGGATTATTTGGAACAAACGGCTATGCCATGGAAGGGCGGGATTGTACATTTGTAATTTTTTTTTTTTTTGTGGGGGGTTTAACAGAATGTGTGTTTGAACACAGAGTGTGTGTCTGTTTGTGTGTACAGGTATCCACCTTATTTTGATGTGCACTTCCAGTGTGTGTGGATATGGTGCATGCTTTTGAGTGTGTGTGTGTGTGTGGGTGTGTGTGTGTGTGTGTGTGTGTGTGTGTGTGTGTGTGTGTGTGTGTGTGTGTTTGTGTGTAGGGGGGGTGTGTGCTGAAAATAAGAATGTAAATACAGGCGTGAGCTCAACCGACGAACACTCCTCACCCAATCTTCCACCTCGTAGTCGTCCTCCTCCTCTTCTTCCTCCCGTGTGAGGGTGAGCCAGCCGGGGGGGGGGGGGGGGTGACCTTGCCCGGTGTAATTAAAGTGAAACACCTTGACTTGTCACCATTGCCTGAGACAGCTTAAATCTCCCTAATGTAAATGGAGGCTGTGGCTGACGTGCTGCTAGGCATAGCCGCGGAGAAGATACAAGCAGCGGTGATCCATCTCTGTACACAATACACACACACACACACACACACACACACACACACACACACACACACACACACACACACACACACACACAAACACACACTCCTTCTCCATCCTGTTTCTTCTCATTCTCTCTTTTAAATGTACACAAGCTGTATTTCTCTCCCTTTTCATTCGTTGACACCTTCCTTCCTCTTCCCTCACACCCATCCCGGTAAACCTCACCTCATTTTGGCCGTCCGGTATTTATTTTTACAGCACATCGCAGCAGAAATGCCTCATGGGATATCTCTGGTGATGTCGTGTGAGGAAGAAGGAGCATCTCACGATATACGGAAGGTGTTCAGATTATCTGTGCCATTCCCCCCAAAAAACACAACACTCCCGCTGCCGGAGTGAAACAAGAAGAAACTTCAATGTGCATTCAGACGCTTTTGGAAGTGTTTTGTGAAGACTTCCCACACTCCCCCACCCCCCCTCCCAAAATCTGGGGGCACAAGATCGGCTTGATTGATCGACCTTGTTTTCTCACTGTGGCCACACACATGGCTCATATTTATCCCCGCTCTTTTTTTTTTTTTTTTTTGGGAGCCAGCCTGGATCGACACAGAGACGGCAATTAGTCCTGAAATTCTGTTGACTTTGCCCTTCAATTAAAGCTCTGTAATACAAAAGTCTTGTTGACCCCTCTGTCCCCCTCCCCATTAGAAAACCGTGGCACCACATCGCTGAAAGACAGCTTACTAGATTCCTCATTTGCAGTTTGGGGGAACCGGGGACCTGCCTCGGAAGAACAGAAGCAGGATTGGGGTGGGGGTGGGGGGTTCCTGCCCCCTGTCTCAACGCCACAATGGCATGTGAAAGAATGTTAGTTACCACCTGTGCCAAATGTACCAGTTGCCAGTTGCCCTGTGCCAGGCCTCCCCCCCCCCCACCTCTCTTTTCACCCGTGCCCTGGCCAAGCAGTGGGCGCCGTGACAGGAGACAGACGCTCATCATGTGTCTGCTCCAGGCGGTTTGCCCTCCCGCCCCGATTCCTGGGGCAGCGTGGGCACCATCCCGTATTATTTCAAGGAAGATGCCAAACATTGTGGTCGATGCCAGGCAGTAGAATCCTGCAGGACTGACGCTCGGACGGGCATCGCCATGGGATGGCAAACCCTAACGGGAATTACTCTGGCAAAGAGGTTTCCTTCTGTTGCTCTCGCCCTCCAGTAATGCCATCACTGTGGGCATCGTCTCTCTTGTTTGTTTTTTTTAGATGTTTAATCAGCGGGTGACACGACGCGTGTCGAGTTGGATCTTCTATCTTTTAGCGTCAAATGTACCGACTAGATACGCCGATGATCTCCTCTTCTATTTCTGCCGTAACACTACAAGCAAACACAGGTTTGGACAGCGTCAGAAATAGACAACGTGATGCTATTGTGATGGAAGGCCTCCGCTGTGAGGTCCGGTGTGTCGATGTGTTAAGCGTGTGATGCAGGAGGGTGGGTGGGGGGGGGGGTAAATGAACAGGAAAGAGAGAATGCATGGGAGCAGAGAAAGAGAGAATGAGCAATGAGCTCAGGTAGGTCTGACATCTGCATTCACTTCCTGTCTTTTTTTTCAAATGCGGGGGAAGAAGGGGCAGAGGAGAAACTAGGGATGAGTGTGTGTGTGAGTGTTGAGGGTGGTAGGAAGGCCTTTCTGGAGGATACAAAGGAGCTATACACTTTAAAAGGACTGGGGAGCCCTCAATGGCACTGAAGAACACATAGACAAAACTGGGGGAAGGAAGAAGGCATGTCTCACAATGGCACCGGGCCCCATGCTTGGTTCAAAGAGCCAGTCGAAAAATACAAAGTGAAAGACAGAAAACAAATGATGGACCTGCTGAGAAGTATAGTAGTCATAACGGCGAGGGTTATGTATGCCGGTACGTACCGTAGTTCTCTACGCTATTCTCAGGCAGACGTAGTCAGACTGCATCTGGCGGTGGAGTGGATTTCGTTGCGGCCCTGGAGCTTCATGTGTGGCCCTCGCTAAAAAGTCAGGCTGAAAAAGGGGAGAAGGTTGGAAAAAAGTTTGAAAGCAAAAAGAAAATAGGGGGTAAATACAGAAGGCTGTGGGGTAACAAGCACAAACAAATGAACACTCGGTGGGAAAGGAAGCTAGAGTGGATCTGGGGGGGGGATGCTCTATTGATGAGGTCATACTGTTACTGCAGCGATACTGTTATTTGCTGTAATTTTTTTTTTTTTTTTCAAGATGGATGTTTCATTTCGATTGTGATCAAGTGTTTTGGAATGGCGGTTAGCCAAAGCTGTTTTAAAAAAAATAAAAATTTTATTTTATTTTTTGTGTGAACACAGCACACAAAGAGAAAAACCAATTGACAGTGAGCTGTTTGTGTGTCCTTGGGATGCCAGTGTCATTGTCAAGGCTTATCAGAATCTAGGGGCAAAAAATGAGTAGAGGGGGGGGGGGGGGGGGAGGAAGACGGTATTTGTGTTTATGTGTGTGTCTGTGTGTGTGTGTGTTTCAAAAAATGCTAGCTTTAATAAAACTTTATCAGGAGTTACCTCTGCTGTGTCTCGCTCCTCTGTGACACCCCGTCCTCCCCCCACGCTGCTACCCCGTGACACCGTGGCTCTAATATTCAAAGAGCTCCGGGTGCACGGCTGCAGGAATCACATTTAACTTCAACTATTCCTTATTGCCTGTCAGTCTCTCTAATTTGATCCTGTGTCGGACAGTTACCGGTTTGGACAGCAGAGTCTCGGCACATATTGGCAGGGAGACTGGCAGCTAATAAAAACCAGCTTGGTATTTACTCCCGTTTTCCTTTTATTTATAATGTATCTCAATATTTTTATTATGAATATATATGCATTTAAGCCTCACCCATCTCTCTGGGTGGCCTCTCAGTTAATAATATATTATTGATTTCCATACCGGACTTGCTATATATCTATTTTAATTTCAAGTCCTTATCGCTCACTGTGCTATTCACAAGAAACATTTCTTTATTTCTTCCAACCAACCCCCTTTTTTTATCCAACCCACATTATTAAGTCTGTGTAGGCATATAGGTAAGTTATTTTATTTTAAAGACTGACTGGTTACTTGGTATGAATGGGGGCTGTTCATCATAGACCCCATTTTTTCTTTGACAGACTGGATCAAAAGGTAGGCCTTGCTTTGGGTGCTTACAAATGAGAAGAGAATAGAATAAAATAAAGAATAATTTTACTTCACACCCATGGTTTGGCTCCAGATACAGTAAAAATTCTGACCTTGCTGAAAAGTTTTTAAAAAAAAAGTCATTAATAGTTGATTCTTCAGTGGTTCATCTATACGGAAGACAACAGGGACATCCTTCCTCACCAGCGAGAGCTTTGGCTGAACCCCATTTGATAGTGAGACCTCTGAGGGCGCCGCCTCGCCCTTCTATCTCTTCGGCCCATCTCCTACCACCGGAATGATAAGGGTATGGAGATGAAGGAGAGGAGGAAAGGAGCAGGAGGATGAGGAGAAGGGCTTGGCAAGAAGGAGGAATAAGCAGCGCGTGTATATATGCGAAATATATGCACCATCAGCAGGAAACAGCCTGAGTCAGCCATTTGCGTAGCTTCGCTGCATGCTAAAACACATAGAGGCAAAGCCCATTAAAAATGAATGCCGCGCAATAATCACATTCACGCTTAAAATTTAATGTTGCTACGCCGTGGCTGACAAAGAGAAGGCAGCACAGGGCACCTTAATTATGACCATGGCGCCTGTACTTCCTACTTTGAGGTGACGCCTCCTGCCTGGCCCTTGGTAAGGGCTTTTTGATGCTTGGAAAAACAGGGCAGGTCATGTAGCCTAATTGTCAAAATGAACTTAAAGGACTACATCTGCAGTATTGGCATCTTCCTAAGGGAGTAAAACTCTGACAGTGAAAGATAGACCCCACCTAAAATGTTTTCCACTTTTTTTTTTTTGCATACGTCTGTCCAGATCTACCCATCCTGAAAGATGTTGTTTCCTCTTGAGATTTGTAGCTGCTTTCCCTTTAAAATGTGTCCTCATTTTAATGGAGTGTTAAAGGTAAAACATGTTTGAATGTGCTGTGAAAACTTTAAAAGTTATGATTTTGGACTACAGGAAAATAAGTTCAAGTGACTTTTGTTTTGTTGCTGCTTATCTAAACTCTAGGACCATTAGAAGCATTGCATTCATACGTCATATTCATATATGTCTGCAGTTTTTAATCCTTTTAATGAAATTAAATATAGTGTAATTGTCCTCTTTACTTACTCCTCTTTGCTACGCACAATAAATCAATCCTTAAACATGTTAAAATTTGCCTGCTTGGACAATAAAGAATTGACAATAAAAAAATATTGAAAGGCTCCATCACTCGGCCGACCTCCAGGCTTACATGCGGCACTGAGGGGCCCTCATTTGGGGAGGCGGCAGAGACAATCAGCGGGTGGGTGGTGGCGGGAAGGATAGAGGGGACAGGGGTAGGCACTCCACTCCAATCCTAGCTCAAGTGGATTGAAGATGGCTGAGAAGTGCACTTTCCCTCAAAGAAGGCAAATTAATGTTCTTCTTTCCCAAACATAATATTGTCAGAGAGGTGCACAAAAGGAGCCTCTCACCAGTGTTTCCTTGTGCTTCTGTGTGGGTGTGTGTATTTACTGTATGTGTGCGAGGGTGTGTATTCGCCAGGAAATGTGCGACCGTGACGGCCCCACTTAACCCACCTCACTTGGTCCATAAGGGAGTAGGAACCATCTCCTGGTCCTCCTTCAAGGTCATGCTGGAGCTTTTGAAAGACACTCTCCCAGTCAATTTTGCCTCCTTATTCACACAAAGGATATCTCTTTTAACCTTTGCCCCTACTTCTCCATCCATCCATCAATTACAAAAAACCCTGGGCATCTTCTTTTGACAATGATGGGTTCCCTAGAAAAGAGTGGAAAAAGGCAGAAAGAAAGAAAAAAAAGAAAAGCAACACACTTTTGAATGAATGAACATGGAGTAATCCAGGAGAAAACCACTATTCATTTACACTCCTTAAAATGCAGATTACTTTCTTTTTTGTTGACAAGAAATGTTTAAATTTAAACCTTCAGTTGCATAAAAACCAACTCCTTGGTAATGAAACTGTGAAATATTTTTGTTTCATTTACTTTTATGCCAGATCATTCGTTCTTATACCAATTTATGTAAATGATACATACGTAAAAGTGAAAATTATCCAAAAGTCCTCCTTTTTTTTGGACAACTAGACCAGTGAAATGAATAGACAAGTGTCACACGCACAAAAGCAGAACTACCTTTAAGAGTGAAGTTTTTTTCTCTATCTAGGTCACAATATGTGGAACAATTCCAACAGATGGGCTTCATCGTATTCCCCAGGCGAACAGAAGTTAGTTTTCCTGTTTCTCTCTCACTGTCACCCCGGTGCACCTCTTTTGCCTTAAAAGATTCCATCATTGGTACTTTGTTGCAGGCAAATTAAGCTCACAACACACACACATATGCACTATATGCATGTATGTACACACTCAGACACATAAACACACTGCATAGAGTTTGTAGAAGCTAACAGAAGGTGTGGCCAAATAGGTCATAAGGAATCCTTATTTTAAAGATTACATCAGCAAGGATTTAAGTAACGTGAGAATTTTATCCAATGAAACACACAAAAACTTTCATAAAAATGTAATAAAACAAGACCTACAATGTTCAGTGACAGGACACAAGGGGACCATGAAAAACTCCATGCAGATCCCAAATCTGGAGTCTAGATGAGGACAAAAAGAACTATAACTAACCTGGACAGACAGTAAATAATCATTGTGCTGCTAAAGGTATGTGCACTGTTAAAGAATGCCACCATGCCAATATATCTTGTAGACTAGTCCCCACAGAGACCAGACATTGTTATGTGTAGTGAATTTCTTCAGACCTAGAAGCAGAACTCTCCACAACTCTCATCATTATTACATTTCTGGCTAAGATGATGAACCGGAATTGAACAGACTGGTATGGCTAGTTGGAGAGTTGGTATGGAGTAACAGATAACAGGAGGACAGGAAATGTTAAGTCCAGGCTAATGAGGAGGAGGGTGAATTTGGTAGAATAATATGAGGTGACGGTGAACCTGAGAGTCAGGTGGCCACAGGGTGAAAGATATCGAGTGAGTTAGTTGGCAACTATAGAAAGGTGAGACGACACAACAAGGAAGAGATGCAAGGAATGGGGAAAACACATTAGGATTGGTTACAATGGTGATCTTTACCAAACAACAGTATATATATAAATCACAACAACGCCCTGGAAGTGTCTTGACAAGAAAGCAGAAGCACAGATAAACCATTTTATGACCAGAGGGGTAGTTCGGCTTCATTCTTTCATCTCCATCGTAAACATCGACACCTGCTTGGACACAATGGGAGGGCACGGCACTGAGCTGAAGGGGCTTTCAGGGACACTTGGCTTCGCTCCTCGATGAAGTGTCCACGTTTAACGAGCTGCAGATTCGCGATTCAATCGCTGTTTTATGCATGTCGCCAACCGCTCTGCTGTTTTGGCTAGTAGGTTGAGCGCATTTACTCGCCGTAACACAACATCACACGTAAAGTCGGCAGTAGATGATTAATTCCAACCCTGCAACCGACTGAGCTATGTGGTTATTTGTCACAGTTAAAAAATGCTTTCAGGAATAAATTTGAAGGTAAAGTGAAAGTGGGTAGGAAAAAAAAAAATCAAAAACGGGAAAATTCACTGAAAAACAAAGATAAACAGGAGGGAAAGTTGGGAAAATAAAAAGATTTGTGATGCTGGATGGTTTTTGGAGGTTCAACAGTGGGACAGAAAAGTGTAGTTCTAAAACCCCACATACACACCTGACAAAAACATGGTACATACACACACGATTGTGTGTGTATGTGTGTGTGTGTGTGTCTGTCAGGAGACATCAACATTGGAACAGGCAGTTGGGGTGTGAGAACGGAGAGAGGGTCCCATATAATGGAGAGGCTCCACCTGTTTACACTTCTTTGCCCCCCAGCATTCTTGAGCGGGGCCCCTTTAGAGGGCCCTCATTCGCGACAGCCAGCTAACTGCTCTTGGGGAGCCCTCCGCCGGGACCAAGAAACAGCTGAAGCCTCCAAGGGCTTCCTGAGAGAAGAAAGGGAGGAGTATGGAGGAGGCGAGGGCATGACGAATAGGCAAGATAGAGAAAGAATAATAGCAATAAAACTACATAAAGAGAGCAAGCAAACAGACAACTTAAAGAGCGTATCACTAGTGGACCTCTTCCGTACAAGCCTATTTAATGAGGTCTGCTATTAATACAGAAAAGGAACCGGGAGAAAAGCAAAAAGCAGGAGGGGCTGGTGGCGGATGAGAGGAAGAATGAACGAATGGGTGAATATGTGTGAATGCTGTGTGTGTGTGTACTGAATTACTTCATCTTTGTTTTCTGTGACTGTACAATGACCTCCGTTCGGGCCCGCTATGAGGACAGTAGTGGGCCGAGGATGGGTAAGAGGAGAGGGAGGCGGAGGCGGAAAGGGGTTGTTTGGGTAGTGGGAGGCTAACAGGCTAGACACCAGGCCTTTGTGTGCAAATTTCCCAGCAGCGCCTTTCCAGTTAATTAAGGAGGTCAGTGAAAGAGAAAGAAAGAAAGAGAGGGAGAGAGAGAGAGAGATGCATTGGGTGGGGGTCGTCCCTAACGAGCGGTCTGCAGCACATGAATGAGGGGTTTGTCCTAAACTAAGCAGTGAGAGGCCAAACAATGTCAGCGGCAATTAGCAGCCAGTGGTGGGCAGCCAAGGGCCTGTTGACTGAGAACAAAAATGATGTGGGAGAATAAAAATAGAAACATGAACATGCAGACACATTTAGACTTACAAACATTCAGGAATAAATAGAACCGAGGCGATGTACAGGCGGAGGCGGACAGAGGTAGCAGAAAAGACCGAATGGGTCGCGTCGCCTTCACCTCTCCAGACATTGGGGCCTTGACCCGACTGGTTGAATGCTTTGAATCTGCAAAAACAGGCAGCAGGTAACAAAGGCCAAGTTACATTTTATACAGTCTAAAGATGGTGTCAAGCATGATTTCTCCCTATGAAGAAATCGTGTTGTCGCTGCACTGAGTTGTCATTTTTTTACAAAGTCATTGAAACCCTTTTTGCCTGACAAGTCATTACACTCAGCTCTCCTGCAAGTCTGTCTTTGGCTCTTACCATTCCCCTCCCCTGTCTGTTTCCATTCTTGGCACAATGCAAAGACTTCAGTCTTTGTTTCATTCTAATCTTGGAGGTGAAGTGGCCCTCTTGTACCTTGGGCTCTAATCACTGGCAGAGACAGTGTTCTCTAGTGGTGCTGGACTGCGATGAAAACCTGACATCGCCACAAAGAGAACCAAAATTGCTGCGTTCAGGCTTTGTGCACAAATATAAAAGCACACAAAAGCGGGAGCCTGAGATAGTGTCAGAGTTAGAATGTTTTCACTCTCCAGTTCTAGATATGGATTACATCTTTTTTGATAAGGGAGTTATTTGTTGGCTACTTGATGGGAAAGGAGGGACGCTGTAGCTGTGAGAAAGTGGAATCTGAAGACTGTGGACTGTGAAGAAAGTAGGTTGGGGTGATGTAGGAATGTGAAAGGTCCACTGTTGGAGAAGATAGTCACAGAAGGGCATGAGAAATGAGAGGGTAACACTTTGTAAGTAGATGATGGTTTTTTTCTCTGGCTTTTAGGGCCTCTCCTGTACTGTAGAGATCATTTGAGAGCGTGGGCAATTGCCACATATACCCTACCTTAGATATGTGCAAAATATCTTCATGAAATGTGTAAATAAATCAATCCAATCAACAGATGGGTAAATCCAATCATATCCTGATTTGGTAGATACAGGGAGGATGATTCATTGGGATAAGTCCCTCCTGTCCTTCAGAACAATACATTACGCTGCTCATATAGTAATCAGGACATATAAGGGATGGGTGATCAGTGACAAAAGCTAGGCAGGGAGACATCAACCTGCTGGAGGAGAGTTGGGGAGAAAGGAGGGGCTGGAAGGATGAGACTGGTGTTGGTGGAGGAGGAGTAATCAGAATCCCATCCAGCCCCCAGTCCCCAGAAATTGCCATGCAGATTTAAAGCCTATAAAGGAGGATCCTTGGACTGCTTCTTCTTCCCTCCTGCCACTCCAACGCAGCACGCTCCTCCTCTCCCCCTCCTACCTTTCTCGCCCCCTCTCTACGGTGCTCATTGGACGCAGGTAGCCCCCAGATGCGAGGCTCCAGGTTACCGTAACCTTGGTGGTGAGATCAGCTGCTCGCCTTCATGTGGCCGGCTATTTATCAAAATGGAGGGGTTGCGGGAGGGGGGAGGTGTTGGCGTGGGAGATGGCGGCAGAGGGGCAGAATATGCAGCGTTGGGAAATGAGCATCAAAGGCAGCTTCCCAAAAGGGTAACAAATCACACTCCTCCACCTAATCCACCATTGGGGGGACTTGATGGACCAGTGGTCACAATATGTGGCTGTAGAGACGTATGGGCTTGATAGATTAAATTTGCAGTCTCATCTGGGATTTAAAAATGATGCTGTGTTACAAATTGTGGTTTAATGACATGCAGAACAGAAAGAAAATGTTTGTTTTCAGTACCAGTTTGGCCCATATTGGACATAAATACCAGATAATAGACTAGAGATTGCTGCACTGAATGCAAATCACCGTTCAAGGCTGTACAGCCACCGTCTTATCAGCAATAACCCACCAATCGATCGCTGCGGTTGCATTATCAATCATCCATCATCGCATTGATATCTCTGCGATACCTATAATCTCACCTGATCAGAATCATTGATCAACACCGTGGCAGGATTGATCTCCTGTGCCATCTCCGTTGGATGACAGTGACAGACCAAAAGACATGGAAAAAAATTTGCGATGACATAGACCATTACACGCCTGCACCGAAAATACAAAGAGCGAATTTGAATACCTGCCTGTAAAAATAGCAGCCGAGCTGCGTCGAATATATCTTTTCTGGATATGAAGCAAAGGGAATCCCTTTTTCCTGCTACAAAGAAATATTTCATGTGGCGTATTACAACGTAATTACCCCTGATCTTGCATTTGTGATGACGGGTTTCCTCCCCATTGGAGAATACCGAGCTAGTGGCTTGTATTCAGGAGGGAAAACAGGCAGCCACGTCGCAGTACCACTCAGAATCTCCTCTGCATAGGACCTTAATCATCCTAGCTTGGTGTGCATGTGCATATAGGGAGATTTGTGTGTGAACAGGTCTTGTGTGCTCTTGCGTGCATGCCTTGCAGTGCGTGCTTGCCGCCAAGTGTGTATATTTGTGTGCATCTGTGCACGTGTGTTCTCGCGGCTGTGCACCTATGTGTGTATGACGAGGAGGAAGAGAGAGAGAGAGAGATTGAGAGAGAGAGAAAACTCGTCCCTCCAATTCCCCCGTGAAGCCCTCTACACCAATTTCCAACCATGGGCAATCACTCACTCAGCATACACATCTACATAGAGGCTGATGAGATCCTCCGTGGGCTTAACCATGTGACTGGAGCTCGTCATCTACTGTATGTGTCTCCCCCTTTGCACTCCTATTCCAATGCTATAGTCACCAGGGAGGGAGAAAGGGGCTGGTGGGGGTATGAATGATCTACATACACTTACGATACATAGGTAATCTCCGAGGGGCAAATCAATGATACTCTCTGCAATGTTTCCCTTTGAATTCAAGAGGAATCCGTCATTTTTGCATGGCCATTATTGTTGGGGGGGTGATACGTCTTCCAGTTTTAGATGTCCTTGCCTTGATATGGGGCTTTAATATATTGTGCTAACCAGTGACTGATATGGATGGATCTGGGGTTGCAGATAGATTAGTGCTTGAAAGAATGTCTACCCTCAAGCTGTGATGTTAACATGGGGCACTGTGTGGTGAGAGTTCATTAGTGTAATTGCTAGAATATTACCCATTGGCATGGTCATAATGTATAGAATATTAATACTATAAATCTCCATTCCCCTTGCATTCAGCATGGAGACAGTATGGCCAACATCATTGCATATTAATGAAAAGATGAACTTTCTTCTTTCCTTTCACCACTAGTTTACTCTTCCTGTAGCATTTATGCTCACATTTGTTTAGTTGTGTATGTATATGTATATGTTCTATAGTTGGCTTCGTCTCCAGGGAAAAATATTGTTTTGACCGACTAAGAGAGGGAATTTCCTCAACAGGGGCACCCCACCCACCTCCTCTTTTCGACAATCAGCCCTCTCCTTTTCCCTCTGCTGATGTCAGCGCATAGCTCGCCATGCTTACGGGACAACAAATGCTATTCAAACAATAAATAGACTTGTAGGTGGATGGTAAACATAGTCTTTTTGAAATGATGCCAAAATAGAATACTTTTAACTCACGGTGAACTTCTGAAGATGTTACACAAGCCAAATAACGTACAGCAACAATTAAAAGTTCAATTATAGCACACATTTAGAACACATACACACACACACACACACACACACACACAGACACACACACACACACACACACACACACACACACACACACACACACACACACACACACACACACACACACACACACACACACACACACACACACACGCACACACACACAGCTTTCAAATCATTCATAGTCTTGATTTAAGAAGGTACCGTCTTTTAAAGGGGAGGCTGCAGCAGCATAGTCTGCATATTTCCATTCATTGATCTGACCTTCTGCATTCCAGCCTATGAAAATAGCTCAATATATACTTTTACACACTAGTATACATTTAGGATCCCAATAGATTGAACCAACACTGCTGTACCAAAAGTTTCTTAATTTCCAAGTAGGTTCAATAACTTAATTTAAAATTTAGAACAATCATCAATACAGTGATTATTAAAATATATGCTCAGTTATTTAATTCAAACCATAATGTAAAGATTTTCAGCAAAAAGAAATGCACTGCATTTTAAGACCTTCCGTGAAAATATTTCTAATATTGAGTGTTAAATTTTCTTGAGAATGTTGTATTTCAGCAGACTTTTGTGACCTCACATAAAATTATTAATAATAATTCATTTTACTGCTGTTGTTACTATTTTTTAACTACTTTATAAACTATTTTGTAGAAGATAAATCTGTGGGGCTCTTGACAGATTAATCTTTAGAGTATCTTTTCCCTTAACAATCTCTTACATTCTATTATCTTATCATATAATTCCTTGTACAATTCAATAGGTAGCATCTCTACAAATGACCGGACTTTTATTGTGTATATTACTGACCTATATGTTTAAATTATCCTCGATGTTCAAACCCACAGAAATGTCTAATTTCACTAAACCAGTGTATTTAATATGGTTGTCTGTTGCTATAATTTTCTGGAGCCAGATGATATCAGAGAATATATCTTAACATGTCTTAAATAAAATGTTAACATCACATTAAGGATGTTTTCTGCTGCATAAGTAGTTGCTTTCAAATGAAGATCTCCCATAATCCCTTGCTATGTTTCCTGTTTTCTTTATTAAGAGACCCCAGCAGCAGGAACAACATACTTATACTAAATCTGAAAGGTAGCCAATGAAGCTAGGAGTTCCAATTTGCATAAAAAGGAAGTTCAGCCATTGGCCTTCATCTTCTTAGGTAAACATCAGATTAAGCAACACATTTCTCTTGCATATCATCTGTAGTGAATCTCTTTTACGATGCTCTTCGCCCACCCCGTCTTACACTCTGTCAGGTTTGTGAGCAAATATTCGTAAGATGACGAGAATGGTTCTGACTACAGAGAGTTTTTCCTCATGGCTGCTAGCCACTTGTCTCCAGATAGCTGTTAATCAATGCTAAGGAGCAGGTAGACCATAATAGAGGATTTATCTCAGTTTTTCACACCACTTAGTGCCCAGTGGACACCTCCACACCACCTCCTCCTCTGTACATTCTTATAATTTCTCTCCACTTGCATCCCCTTTCTCCTTAGCCCCCTCCGTACCAAAGGCCTTGATGGAAACACTACTCCTAAGAGAGTTGTGGAGGCGGAGGAGAATGGGCTGGAACGAGGGACAAAATAGGTTGAGAGGGTCGTTAGATAGTGAGCAAGGGAAAAGGGTCAGGACAATGTTGCTGACATGGTCAGAACTGTTAGCGCACACCGGAGGTAATTTTCGAGTGAGTTTCTGACCTCACATAGATCATAATAGTAATTTTCAGCAGGTTCTTCGAAATTTAATATGTTCACATGAACGTTAAATACATAAGGCCCTTATTTATATTTCATAAAACGTCAGCTGCCACAGCGTTTTATGCTAGAATGTCACTATAGGACATGTAGGCAGAATCGCTTCAGAAGCGCTATTACCTGTGATGAATCGCCAGGTTAATAGTCCATAAGAGTTATTATGTGAGGCAACGCCATGAGAAAAACGGGCACATTGTATTTACATAGTACAGCATCATTTAAATGCATACATACCTACATGCATCAACAGAAGAGCTGCTCCTCTTTTCTGGGTTGCTGTGCTGACCGATAAATTTGTGAGAAGAACAAGTTAGATCATTAGCGGGAAAGACTTTCTTCTGCGGTTGTGTGCTTTGTTTACATCCTTACCTTACCACCGGTCCAGTTCACGCTGCTCATGTTCGGGGGCACGCTGTTGCTTGTATACATCCCTTGACTTTTTATGCAAATTTATGTTTAAGCATACTTGTTTGTGTGTAAGATGGGGGAACACAAACACGCACATACACAGATAGGGGTGGAGGGAGACTAAGAAGGGGAATATGGGGGGGTATTGGTGGTGGTGGTGGTGCAAGGCGGTGACAGAAATTGAGGGGGACGGGGTGGCAGCTGCAGGCTGCTCGGTGCACTGTCAGAGCGGAATGATTAATGAATGGCGGCCCCAGCTGAGCCTAACCTTTGGAGAACCGCACAGGACATCTGCAGAACTGTCAGCGCTCTGACAAGGACAGAGCTGAACAACCAATTATTTCGCCATCACTAAGGTGGGCTGTCAGCTTAATCCTAGCCATTCACTTAGGCAAGGACAGGCAAATTTCTCCTTTACATACACACACACACACACACAGACACACACAGAGCAGACCACAGTCCTACATGGACACGCACACATACAAACAAAAGAACAAACAGGCATGCATGGACAGGAACACATGCCCGCGTGGACATGTACACAAAGTGGACTGGTACACTCTCACAATCACACACACACACATACACACAGTCACATTTTCACACCCGAGCATGAGGTCTTGGACAAAATAGAGTTAACCCCTGCGTTGCCAGGGGAGGCAACCCCATGCAGGTGACATATAGTAAGGAAAGCAGGGGAGGTTTAATGATGACAAAACAGGGCTGCTGGATGCTGGCTGGGACCGCGAGCTGGACATGGGTGGGGCTACGTACCCGGGGAAGACACTACGTCTGGTACATGTCGAAAGGGAGGAGGGGAGAGTAGAGGGAGGGGAAGATGGAAGATACAACACAACAAGGTGGATGCCCCTTATGTCTGCAGGATGTATTGACATGAAAAAAGTATTTACCAGGAATATGCTTCCAGGTAAAAGTTGTGATTAACAAACAAATTCTAATTGTCACGTTTTATTTATAGGTAAATACAAACATATTAGAGAACATGAGAGATGACTTGCATGTAGAGGACATTCTGGGGGATACACGTTTTGGAGTTGGAACATTTTTTTACTCATCCGATATGGAGATAAATCTTGTTACCTCGACTTCTATTAAAAAGATTATTGTTAATGTCCTACAGAAGAATCGCATTCAAGAAATAATAATGTGTTCTGTTCATTCTATGCTAAATCTTCTGCCTTCATGCTCAACTCAGAGAAAAAAGGAACTAATCCTTTTTACTGTAATGCAAACTAATGACTATATGATCTCTGAGTCTATTGATCAACCAGAGGGACCTCAATAACAACAAAGGTGCATGTAATGTGAAAGTGTTTGCATTTACATTCTTCATTTATCATCTGTATGTGTGTGTGTGTGTGTGTGTGTGTGTGTGTGTGTGTGTGTGTGTGTGTGTGTGTGTGTGTGTGTGTGTGTGTGTGTGTGTGTAGCCAGGGTTGGTTGCTGATGGGCTGTATGAGTGACTGATTGGAATTTGATTGAGGCATTTCTGAGGCGATAAGGGATCGAGCGCGGCCACGAAGCCTATTGACAGACTGCTGATGGAGCCGGAGGGAGAGACAGATAGAGAAAGAGAGAGAGAGAGAGAGAGAGAGAGAGAGAGAGAGAGAGAGAGAGAGAGAGAGAGAGAGAGAGAGAGAGAGAGGAGGGGAGGGGGGTGCGACAACAAAAAGCTGAGGAAATTAATCCGGGGAAAAGAATCAATTAGCTTGAAAGTTGTCCCACATACACAACTGATGTTTTTCCCTTCATACATCTTCCATGGGTTCATCTCCAAAACCAAGTTTTTTTTTGGGCTGACCTGCTCAGAGACAATTAAAACACAAAATGCCAAGTCACGACACTTGAATCCTAAAGGATGTAGACATGCATTCAGTTTGGTAAACTGGTCTTGCTTCTGTAAGTTCAAGATGCCTTTTCATTATGAAATGCAAGGAACAGGTTATACTGCAGGTAAAAAGGAAGAAGGCGTGGATGTGAAGAACCATTTGGTGACATGGACTCTTCTCTGAAACAATACTTTGGACCTTAATCTTTGTACTAGATTGTCTCATTCCGTCCTTGTCCATCCATAGTGTCTCTTTCTGTCTGTGTTTTCACCTGCTCCACTCTACTCCACCTCTGATTGCATCAACTCACTCACCTGCTCTTGATCAACTCTTCAGCCTGTGTTATCTAAACCCCGGTTCTCCTGCCACTCATTGCCAGATTATGCAGCATGCTTGCACGGCACAGACGGTCAAGCCTCATTAATTCCTATAGCGGCTTTGTACTTTGCCTCTCTGCACTTAAGTTCATCTTTACCTTACACTAATGTATGTTCTCCTTCGCTTGAGGATCAAACCTCTCCTGCTTGTGGTCCAGTGGTCTCCTCCTCCTGCTGTCAGTGAATATCTTAAATAAGCCATCCTTACAGGGTTTCTCCTTCTAGATCAAAAACAAAAAACAATCCTGTTGGTTGAAATTCATAAATATACCTTCTCATTTGGTTGCCTAGTTTGCCGTCTCCTCTTAAAACTACAAACATGGCTGGCTGCAGAGCACATCACATTTTAATTCAGTCAGTAACTTGATGACAGACCAGAATTAAACTTGACTGTTGTGGGATTTGTTGACTTTCTGCCAAAATTTTGCTTGGAGCCAAAAAAAAAAAAAGATCAAGCATCGCTCTTCAACACCACTCCAGTGTTTCCGTAGTAACGGTGGTTGATGTTTCGAACGTGCCGATTTCAGGAATCGCATTGTCCTTGATAAAACCTTATATCAATAATTTAAACTTATTATTTTTTAAAGTTTAAAATCAGGACTGATTGTGTAACATTAATATTTAATCTACATTTAGGCAAATACAAGTCAGATCAAAGTCTGCGAGGGCTCTATAAAACTCAGCATTACCAGGACCAAAAAACATCACCAGGACATCATTCATGTAATATGTAATATAGATACACACACACACACACACACACACACACACACACACACACACACACACACACACACACACACACACACACACACACACACACACACACACACACACACACAGAAATGTAGTCATTAGAAGCCCAGTCCCACTAACAGGGCTGTCTGCTGTCCCAGACAAACTGCAAGAGGAGGTGTCTAGCTGCTTGCTTTTAAAATGGGTTAGTGGACCAGAGAGAGAGAGAGAGAGGGAGAGAGAGAGAGAGAGAGAGAGAGAGAGAGAGAGAGAAAGGGAGAGAGAGAGAGAGAGAGAGAGAGAGAGGGAGAGAGAGACAGAGAGAGAGAGACAGAGAGAGAGAATCTCAAATGTAAAACTGGGACAGGGTTCATGAGAAGAATTTCCTTTATCAATTCTAGTGTTACTCCCCACTGCTGCGGGCACACTGCGTGTTTGTCTAGATGCATGCCCTCTGTTGTCTCCCATGAAGCATCTATTTATTATGAAAAAGTTTTGCATGTTGTTCTTTTACACGTTCATATTAACTCCTCTTCCTGTAATGAACTGCGTTTGCTCACCTCGGTCTTGTACCGTCGGTTGATTTAGTGGTGTTCTATTAACACTCTAGAGTGGTTGTGCAGCCTAAGGGTTGCAGTACGGCAACCTAGCGAGTTTTTATTTTTTTTATTGCACTAACTCTGTGATTTCCCGTCTATCTAAGAGAGTTAAGCATCAAAGGCGATAACTAACTCCTCACCCTCAATTGCTCCCCTTGTCTTGTTTTGGCCTCTGGGATCATGCTGTAATTTGCTCTCTCTTTTTCTTTCTCCCTCCCCCTCTTTGTCTTTCTCTCTGTCTCTTGGTCTCTGTCTCCATCTCTGTCAGGGCTTGGAAACAGAGGGGGGGAGCTGATGAGGTCAGAGTGAATCTTCTCCTGGCCGAACATGATTATGTTTTAACCTACTGTCATTTGAAAGGCCGCGCCCTGTGGCCATGAGCTGACCTTCCAGCATGGCATCGGCCACCTTGATACCGTAGTGGAGAGAGGAGAGAGGAAGGGAATGAACTCCAAGGAGCACATGTACAGTATATGTCTATCATGCGACTTGATACCTCATAGATCCTTTGTTTGATTGATGCTTATTGTTTGTTAATGGACTAGGAGCCCCATAAAATTGATTATGGATGGTCATAACTTTGCTTTCAGCACACAATAAGTTGAAAAGTTAAACTAGAAGTTGATCTAAGAGAGTCCATTGACAATCGATGATTATATCTCAGTTGTAGCTTAACTGATCAATTGACGACATGGCGAGTGGCGTCCCATTTCCTTGATGAAGAGTCCAACCACAAACGAAGAAGACAGGGCTACCCAAAAACAAGTTGTGGAATTAAAAAAAGAAGACAAGGGATTGGGCCAAAGCTTCTAATTGGATGCCTATGGGATGTTGATGCCAGTGGTTTTTACCGATGGTTGTAGCTGATTTTGTTGGGTACGGGCAATAGAACAACACCTTGGTTGTGCGCTGTCTCAGTTAACAGGGCTCACAGCTTCTCAGAGCGAAAGCTGTTGAGTCTTTCACCTTTATCTTTGTCCCTCCTGACTTTTCTCTAAGCCTCAGACTTCATATTCAGCAGCCCTGGGCTTGAGCGGTCCGTCTCCTTCTTTTCAATTAATTCTTTTAGAGGTGTGACACACTATAAACCCCGCTTTAATACACTCACTCAGATGGACTCTGACTACATGTGCTCATGTCTTGCGGATACACTAACACAGGAATATTTGGAATACATGTTTTTGCATGTCTTCGATTGCAAATTACGGTGTTTAGTGCGGGTAACGTGGAAGTCAGCGAGCACCATTAACAAGCCGGTGTGAGGTGTGAACACAGCTGTTTGAGTCAAAGTAAATCTAACACGCATTTCATCAATTCTTAAACAAGCCATCAGCAATTCTAATGCTCCGGTAGGGAGAGTGACACTATGATACATGGGCCTTCAAAGCATTTTCTTAAACATCAGCACTTAACGCGTTCGCCTTGCACCCCGGCATCATATATCTGTTATAAGCAGCGCCGCTGATCAGTCAGGTTTATCATTTTTGCGATTCGCATTTCGACAAACGACGCCCTAATTGATAACACCGCTGGCTGCTTGCAGTTCATGTCACTAGCTCCTTATCTGCTCGGAAATTACATCTCAATTGGCAATTATCAAGCATTACGTGATGAAATCGTGGGACGCAGCTCCATTTTTCCTGTGCTACTTATTATTTTTTGGAAGCGTAAAACACGCCAGAGCTGTCAGCGCCGTTCACCATCGAACCAATCGAGCCATAGGGATTCACGGTGCGTGTCTGTCTCAGAGCTTAAGAGTTACTCTCTTATGACGCCTTAACATTTTAAACCTTATTTGAGTTGCAAAAGTAAAACTAAGCTCTTTCTGAATCACTTGTTATTTTTTTTTTCCAAGTTCAATTTTTGGATTTCATAGCTTGAGATAAGGGTAGGGGGGTATGGGGATAACTTTTGGGGACTGTGGATTTCCAGAGGGGGGAATCCACTGGGAGGATAAAGGGGATGGAGGTGTGGAGCTTAGAATAGGTTGGGGGTAAGTGGTGGGGGCTGAGTTTGGGGTATGGAGGCACTCCAGAGAGTTTGCAGGGCTTCAAAGAGAAGTTTTCTGCTTTGACTGACAGGCCCCTAGAGTGAAGAAGACCTGGTGGCAGACGGCGTGCCCACATCCCAGGATGCCCTGTGGTCTCCATGGAGCCCCACCCCACCCCATTTCACTGTATTCAACAGAAAGTGTGGTTGAGATGATAGGGGTCAAGATACTTGCAAGACTCAGCTTTTTATGATATGTGGAGCTCAGACCAAGGGTGTAAAGGACATGAGAACTCCACAGATTAGAGAGGAAGATGACCAGGATTCCACATTACTGTCTATATGCAAAAGCATACTCTTCAATCAAATGTATTTATGGTTGCATTTAAAGAAGCTCAATCAGTCTGGTGCCATCTCGAATTAGCACTGCAATCAGGACAGCAAATTTATATGATTTAGTCACTGCTAACTGAATTCTGTCCGCAGGATCTTTTAAAGTTTAGATTCTGCTAAGTTTCCGATTTTTTTTTTTTTTAACAATATGGTAAAGGTTATATCAGTGCGGTATTTGTATTAAAATCTGTAATACCATGGCCTCTGTGACTGCTCTAGGCTACTCTTAATAAAAAGGAGATCATAACCCTATTACTAAAATAATCATTTAGAATCTAGTTCCTTTCCATATCACATCGGAGAATTGAGTGTGTATCTGCTTGTTGATAAGAAGCTAGCTCATGCTACAGCTTAGCCAAGAACGGTGCCATTTACAATTACATTCCGATACCTCTGTGATGAGTTGCCTGTTTTTATTCTCATACATAATTTGTATTTTGGATTGAAGAAGATTAAAAACTTATGTTTTCTTCTGTTCCGAAAGTGACGGTAGAAAAAACATTGAAGAACGAACTGAAATTTGTACACATGGCGAGAGGGGATTGTTGAGACATACACTGTATGTACTCTTCTCTAAAAAAGTATTTCTGTGAGTGCATCATAACGGCTGAGATAAATGACACCGTCATTCCCGGCCCCTTCGCCCGGTTCGATGGATTAGAGCGGGAGGGCTGTGTTTAAATGTGTCTCAGTAAACACTGTTAGGTCTGTGTAAACAGCAGCGCATTGATCAGCTCTTCTATTCATGGTCAGCACGTCTCAGGCCTGCACTGGATTAGTCAACACACGGGCCAATCTGTTTGCTCCACTGTAAACTGAGGCCAAAGTCAATGCCAAAGCCTAATTGGAATACTACACACTGTTGAGGCAAGGTTGCATGAAAACTGGAGACTGATAGAACATGCTGCTCCTAAAAAATATATATCAAAACCTTAATAAGATAACTATTATTATTTATTTAATATCATTTCCAGTGATTCAAACCACTGATGACGATGATGATGATGCTTCTCAACACGTGAATACACTCCTAACTGAAAAGCAGACCTTTCCTTTAATTGTCCCACTCTAATGAGCAGATACTAATGAGTACCAACAACAATAAGTATGATGCTGTGTCGGTAGGAAACCCTGGACCTTTGAATATTCGGTCGCTACGAGTCTCTAGTCTCACTGAGATCCTCGGAGGAATGGACGAAGCTGGATGGCTGGGCAATGTCTACTGTGTGCAGCAGAGAGAAGGGAGTGCTAAGAAAGTGACAGAGGTGGGGAAAAAGAAGGAGCCAGGGAGAGAGAGGCATTGAAGCATGGAGGGCAGCTGCATTGTATCACCCCATTTTAGCCCATTACACTATGTATAGGGGCCTTTCTCCCCCCTCTTTTGCATGGTAATTATTTTCCTGCCCAAAGGTAGCTGCAGGCAACGTCAGCCACTGCGTCAGGGCCCACTGCATTAGCCGGCCATTGCATTATTTATTTGTGCGCGGGCAGCCGGATGGATACCCCAAATCTGCCGAGACTCGGGGGGCCTCTCAATGTCACCTCTTGCATTGTGGGAGGCAGTTTTCAGTCGCCTCAACCTGCACTGGGAAAGCTTAGGTAGAGAGTGGCTCAAGGGCAAAACGGTATGGAGATGTTGGAGGACACTTGCGTGGGAGTAGTAGTTAGGGGGTGTAATGTATTCACAAAACGGGTCAGAGGTTCAGTAACTGCCCTCGCTTATGCAAGAGTCAACTGTGGAGGGTTCATTGTGACACACTGGATGACCATCTAAGGGGTCCTATAGGACATCAGTGAGTACCAGTGTAGTATAAAGTATAAATATGGGGTCATACAGTTCACTCTGCCTAAGGGCCTTGTGTGTAGGTATAGATGGTCACGTGCATTCCTGGACCCCCAAGGTATGATAGGTAAATAGACCTAACTTCAGTGTGCAGGAGCTGCTGGTAAGTTATACCACTGGATGGTGATTACACCCCAACACCAGTGGGCTGGATAAGGTTACAGCATGTCGTCCTCGTGTAGGCAGTTAGTGCGACATGGCTCGACGAACACTCATGCATCTCTTCCTGTACACACACACACACACACACACACACACACACACACACACACACACACACACACACACACACACATACATATACAGTAGAAGCACCAATGCACCGCTCTATCGGATGTGAACTTCCATGACCTGTCAGCCCCGGACATTCGCATCGTAAGGCCCCCGGAATGACAGCTGAACCGCTGTCCCTGTCATGGCTCCTCAGTGTAGAAACACCCACATTGACACAAACACATATCCACTACGGCAGTGGTGCAACATCAATATCAACAACAACTCCCGCTGGCCCCTTGGATCCATCTCACTGCCCCCCCCCCCCAACCGCCTCTCCGCTTGCCATTCAGCTGGACGGCACGAGATGCTCAGGCGGCCTTGTGACATGACAGTGACAACGTACTGATGCTCTGGAGAGCACCCAAATCACTGTCCACTTCACCCTGCATACCCCCCCCCCCTCCACCCTACTCCTTCTGTTTTATCTCTGTTGATCCTTTAAGGGAGAAAATACATGTTTGCTGAAATAAAAAATATCTATTTCTTAAATTAATTTCTAAGTTTGCAAAAATCAGGTCTCTCCTGCTGTATGCATCTCTCAGGTAGACCTAAAAACATTGAATTATATACATACATATATATATATATATAGATGCACACACACACCACACACACACACACACCACACACCACACACACACACACACACACACACACACACACCACACACACACACACACACACACACACACACACACACACACACACACACACA
Source organism: Antennarius striatus (assembly GCF_040054535.1). Taxonomy (NCBI): domain Eukaryota; kingdom Metazoa; phylum Chordata; class Actinopteri; order Lophiiformes; family Antennariidae; genus Antennarius; species Antennarius striatus. The sequence goes on along the minus strand of NC_090784.1, from coordinate 19,775,251 downwards.
CACACACACACACACACACACACACACACAAATAGATGGATTGATAGGTAACATTTTAATGACTTAGAATAAAAAAAAAATAAGAATGAAAGCCAGTGATAGATAGACTTCGCCCTGGCACCCAGTGTTCCCCCTAATGGGAGCTGACACTGCTGATGCGGCCCGGGCGAACAGAAAAGGAGGACCAGCGTATTGCAGGCGGCAGACTCCCCCAATTATTTTTCTGGCTGATAAGTGCTGGTCCTTGTTTAAAGCTGCAATATGGATGAAGGGATGGAATGGAGAGGGAGGGATTGAAGGATGGAGGAAGAGGAGGAGGCATGTGGCTGGGCTGGGTTTTATGGCTGACAAGTCTTGATCTGGCAGAATGGCTGGCTGTCACACACCGCTCAAGACGGAGCTCCTCTCCGGGGCTGAAACATACACAAACACACATAGACACACACACATAGACACACACACACACACACACACACACACACACACACACACACACACACACACACACACACACACACACACACACACACACACACACACACACACACACAGAACACTCGTACGCACACACCTAATGCATTGTGTGGCTGCAGATAATGCACACCCATGTTTACAAACATGTCACAGACTATGTATGGACTTCATTGGATTAGTTTTTTCAAAAATATTTATTGTGCTTTTTTTTTTTTTTTTTTTTGCCTTTATTGGACAGTTTGATAGCTAACAGGCAGGAGGATCGTGGGAAGAGCAACGGGCTCCATGACACGCTACAAAGATCCCTGGGTGGAATTGAATTGGCAGTGTGTTTACGTGGCATGCACAGTAACCGTTTGGCTGCCAGAGCGCTGTGACACACCGTGTGTGTAACACGTAATTGTTGCTGCATTTCTTCTGTCACATGCCATTTCTAGAGAGTACAGGACCCGTTTCATTCAGACCACCTGAAACACGTTCAAGGACGTAATCACACGTAAAGAATAAACATCAAACTCCTTTTTTAAGACAAATTCGACTAGTCTCCCCGTTCCTTTACACCCTTTATTGCTGTAATTAAAGTAATGATGCGGAAAGTTGAATGAGCTTTTTTCTGTTTACGGATTCACCAACCTCTTCTCTGCAAATGTCAGATATTTAATTTGTGTTTTTTGATTTGTGTTTTTTGCATCTGTTTACCTACCAAACACATTTTAACATATGGAGTAGTTACTTTGTGATTACACGGGTTTTACAGGAATATAAAAACCAGCTGAACAAATCTTTGATACTGAATACTTGCATTGGCTTCATGAGGATCATCGACTGGATCAGTGATTGGAGGTTATGGAGTTCTCCGTAAGGCTCTGCTGGATGAAGGAAACGGGTCTACCTTTGGAAAGTGAGACAAAGAAATAATCAGTGCATATAAGTGCAGATGCGACAGTTGCATATGCATATACAGTATATGATATATATGAGGATATATATGATATAAATGAGTATTTGGCTACTGCCGCTATTTCCAGTTTGAGCGGGAGCATAACTTTAATAACCAGGAAGCAAAGGAAAAGAAGATGCAGTCATCTTGCACTGGGGGGGTGGGGATGGAGGGGGTGGTCTACATTTGTGCATGTGCTTATAATCAAAACAATTCTGATGAGTTCAGAAAAAAAAAAAAAAACTTGGAGTTTGTGGACAATTCATTCATAAGTAAGGATTTCCCGAAATAATTACACACTTATCAAATAATAACAGACTTCAGATCAGACATACTTCACATCGGAGAAATCATTGCATTAATCACTTTAGGCCAAATCACGCCACAGCAGTTCCTCAGTGTCAGCTCTTGTCTAAACAGCTGTGGTATCAGTGTCGTGACAGCCTATTATTTGCCTCATGTTAGCTTAAATGAACGCCATAATAAGGGCTATTGAATCTATGCTAAGTGTCATAATCTAGAGCGGAGTGGCAGCGTTACATCGGTGTCAACGCCGTGCTGTTAATGCCTCAGCGATCACGACTACTGCTAACATGGCCTGTAGCCAGAAAAGACTGAATAGCATCAAAGGAGAGGAATGTCTATTTGATTTTATATCAGCCAAAAAAGTCCGTCGCTTTTTTCTTTCCCAAAGAACTTTTTTTCTTTTCCCTCTACGATTTCCTTTTATACTTTACAAAAGAAAGAGCCAGCAAGAAACCACTCCTCTGTGTTTTAAATCTCATTCTATGTATTTATTGCAGCTCCTTTCATTATCACTTTTGATATTCTTAATGAATTGCCCCCAAGAGGAATTTTCTTTTACCTAGCTAAGGTGCAGTTTCAGCAGGTTTTGCTGAGCTCCCGGAGCAATTAGGGGTTAAGTTAAGTTAGTAAGTAAGTAAAGTAAGGGATGCATCTACAGGTGTGACCAATAGAAGGCCTATCTGAGTTCTGATTGGGTGAGAAAGTCAACCAATCACAGTACCAAGCTGCCAGTTTATTAACTTAATGTATAACCGTCGTATTTCAACATACAAAGGCCCCTCTGGGACACTTAGTTCTGCTGCCCCCCCTTCGCGGTTAGAAACCCTTTATGTGTGCCTTTTCTCAGTAGGAGTTGCTCCTTTTTCTTTAATTACAGTAAGTACAGCAGACCCCCCAGGCTTGTTTCAACAGATCAACCAGCACAAGAAAGAAGAAAATGCTAATTAGCACCATAATGTTGCTGACCATGCTAGTTCCTTAGCACTGCTGAGTTTTATTGACATAAGAAGGACAATAGGAATCTGTATTCAAATGACTCGCTCTGCCCTTGTGTTTAAGGAGCAGCAGCTGTTCTGTGCAGATCACATATTTTTTATTGTATTGTTAGGTATGAAAACGTGAGGAATTGGGAATCTGTTGGCGTGTACCTGCTTTGTATCATGCCTGAGTGTGTCAAAAGCCTGTGGGATTTCCATATTAGTGTGTGCTTTGTGTTTTTTGCTTAATTATGCGGATATTGAAATAGAGTCGTGTCCACGTTTCGCTCGATGTGTGTCCGTGTGAGCTTGTGTCAACTCCCAATCCTCAACTTTGCTGCAGTGCAGAAACCTAATGCATTCCATGTTTTTGAGCTGAGAAGCTTTATGTGTGTGTGTGTGTGTGTGTGTGTGTGTGTGTGTGTGTGTGTGTGTGTGTGTGTGTGTGTGTGTGTGTGTGTGTGTGTGTGTGTGTGTGTGTGTGTGTGTGTGTGTGTGTGTGTGTGTGCGTATGAAGGAGAGAGTTAGAATCAAGATCAATACTATTGACCTGTTTACCTTGGTGCCGAGCGTACAGGGCCAGTTCTCCGGTTTACCACTTGAAACATTAAAACCAGACTATTAGTAATACTTTGGTCCTTCTCTTTGCTGATTGGAAGACCGGCACTGGGGCAGTCCACCTTACAGACCCGGAGAGATGGGGGTGAGAGGTGGAGAGGAAGAAAAGGGGGTAGGTTAAAAGAGAGAGGCAGAGAAGTCCTGATTCTAATCCTCTTGACTTGCAGCCATCAGGTCGGCCGATGTCTCGCCACTCGCCTCTCGACCTGATGTGGTCACTCAACCCTATCGAGCTGCAGGGCATTGTGGTCCATCCATCTTTGCCACATTCAACCCCCCCCCCCCCCCACCCACCACCATCTCCACCCTCAGGCTCTTTTATGCCCCCCCCCCCCCCACTATTCTTTCTCATCCTCCTCCACACCACCAAAACAGAATTTCTTTAAATGCTTAATTTTCCCCCCTTTGGCTTCCTTTTTGCAAGCGCCCTCTCACTTGTTTGTCCATCGATTTTTTATCCCTCTCCAGCCACCGCACCCCCCACCACCCCCACCACCACTACTTCCCCACCCAGCCTCCCACTCGTCGTCCTCCTCCTCCTCCACCCGCTCTTCCTCTTGTCTCTCCCCCTAGCTCTTCGTCTGCATCTCCCCAGTCTCTCCCGCTCTCCTCTGCTTGTTGATGCAAACTGATTTATTTATTTATTTTAAGCTTGTTGCCCAGGTAATTTGTGGCAGGTAATGACTTTCAGTGAATCTGCTTTTGTGCTCTTTGGAATTCTTTTTCCCGACCTTTTGCATCATCCAGGCTCACGTCAACGCACATCCTCTTTTGTCCCATTATCTCTTCTACGCTTTTTCATTTTTCCTTTTTTTTTCCACTCTCTCTGTTTCTTTTCTTCTCTCTTGTCCCTGCAAATGTATTTTTAATCCCCTTGCATGTTGGCGCTATGTGATACATGTATGTGTGCGGGTCTCTAAAGCCCACCTTAGAGGTGATCGACATTGGGCCCTCTGATGTGTGGAGTCCTCTTTCTCCTCTTTTCTACCTTTCCATTACACCGTTCTCTTGTTTCTTTCACCCTTCAACGGGCATTGTTCAGCAGGCATCTGAAGAGTAGCAGGAGTCTCTGGGAATAGGGAGACAGGAAATTAAGGAACGGTAAGGAAAGGAAAAAGAGGAACTGGTAGTTGAACATGCGCCTACAATAATTTTGGGGGTATTTTCCTCCTTTTCCGTGCTCATTCAGAAAAATCCCTATCAACTTACAATGCTAATTCAGGATGCAAAGCTAAAGAAGGCTGCCACTCGTTATTAGGGAGGGTAGGGGCAAACAGAGCAAAGAGGGAACTCTGACGTGTGTGTGTGTGTGTGTGTGTTTGTTGATGAAAACATAGGTATATAGAAACTAAAAAGTTCCTCATGTTTCTACATATGCAATTTCACTTTTAGCAGAAAATGTATTTTTATTTTATTACATTTGGTCCTACACTGTGGCCAAATGCTGGCATTGCTACATCAGTATTCATAGGGGGTGGGGGAGATGTTGGTGGGGGTCGTTTCTAAAGCCAGCTGGAATACCACTGTAGTTCTGGCCGTAGACCCGGACCGGACACTGACAGAAACAAAGAACCAGACCTGGGAAAAAAAGAGGACTAGTAGGTGGACTGCAATAAAATTATTCAGAATGTTTGATTTTTTTTAACACAAACTTCACGCAATGTATATTTACAGTACAGCATACTTAACTGTACAGTGCTATGCTAAAAGGCAACATTTGTCACCTTCTCCTTATTGCAGACACACAATTATCCCTGAAAAGAATGCTTTCAGAGGCGATCTAGAGCACAGTACTCACGTTTGATTATCTGAAGGACAAAAACTCTGATTAAAATAGTGTAGTGTGAAAAAACAACAACATGCAGCTCATTTTTGGGTTTGCTAATAAAAAACAAAAGTTTAACACACTTTGTTTTCTTGCCACTTCCTATTAATGCAAACATACATTCTGGGTTTTATGAAACGACACTTCTTTACTGAAACCCTTGAACAAAGTGAGTTTTTAATATTAATCAGATATCAGAGGAAAAGCGCCCATAGATTATGTATTCTGAATTCAGATGGTATTGCAGGTTCTGAGAATCTGTGACACCATTGTGATGGGCAGTTGTCAGCGTGTGGAAACCAGCACCAGCTTCCTTGTCCCTCCAGGAGGGGACAGTAGAGAGCAAGGAGACCACAGTGGCCTCTTCTTCATGAATGAGGATCAGGAAAGGAAGGAGGACAAGAAGAGAAAGACCCCTGTTCACCTCATGAAATACATCAAGAGTCATGCAAGGAGAGCAGAGAACAAAAAGATATATTTAATTGCAAAAGAGTGTTGTAAAACTAGAGAAAATCTAAAAAAATAAATAAACAAAAACACAAATAATACTTTCAAATTTTGAAGAAGACACATGGAATTTGTGTACCCACTGGTCAAGCATACACCAACAGACACACAAGTACTTTCTTCTGGCATAATCCAGAGGTCAGGGCAGAATTCATCTCCCTTAATCATGCAGATGAACATGACCTTGGCCGGCCTTGGCACCTGGTCACATCAGCACCCTCTTCCAGCCTAGCTTTGCATCAGTGATTGTGTTAAATCGTGTTTCCCTATCATCAGCAGACGCTGGATGGACAGCATCCTTCTCTAAGCACATCCAGAAAAGGATAATTGCCAAGACCTTTAAAAGCCTTTCAGAAAGAAACTGGGAAATCAACATAATTCAGATGAAGGGGAATATCGGAGATGGAAAGTATGCCAGGCAATATTGGGGGAATTTTTAAAACGGTGGGTCCTTGGCATTATTATGATGATGCGTTTAGCCATGCAGAGTGGGCCAACCCATTGGAGGGCCCCTAAATGAAGAGGCTGACCTTCAACAAGCCCTCTCTCTGTTCATTAGCCACGTGGTGCTTATCTACAATAACACTGTTGAGGAGAATATGAGGCCAGCGGACCCAGTCAAAGTCAATGACGCACTACTTGTGAGTGTTTGAATTTGGCGAGGGGTGCTAGATTAGTACCTTCCAACGCCCATCACCCCCTTGGCCCCAGAGTCCCATTAAGACATAAAAGTTATTTCAAGAACAGACATATATCAATTTAACTTTCAACTTTACTCATGGGTTTGTAAGAGAAGAGGCTTAGAGGAGGAAATTGAAATTATACCTTGTCTTGCATTGAGTCCGCGTCTACAGTTGGTGTTCAATTCAACGATAGACACAGTTTTAACACTGAAATAGGAGGTGAGGTTGGGGGGAGTAGGGGTAAACAGATGAATAAAGACTAGAGAGGGGGAGAGCAGACACAAAACATGGTCGATAGTGTCAAAAGTGGATGACAGATCTAAAAGAATGAATATTGATCTTTAGGGGCCCTTTACCCAGATGACCTGTGGGAGGTCAGCCTTTGTAATTAAAGCGCTGGAGGTCTGATGCTGAACTGGGACTGCAACTGGTTTTAGAGTAGCCGCATCCAGAGAGGACGTCTGTACTTTGACCATACATGTGGATGGTGCACACAAAAAACTCAAGTCTGTGAATTCTAAACTTGGTGTGATGATACCCCAACTGCCCTCTATAATTTCTATTAATCTCTTGATTCTGAATGTCTGTGTTTGCCATGGTGTTCTTTTATTTGGAATTGCTGCATTTGCCCTCCTTGGTGAGCTATAAAAATATAGTTTATATAAAAAATTAGTGCTGTGCCAGTGGGTTTGTGTGATGTGAATTGAGGAGGTAAATATGGTCTCAGTGCGACATGGATAAGGGGCTGTTTATTGGAGCGGGCTGGCGGTGGATTAGAGTCCAACAACCCGGGGCAACATCCACCGCTCAGACAGGTTTCTGCTCGATGATGGGAGTTAACACTCGCTCTCTCTTTATTTATCTGTCTGTATATCTGCTAGTGTACAATTTTGAAATAGACATGAAGTGGTTGTGGGACTTATAATCGTGCACCCAAACGTGCATCCTGCAATCACTACAGGAATGCACCTATATGCTGTCTTGGGTGCAGACACACACATATGCATGTGTCGTCTCTTTATCTATCTGGCTGTGGATAAATGCGGGCGGGGGGGGGGACTGAGTGTGGCTTTAATCCGGGTATCATTGGCTATATCCCCTACAGTAGCACTGCTGATTTAGAGCTCCACAACCTCAGTAATAGGCCCCAGACACACACTGGTAGAACACACAACACACCGTGTAGCGCATCTGCTCTACATGCTTTGTCCCTAAGAAGCTGCCGCTCACTGATTGACCCTCAGTGACGACACACATATGCACACAATCCAATGCACATATTTTTAAAAATGAAGAAACGCACAAGCATGGACTTCACATAAGCAGCGCCATGAGATCGCATACGCTCACAGACACACACAACAGCATCGGCGTGGTTGTCACCGCCAGGGGACGTCTCATGGTAAGGTGAACTCGGAATGAACCTACTCCAAACATAAATAACATCTCTCTCTCATCTCTCCCTACCCAACACCCCCCCACCCAAGCCCTTCGTCCTCCTCTTCCTCTCTTTTTCTCTCCGTCTTTCTTCTGCTACCTTCCACATGCTCTCACTCTTCCATGTGAGCGCCAGTAGTACGCAAAGGATAATCAATAACACAAGGAAGTGTTGTGCGTTCTTCAGCACGCCATTCCAATATGCAAAGGACTCACCTGAGGTCATTTTTTAAATTCTTTTACTACCACAGTCACATCAAAAGTGACTTTCAAGACACAGTATTTTATCAGATGTCATTGCTATCGTTGCTCTCACCTAGTTGTCTCTGCAATCGCACACTCATCCCTCCTTTAAGCAAAGCACCCAGGAACACAATCAGAGCACACAATGCAACATCTTTCACTAATAGCCTACCACCTTCTTGTGTTTATAGCTATTTATATCACAGAATTCACCCCTTCCCCTTCTTTATCGCTGCTGGTCTGTATCTTCGGTCCCCCTGCTAGCACTTCCTGTTAACACACGAGGCGTTTATTGATAGGCCATTCCCATTAGTGCTGTTTACCTGTCAGGGCTCACTGCTCTAATGAGAGAGCTTTGGGGAGGAAAAATGAGTAGGAACGGTTAAACGCTAATGGATGTTTACAGTCTCCCTGGATACTACTGTGTTTTCCGCCACCCCTGCTAGTAGCACTATCACTAGCCCCAGACCCGTTGACTGGCTAATTGGTCCAGCGCTGAAGAGCCGGTCTGGGCCTATTTGATTATCATGGGATTAGGTTTGGTAGAAGGAGCACGGTATGGGAAGGAGCCAGATAAGTAGGGGGAGGATTGGCGCAAGATAGTGGGAGTTGAGGTTTGGGTCGTCGGGCTGATCAATATCTACAGATCAGGAGCTTTAGAGGGGTGGAGTGCAGACGTTGGAGTGGGAGCTAGATGGTGGTTTGACGGGGTACGCGCAGAGGTCATAACATCAGCCCTACGTCAAAAAGGTTCTCTTAGAGCACTATTAGTGCTGGTGGTGAAGGGTAATTGTGCCATTAGAACTGTAAGTGATACTAAATGGTGCAGGTATGGTTAAGGGACTACCGCGTAAAGAGAGCTGGCAAGTGATCTAATGTAAATCTCCAATCAGGCATCTTAATCGCTGATGTATCCTTGAGAAAAGCACCCATAATTGCTTCAATATGACTGATGATCTTAAAATATCTCCGTCCAATCAAGTGGACTTACCTGAGTCATTCAGTTTGGTTTCAGGAGCAGTGACTGAATAAATTGAATTAATTTTATTTGCTGTGTTTCTTTCATGTGTTTTGGAGCATTGAACCAAAGAGGTTAGTTTGTTAATGATATCCGAGGATACAGAGGAGACTCCACATTGTACTAAGTAAATGCACTCTAAATCGATCAAGGATGGAACAAATAAATTTATGTTTTATTAGATTATTACAGGAATCTCATTAGTGTAGGATTAGTCGTGAAAGGTATTTATCTGTTTATCGAATGGCTGGACTCATAACATCTCCCTTCTATTCCTCCTCAGCGTCCTTTTTCTGCTCTTTAGTGAGTCAAGGATAATATATGTGGATGCTGAAAATGATTTTGGCTCAATCGAATGCAGTCTTGATACTTTGTACTCTTTAGATGACGGTAAATGATCAAATATCGAATGAGATAATGTTGTTTCACGGATACGGTTGTTAGTATTAACTTGTAATCTACATTTTCGACTGAATTAATTAATTTTACTTGTCTATTGTTAGAATACGGGTCAAAGGAGCTCTCATCAGAGCAAAGACACAAAGCCTCTTTCTCTAATTTAGTTATGGGTTTCCTTTTTCTCGATTGTTTATCAGCTCCGATTCTTTGCTAATTAAAACCACACGTGAAACAAGAGGATTGTCCACACACACACACACATACACACACGCACAGAGAGAGAGAGAGAGGGAGAGAGAGAGAAAGTGAGCTAGAGATAGTTGCAGCTACAATTACCAAACAGGCCTCTCGTGTCTCATTGGGTGTCTATTAAGAGGGGGGCCTGGCTCATTGTAATGATGGCAGAGTTTAATTACTTCCACCCGGCGCCTGTTGTAAAACATGCTGATAAATGAGCCAACAGGATGGCACATCATTATTTTTGTATAGTGCCAGGCTGCTCGTCCATGATTATGAGAGTGGGAGGGAGGTTCCTTTACCTGCAGAGGGCTGGATGTGTATTCACTGTGCAGCGGAAGGGAAGAGGAAGATGTGTGCGTGTCTTTTCTCAAATTGTCAGTCTGTGTGCATACACAGACGTACCGGCCAATAATGCTGCAAAAGAATTCTAGGTCAGTCTTAAAATCAAATCGCCTCTTCTCCATTCCCGTGTCTACATCTGTGCAAAATTGTGTTGAAATCCATTTGAGATATTCAAACTAATAGATGGACAAACTTCAGTGAAATCACAAGCTAAATAAAGTGCATTTGGCCACCCATGAGATAGATGTACTATATGTTCATTTAATATGAATATGAGTATAATATGTACTAATACAGCTCAAATATAAGCATGCACACTCTCTATACTGCATCACGCAAACAAATATACATATTCATAGTCATTAATTTTACACAATTTTTAGAAGGGGGGCATGTGTGGACCTCTGATTAATTGCGTTCCTCCTCCAACATTATTAAATCGCTGAGGCAAATATCCCCTGTACAATAAATCCCTCCCGGCCCATGATTAATCAAAATGCACACAAACCTAAGAGTGGTGGTGGGCAGGTAGAGTTACAGTGCTAAATCATCTTTATTGCACGACGCGCAGGTTTGTGCACATTGTCGGGGGCTGGTGCAACCGTGGAGTGGAGTGGAGTGGATGTTTGGCTTCTGGTCAGTCGACCTAGGCTCACGGATGCACACATCTTGACCTCGGTGTCATTGATTTGCACAAATAACCAGGGCAAAGAGGTGAAGAGGATGGTAGCAAGATAAACTCTGAACAGGCCCAGTGATTAGAGGAACTTTGTTGTCCCATCGATAAGTTTACCAGCATCTCCAAAAGTCAAGACGGGGGTTTGAATGTATTGTTGAAAAGGGAGTGGGGTGTAGAAGTAATAATTGAAATAGCAGACTTTAGCTTGTAACATCGGGTGATGTCTGATTAAAGGGGGCTTTGTGGTGGAGCAGTCATATGAAGCAGAGACAGAAGATGTACCAGACACACGTTTCTGAAAACCTCAGTTAACCTAAATAATTAGCTGTGGCAGTGCGGTGCACCTCTTTAGCTTGACATTTCTCCACAAAGCTAATATTAACATAACGACTTCATTCTGTCCTCACGTACTTCATCTCTGTCCCTTTACCGGGAGGTCTTTGTGTCTTATTGACCAAAAAAAAATGACAATGTTTGTAGTGTCAGGGCCTCCTTATTTCCATTTAGCGCAAAAGTGCTGATGCTAATTTGGCGGTTGCATAATGAGTTTTACATGTATTTGATTAATAGGGTGCAGGGTGGCGGCACAGCAACAGAGGCTACTCTGGTATGTGATTTAACTTCACCTTATGTTAAATCCTAATTGATTCCAATGCATTTTTAATCACTCACTAATTGGCGATTACACTTTTAAAACATGCCTTGTTGCTGCTCTGGCAGAATCGAGGGGTTGGTGAGTGTGAAGATGGAGTTTAAAGGGCATAGTCTTCTTAGCATCCACCAAATAAATGTCACACTTGTCTGCTAATGTGTCAACCAAATCAAACATGCACAGTGGTCGAAGGGGTAGTAAGTGACAGGTGACCTTGGTGGCTTGATGGAGGACTTGGATGATATTTGAGCCCTCTGATCTTGGAGAGGGAACCCCTGTCTTATCCTGTCTGGAGATGTATGCCCAACCAATTAAACATGAAACGGTAGTGACAGTCACACCCCACTTATCAAAACCGTCTTCAAGTAGGTTCATGAATTCAAATCAAATATGCTTTGTCGCTTTAAACGTGTAGACAGGATCGTATGGATTCAATAGTATACCTATCTAGGTCAACATGCGTGATTGTTGAAGAGGTCAAAGATGGCTTAATTTGAAGTGGTATCCTTTCAAGGCAAACACCCTCAATTCTCTTTCTTTTCTTACCTGGTTACGTTTTCAAATACCCAAAAAGTCTTGTCGGCTTTTCATTTATTGACTTCTATTCTTCCCTCAACCCTAGTTACCCCCCATCTTGGACAGCCTTCCCCACATTGGATGACTCCTGGAGGGGTGCATACACCTGGTTGGGTCGTCTGTGAGGCATCTGACCTCCCCGTACATACACCTGCCCCCCTGCTACATCTATTACTGGGCCCCACAGTGTTCCATAATGTTCTGAGTAGTCAAGCATATAAATAAAGGTGAAGCAAAATGACTGCCTCTGTCTTGACAGAAGTGCTGAACCACAAAGAACACCTTGAAGGGCATGTTAACTGTCAATAGAGTTCTGTGTAAGCCCCTTCAATTAACATAAAACTTAACAGCTCCCCAGTTAGCCGCTATATAACCCTAGCTTTCTCCACCCCCCCAGTGTTGGCTGCCGTCAAGCAGTCTAGCCGCCGAAAAGGCAGTAAACAACATCTCACCATGTACTTGCACGGAGGCAGTTACAAACACGCATACGCATAATGATATTCCACGCACACATATTCAGTCCCACATTCACACACAAGAAATGCAAACACACACCGGCAAAGCATCCGCACAGTCCTTGCAAATTACAGACCCGAAGAGGCTGTGCTCACATGCTGCACACACACAGACACACACACACACACACACACACACACACACACACACACACACACACACACCTAGACTCACACATACACGCACAAATGTAAAAAAAAAAAAAATCCCATTTACTGTGATGCTACGTGACTGAACTTTTGCTAGCATAGTGTAGTTTACCCCTCTCGCTCAGGCCCATGGTAATGCTGCATGAGATTTGTGATGCAGTGGGGAGATGCATATGAAGGGGCTGTGCTCAGATCTCTCGGTCATGCACCCCATTAGGTCCTGCTGTTGATGCTGTTGCTATCAAAGCTGAAGTAAACTGCTCAGCAGTCGGCTGTATGCCTAAGCACAGAGTTGGAGACAGGCAAGCGATCATGCAACACTGCCAGGATAGGACTATATATCTTGTAATTAGGATGTGTGAGTAGGCTATAGGGAGGTAACTTCAGTCTCACACAAAACAAAGGTGTAAGATCGGTCTGATTTGGGGCCTACAATATGCTGCAAAATGTATGATATACAGGGAAATTTTGAACTAATGGCACATTCTTTATAGAATTTCAACTATAGTAAAGTATTTCATCATGTACATCCTCTGACTGTCTAGAATCAAGCCAATCTAGAAAGGATAAATTGCCCTTAAGACAAACAGAATGATGAAAATGCCCAGAATGAATGAGCTGAAAGATTCAACCCTCTATGTGTTCAATAGCCCCTAATGTGTTTGGCTTTTGAGATAACACGCCGTAAATACCCGCATTCTTCTGCTCATCATCAAAAAATAAATAAAAATAAAAAATCCAGTGGCAGCTTTTGCATTTGCTTCCCATCACTGGTGATTCCTGGGGAGGCGTTGTTTGTGCAGCACACAACAGTGCTGCTCTGGTGTAATTGTCTAGGTTTTTGCAAAAGGCCACTCATCTTTCATTCCCCTGCCAACACACATGCATATTTGTGGAGGTGAAACTAACATGCTTAGTTGTTGTTTTCCTGCTTTACCATTCTTCAGGGAGACTTAGTTCTGGTGTGGATTTGCTCCCTTCGTGCCGGCAGCCATGTGCCTCTGTCTCTGAGAGAGGGATGGCATCAGCTGGCATTGGATGGTAGTAAATGAGACCATGGTCCCTTTTTCTGTGGGCGCTCCTGTTCAGCAAGTAGATTGCTGGGGGACGTTGCTGTACCTTCTTTCCTTTATTTTTCCTTCCTGTTTTGATTTTCTTTATTTCCAGTCTTTACCCCCACCCCTAGTGTTGCACATCTTTCCTGCACAAACATCGCTGCGCTCCATACGCTTGGGGATGGCCGATGAGATGGTTTCTCTGTAGAGAGCCGGGCTCCTTGCATTTGAGAATGAGCTATGGATATAAAGAAATGAGGCCAGATACAGTTAACAAAAGAAAACACAGAAGTCTATGTAAACGCCCCCCCCCCCCCCCCCCAAAAAGCGAGAAATGTGATCAAGGAAGAATGGCGTTCGCGTTCGCCCCTGTCAAAAGAGACCAAGTGGTGTCTCTAAGGTACAGAAGGTTGCTCATCCCATTGCCACCCTGGCCTTATCCGTTTAGCGTAGCATGCTAGTTTAAGGTTTATAGAAAGTCTCCAGCATGAAATTCCTCTAAGCTCGGATAGAAGCTGCAAAACATGGAACGTGGATGAGCCAGGATTAGTGAAGCCCAAAGCACTCCCTTCATCTCTGCCTTGTAGGGCGTCTGTGATCTGGATGGTGCACAGTGGGCAACACATGCCTGTCAATGTCCGCTGGCTGCACACACAATGACTTTAGACCATGCACACAGTGACGTGGCCACGCGCCACCTCTGCAAATCCCCTACTCTCCCACAGTGTTGCTTATCCACACACCTCTCCCTGTCAAACCCCCCCACACACCTTCCCTTTCCAATCTCCTTCTTTATCTCCCCTCCTGTTCCTTCTCCAGTATGTCTTCGTACTACGATCTCATCACGTTTTGAACCAAGCCACTTAGTCATTTGTATGTGCAACTGGATGGGCTGTGTGTTTGCAAGGGTTTGGCTTTTTGTCTGCATGTCTGTGTTAGGCTTGGCCTTACATAAAATAATGTAGCATGGGGCATGGTTGTGAATTTATTGTCTGAGCTCAGTCTTTGTCTCTCCATCTGTGCTCAGTGATGACCAAGTCAAGTGTCCATATGTTGTCCTCAATGAGTTCTCAGCATCTCTCCATTTTGTCTCGTCCTTAAGGTCGGCCATACACACACGCTTTTCATTCCTCATCAATGCCTATTGAGTTGTTCATGAAAGAGAAATGACAGCTAGTTCATAACTTCCAAGGCTAATCGATAAGTACCTGCACAAGCACGACTCATTCCTAAAACACTCTTCTCTCTGAGACCTCATCCCCCTGAGCCATGTTTTCAAGCACATCATACCTGTTTGAAAAGAGAACCACAATGTAAGTAAGAAAGGTTTGACATTAACACATTATGAGAAGTTCTGTAATAAAGGATCATGAGTGATATAGTAAGTCTTTTAAGGTAAAACAAGCAGGTATTTGTACTTGACCTTACGGGTGATACACAAGTGGTTATTGGACAAAAAATATTTTTGAGGTCCCATTAAGACAGAAAAGTATCTGCATACTTAGATTTAGTTGGTATGAATCTGTGTGGAAAGGTCTTAGTGCACATTTTTAATTTCATGAATTGACAAGAGTGTGTTTTTAATGGGACATTATTTTTTTCAAGAAATAGGGAACAACTGCAATTTACATGGTGAAGTCAGGTGAAAACTTATTCCTGTACATCCTGTCTGAGTCATGAAAGGAAGACATAGATAAATGGGAGATGGTTCAAAAGGGTTTTTAAGTATTGAGTTAACAGCTGAGATATTGATTACTAGCTACTCAATATACATAAGTCAGCTTGAACCAATATTTTCCACATGAAGGGTGTATGCTATCTATTTTTTTCTTTTGCACACATTATTTCTATTCTTTGTGCATGTCTGTGTGCAAATCTGTGTGCAATTTGCGCTGGTATGTAGGCGTTAATGGTTGGTATCTCAGAGGTGCAGTACAGTCACAACAAAGCCTGCAGTCCTCAAAAACACACACTTGTCCCCGGAGTCCAGGGGATGTCGACACAGTAGACAGAGGAGGCTTTGAGGACGAAACTAAGAAAGCTCAGGGCCATGAGCTCAGGAGAGGAAGAGAAAATAAGGTAAGAGGGGGCGAAATAAATGGTAAATATCTTTGCTTACTTTTTTCTAACATGAGAGAGCTCCCTTGCAGAGCTTGAAAAGCTGAACTTTGCCGAGGTCCGGTTGCGACCAGCCTGCAGGCAGCTGTGGCTCCAACACTTCACTATGTATCTCTGACTCTCTCTTCCTTTCTGATGCTTTCTCCCTCGACCTCCCGTTCAAAGCAAAGTTGGCTCCTTATTTATGTGCAAATTTGCTCTTAGGCCCTACGAGGGTGGCGCGCATGCTGAATCTCTTCTTTCTGGGCTTTAGCAGATTATCCCGCTGCTCCCTTTGGTCCCTGTCGCCCTAAGCCCAGCTGCCCCGACCTTTTGTCATTGAGACTTTCTCTTCTCGCCTTGGTGTCTTTCTTTACCTCTCTCCCCCCTCCCTCCCACTTCCATCATCATCCCGAACACTTCCCCCCATGCCGCAAGGCCCAAATTCTCCTCTCCTGCTGTAGACGTCACAATCATTCCCCCCACCCCACGATCGTCTTCCTCCTTCCCCCTCCTGCCTCGTCTTGTCCCATGCCTCTCTCGTCTGTCTTCTGCCTCCCTCCTTCACTCCCTCTCCAAGGGCCATTATATCGCTCTCCTCATGGACAAAGGACTCTGGAGAGTTGTGGGGTGGGGATAGGGGGTTGAGGGGTGTTGGCGGGGGCAGACATGGCTGCTGCTTTGCTGCCCTCTCGTTCGTAATCGATGAAAGTGGTCCACGTGGAGCTCTGAAGGCTAATCGATAGTCTTTTCCCCCCTTTTCTTCTCCCTATCTTTTTTCTTGACTGTCCATTTTGTTGCTGACTCTGACAAAATGCAACGGCTGAGTAGAATAAGTGAGGGGGGTTGATGGGGGTGGGGACTGTCTGGAGGGGACACCCCCCTGAATAGTTCTCCCTGGGGGTCCCAGAGGATTGATGTACAGTTTTTGAAGTTGTGTGTCGGCCTGTGAGGAGCAACTTTCACTATGTAGAGAGGGATGAGTGACAGAATGGTAAAGAGTGGAGCAAACAAATAAAGAGTGGAATAAAATCAACAGCGTGACCTCCTCCCATCCCATCTGTATCACGACACCAGCCTCCTACCCAACCCCTCCCACCCAACACTTTCCCCCCCTTTTCTCTTGCATCCCTGCCGGGTTAGGTTGCTGAGTAAACAGTAGACACGGATTCAACTCTTTCTCTGCCTCAGCTCGCTGTATGGGTGCCTGGAAGGATTTGGAAAGCCTCAGCCTGCTAAGCCACTTCATTGTATTCTTCTCCATCTTCCTTCTCTAACCTCTCCCCTCTTCATCTTTCGCTGTTTTCACACAGTCTACGTTCAGCCTCTGTCTGGTACACATAGATGCAACAGCAGCACCGCCAAGGCAAGACTACGCAGCCCTGTTACCTTCTTTGAACAAAGAAGTGATGCTTGTATTTCAATGTTGCCAACTTCATAACAAAATAAGATATTTAAGGACGTGCACATTCTTACAGAAAGAAAATCAGATCTAATGGGTGACAGATTTGATTTGTCAGAGTTTAATATCACATTTAAGTCTTTTCATGCTACTGGTTCTTTATTTGACATGCATGCACAAAAACAGAAACTTCTAATATACTTGTTTGTTCCTGAAATTGTGTTAATCCAGCTCTGAGTTTAAGGGATAACATCCACCTGACATCATTTAGAAATATTGGACTAATGAATGCATGATAAATTATGCAGAAATTATTTCAGATTTATTAAAAGCTAAGCTCAAACGAGCATCAATCTAAGCTTCATTTATAGTATAATGATTCTACTTCTTTCCGATATGTGCTCATATTATCTAAGTTCTAATGAATATGTATGTGCATTGAGGTGCATGTATGTTAAATATGTGTCTATACAACTATAACAATACTAACATTAGTTTGACAGAATTGTCACCAGATCAGACAAATTAACAGTTATTTATTATTACTGTAATCACCTTTAAAACAATTGAGTTTGTAATATAATTGTTCTTTGCAAGGTTTTCAGTTTGGTAATAGCTGTAAATTAACATATTTACTGAATTGGGTGACACAATTAGAATCAAATGAGGAGAAAAAAGACTTAGACACAGGAAACTCTCTCAGCCGTTCTCTCAAGGACCTTGTTCCTCCTTCTTCCTCGCTGCTTCACACACCTGTCTAACTTAATATTTAACAGCTTTCCCCTCCCTCCCTATCACCCTCCCAACACCAGCAGAGAGAAACAATTATGCTCAACTCTGCCATTGAAATGACAATGCGACATCCTCTTCACTTTACACCGCCCGACTGTTAACTGTATGTGGTAATTACCTTTCTACAGCATCCTAGCAGTTAGTTTATTAGTCTCCTAATAAGGCTTTTAAAAATATAAATAGCAGCCAATGAAATGGCAATTAACCTTGCAAATTGGTATAAGTGACTGTCCAGGAGACGCGGGTATTGACAGAGACTGTCAGAGCGAAGGGAGGGAGACAAAGCGAAAGAGAGGAAGAGGAATAGAAGGGGATAAAGGCAAATAGAGAAACGGGCAGAGAATGGGGAGCCGTGGGCAAACTGCTCCCACGGGCCATTGTTTGTTGTGTCTGCACTGGACCATTGTTTCGGTCCCTATTAACCTCTTGGCCCTCTGTTTGAGAGCGGGAAAAGATGGGTGGATTCAAAATTACAGACCCGACCCAGTGACATGGGAGGTGAGGAGTGGCTGTAACATGGGCTTGGGGGCAGTTGGGACCATCACTGTCTGGCCAAAGTAAGAGGGGGGTTGCTTTGGTGGTGTGTGTGCGTGTGTGTGTGTGTGTGTGTGTGTGTGTGTGTGTGTGTGTGTGTGTGTGTGTGTGTGTGTGTGTGTGTGTGTGTGTGTGTGTGTGTGTGTGTGTGTGTGTGTGTGTGTGCATGTATGTGTGTCTTTTCCTGGCCAGAAGAGGGAGGAGTTGGCAAATCCAAGCCTATATGGGATGTCTGCTGTCTGCGCTCCTCAGTCGGTTCTGATGCTCCTCCTCGTCTGGAGTGGACTATTCACGTAGAGGATTTCATTCTAAATTTACACTTGCCAAGAAACTCATATACTCCCTATACTCAAAGTCACTTTGGAATATTGTCCCTCTGCTGTATTTAGAGCATTTTGAACATTAAATCCTCTGTTCGATATTGTACGGCAGCCAGATCTTTTACCCTGTAGTTGTTTGTTTCCTGTTTGTTCCTAAAAACGGACAGAACATGCAATGTGCTGCGCAGATTGTATATCTTTAGGAGATCCTGTAAATCGCAAAAAAAAAAGATACATTTTTTCTGGATTTGATTTCCTCTGAGTAAATTCACGCTGCGACTGCCCGACATACAGCAGAGCATCCAAAGCTTTTTTCAAAGTAAAAGATTTTGAAGATCTCTTGGAGGGTCCAACAGAATAAAGCTAAGACAATTGCTTGATACCAGCTTGGATATTACTTAAAGTTAGACATATCCGGTGAAGCATGATCCCTTTCTGTTTTTATTTCTCTCCATGGTGACAAAGTGCAGGTGGCTTTCGTCCCTCGTAAATCCACTGAATGAGTCCTGTGTGTCACCTAGGCCACTCAGGGAAAGTCTTTCTCACTTTACACATGGACACCCTAACTTCTGCCTTGTCTTATGTACCCAGGTGATACAGGATTGTGAGAACAGGTGAGCTAACCCCTTAGAGCCTTACCTGTGCTCCAATCAGAAGTGAAACGATGACTCTTTTACCTCACACTGAGAGCCAGAAGAAGCAGGAAGCCAAGGGAAGGTAGCCCGGAGAGGATGAACCGTGGGATTTAGAGTCCTGTGGGTAGGGCGGAATGCCAGATATTCTTGCTTAAAGTCCTGCGGATCAGATGAAGCTGTCAAGCATGGCAGCGAGATGAGAGAGCCATGGGGTGAGGGAGCTTGGAGATGGAGGCCAGGCAGGGAAGCTCAGTGGATAGCCTTAGACAGAGAGCTTAGGCTGAGGATCAGGATTCTTTCACAGGAAACTGTCAAAGGTAGGGAGAGAAAGGGAGCTGAGATAGCATGTGACCAGAGAATCAATGAGGTGAAGAGATGGAAAGTGTACCACAAAATAACTCCCACAAAGACCAGATTTAGAAACTGGGTTAAACTCTTTTTTGGGGCTCCATTTATATTATGAATGGAAGACTCCAATGTTAACAGAACAGTGTGGAAACAGTTTAAGTTCATGTCTGCCAGAAGACAACAGATCAGGCGGTGAGGATCTAGACACGACAAGACATATGAGCAGCGTTTAACATGTCGTTGTGTGTCTGGACTTTACTTCTCTGGGACGGCTGGGAAAGTAGTGTTAAATTACGCAGAAGAAGATAGCGGGACCCTGTCAGGACATGGCGTGGCGTTGCGGAGAGTGTAGTGGATGGACGTGGCACTGGTTTGTGCCCCCCGGAGTGCCCTGTCAGGCCTCATGACTGCATTGTGTAACCACACAGGGACAGGGACACAGAAACACACACACACACACACACACACAAGCACATTGTTGGGAAAGAGACGAGATTAAAGGGCATCCTCGAGAAAGTGAACCATGAACCCAATGTCCTTCATCATTAACCTCTGGAACTTTGACTACTTATAATTTTCTGATTCTGTTCCCTGCTCGTTATTGTTTTAAATTTCTAAAAAATAATCATTCAGTTAATTTTACTGTATATGTTATTTAGTCAGTATTACTCAGTTTTTCTTCAGTTACAACCATCTCACTGCTGCCCCCATGTCCCTCACTGAAACGTTACACAGCCCGACACTCAGCAAATCGATCAGCAAATCATTGATCATAGAGCCTGACAAACTTGCCTTACCCATCAAATCTGCAATAAGCATTAACATGCATTAACAGTGTCAGCTCAGTCCGACGCAGGTGTTTTTATTCTCATTTACATCTGACTGGAAGAATCCATCAAGTTGGTGTCATCGCTGGCATTGGAATGGATAGGTCTCATTTTCTAAATGTGACCCAGGGTGTATCGGCTGATTTCGTTCGAAAACATTTTGTAGGCTGTCATTGCAAACGTATTGTTGACAGGTTATATGCAATTTATCCAACTAATCAGATGGCCGATGAACAAACAGCATTTCATCTTCAGTTATCAACTTGATTAAGTACAGCATTTATGTTCCATGCAACCGGCCAACATCCTGTAGATGGCATGGAGCTGCAACTTATAAATCCATTTTTGTGATCAAAATCTTTGATGCGCATGAAAGGTTACTCTTTTAAAGTTCATTTTAAAATGTAAAATAAGTATATATTATGGATCTTTAAGATTCCAAATGCCATTGTATTTTTAAGAATAGGGATGGAAGATCTTGCAAGACTATTGAAAAACATTCATTTTCTGCTGCTATTTACTGTCTCTATCCATCGATTCAATTGAACGTCTTTGTCTGTTTCAAGGTGCACGGAATGGCATTCAGCCCTCAGTGTGTATCTCCATTGTGCCAAGTGATGCAAAAACCTTGATGTGAACGTTGGTGGTTAGCCGACAGATATGGTCGAGGTTGGGATTGTAGCGCGCAGCATAACGGCGTCTTCCTCTGACGTGCGGACAGAAGCATTGTCAAACGAGGCTTTGGTTGCAGCACAAAGGTGGAACATTTCTTTCCCTAGCTCGGTTGTGCAGCCAATTACATTTTGACATTCAGCATATTTCGCATCACTTCAGGGGTTACAAATCGGATTAATAAACGCTTAATTACTTTAAAAGGAAATTCCTCTGGCATTAATCGAATATTAATGACTGCTTAACGTTGTCTTTTAGTCCTACTTAATTACCATGCTTTACTGTTTTCCACTTCTTTTTCTGTTGTTTTTGCAGAGTGGACTAAAAAAGTGTTCTGCTTGGCTTAATCATTGCCTTTATTTTTGATTGTCTTCTCTATCCGTCTGTTTGTAGTATATCAAGTGCTTGTTTTATGATGGATTGATCAGACCTTGAATGCACATTTCACTCAGTACTGTACATTAAGCCCTTTATCAGAGTTGAAGTACTGCCAGTGAATGAACAAACTTCAGTGCACTTGTGTAAAAAAATCCTACTAAATCAAATCCTGCATTTCTATCGCTATTTGGTGATGAAAATCATTCGAGTACAGGTCACCCTTAGTGTTGTTAATGTATATTTACAAGGTAAGGTTAACCCTCTGTCCCGCTATCCTTCCGTTACCCGTGGCTATGCAAAGAGGTAGGCATTTTTTTCTCTCCAACCCATCCCATGTGAAAGCTTAGGCATTTGTCTCCAGGGCACTTACTGACCACACGAACGAAGCTTCGCTGTTTCCGACACGAATATTCCCTGACATCTCGCTCCAGCGCCAAGAGAGTATAATTCAACCTGATTGGCTAGTTCTGCTGGAAGGCATGATTCTGGCCTGTCCAGCACTGTAAATCACTGTGGCTCAGGGGCATCTTAGGAAGGGAGGTGGAGCATGTTATCCTGGTCCAGTTAACATCGGTGGCTTCGATTAAGGGAAAGTCCATCAATAAGATTTTTCCAAACCAACACAATGCAGTTTGCATTCATTCAGTGATTCATGGCTCTTTGTTTTTACTCTGTGGGTACATTCTACTCTCTTGTTCTCCTCCATAGGCCGTTACATGTACATATATACGTATGGCATGTGAAAATGCTACTTGCCCAATCCTTTTCTCGTTCTTTGTTATTATATTGCAACACAAAATGCTATGGGCCAATCTGAGAGAGTGCGAGGGATGCTTAGCCTGATTCTGTCTCTCTTTGTGCCCTCAGATGCCCTGCGAGTTAAAAAAGATGGCCTTGGAGACTTCACCGTGAGTCCTGCTTCAATCACACTTTACCTGACCAGCCCTGTCCCTTAGCATAGCAGAACTATGGTGCTCTGTGTGCAATTGTAAAAATAGATGACTTAAATATTGTTGCTTTGGTCTCAGGTGAGCTCCAGTATTCTTGTGCAATGAATTGCCAGGGATCAGGGACTCGAGTTATTTCACTGCCATAATTATTATTATTACATTCTCAGTGCATTACTCTTTCAAATTAGGTTGTGAACAAAAACGTCTTTTGTGTACTGTTTCAGATTTTCCAACCAGCAAAGTAAGGGCTTAGTGATGCTCCTCTAATTGGATGAATTGGCTGATTTTGTTTTGTTTGGGGCTTTTGTTTCGTTACATCATGAAACTTCCCATCACTGATATCAGTAGTAAGAGAGAGAGATTGGCATGGAGCGCAGCAGGAAAGTGATTAATGTGCTACAGTTCTGACCTGATGCATCCTCCGGTAGCTCCTGCCAGCTGGTTCGCCTTCCTTCCTGCGGAGACTCAGATCTCCAATCTCCGCTATAATAACAGCAGCAAATTACACCATCTACAAAATGAACCGCACCCCTCCTTTTTCCTTTACCATATCATCTTCAAGGCGACGGGAGAAGGTGGTGGTTATGGTGGCGAGGGGAGATGTAGAGCGCAGCCGATTATCCCCTAATTAAGGTTGATACCTCCCCCATGGACAATGTCCCATCTCATCAGCGGGCCGCCGCGTCTTAATGTTAGGTGCTAACTGCCTCCCTCACATATGTCAGTCCTCGTTACGGGACTGCGCCATGTGGTAATGTCCTCCCGTTTAATGGCTTGTAAAAAGATGGTTAACACTCTCAATTTGGATTCCTTCCTTTTTTCCCCCCTCTCGCCACCGTAGCAAGATGACAGATACAGTATGATCGAGCACTCTTTGGGGGGCGTTAATTGCTGGCGGAGAGTACCTCGGTGTTTCAAGTGAGATAGTTCAGAGAAGGTAAATGATTGGCCCCTCGGCGATATGTTAAACTGTTACGCCAGTATGATTGGGCGACTCATTTGGCGTATAATATCATCTGAAAAGCCACCGGTTGAATCGGGTTTGAAATAAGCAGTCAGTTCCCACATCATCCATCACAAATCATTAATTTGTCCATTATTACACAGTCACTAACAAAGACCGATGCTACCTGTGTGCATAGGTGAAACCTCATCAGCAACTCCCACAATTCATTGTTTTCCTGTAAACCAATAAGCACGTCTCAGAAATCTATTATGCTGCTTAAGTTGCCTCTGCCATTCGTCTGCAAGGCGACGCAAACAAATGAACTGTCACTTTTCAGTATGTGTGTTTTCACCGGCAACAGGAAGACTCTTTCTTTATGTCAAAAGACGCACTTCTTTTTCCTCCTTGCACATCCTCCCTCACCCATCGCTCACCCTCACACCCCCACACCTATGCGTTCATGTTGCATTATGAAAAAAGCAAACACGATTATTTTTGATTTTCTGTTTGCCTGAACAGTACATTTTGCTCACCCCTCTCTTCCCTCAACCCTCTTGATTGAGGGCTAATGAAAAAGCTGTCCTGAGTGTCGCTCGCTCCCTGTATCCATTAAGAATAATTAGACGGGAGGAATTTTGATGCCTGTAACCTCGGCGAGTGTGGCTAATGGTGTTATAAATTGCTCCTTGTCCTGGGCCCCGCATGCATTGGCGTGCAGTGGTGGGGGGAGAGACGCTTAATTCAAAAGCACTCTGTCAACAGCTCTGATTTGTGTGGTTAATGAGAGCGTTTAAAACAACAGGCGCAGCTCATGCATCCTAATGCTGATGGCAGGAGCAGGTTCGATAAAGAGGCTTGTCCACCATAATTAGCTGCGACAAACGCCCTGGATTAAGAGACAGGGTGCTGAACATAGTGTGCCTTCTAAAAACGGGCCCCGTCTCCCTCTCCCTCTGGCTGACTCTCTCCTTACATCCTCTCTTTTACATACAGTACGTATAATATTTGTCTCACGGAGACTCTGGGAAGTCTCTCTGGGACAGGGATTGCCAGTGCATGGGCCGTTGAAGGCCTGACATCTGGGATACATGCCTCCTCTCTCTAAATCTGACATTTTCTCCCTCTGACGAATCAACCTGTTTCTCCCCCGATCTTCACCACATTTTTTCCCCCTCGCTTTCTACTCCTCCTCTATCCACTCTGTCTCATTTTATTTTTACCTTCGCTCCCATGTGCGTCTAAACTCGCTCTTCATCGTCTGGTTTGTTATATTGTCACTGGCTAGCTTTTTCACAGCCAACTGTAAAAATGGTCAGATGTTGTATGCCTGCAAATTTAGGCCACTGGCTAAGAAGAGGAAGATCTATAAAACTGAAAGTGTTGCCTAAAAGCTGTTGATTTGTGCTGACTGAACAGCAGGAATGATAATCAGAGATGGAGATGAGGAAGTGGAGGAATGTGTTTCATCAGTTTTTGGAATAGTCAAAGAAAAGAAGGGAACTGAACTGATAGATGGTGATGCAGAAATCAAGGATTTTCATGGCAGTAGACCTGTAAAAATGTAAAACTTTCATCTTGCTTGTAAAAGGAGCCTCTAATATGTTTTAATCAGCTGCTTTCTGGAGAAGGTTCTCCAGAGGACTGTCGTCTCTGTAATGGATAGAAGAGGAGAGTGACAAAGCCAGACCCGCTTTAAAAGATGTTCAATTCCCCCCGTAGATGCATACTGACAAGATTAATTGAGCATTGCAAATGGTAAACTCTGAAACCCACACTTCAAAATCGGACACACGTACACATACATGCACACGGGTTTGTGCTGACGCTGTGATGCACAAACGCACACAATCAGGAGTAAACACACACCTGGACACTCTTATACACACACAGACGTGTGCACACCAGTGTGTTTGCTTTCATACACACCCCACCCACGTGTCTTGCCCCAACACAAATGACTTGATGGGCAGTTAAATGCAGGGGTCGGGGGTTAAATGAACACCGTTGTTTATGAGGATGCGGTGTGAATCCATTTGCATTCTAATATCGCATTCTAATATTCTGAAAGACACACATGCGCGCGTACACACACACACACACACACACACATACACACACAGAGGCTGTTGTGGGCAACAAGGATGGTGGAGGAGGAGGAGGGGAGACGACCGGTGTTTTAAAATCCCATTATCAAGTTATTTATGGAATTCATGGCCCGACAACCTCTGTGACCTTGTTTTGTTAAACATGAACTAGACACGATTCCGGCACGTGGTGCTGCCTATTAGCTTTTGTTTTCAATAGCCTTAAAATGTCAGCAACTTCAATCACCCCTTGGGCAGCTTTCCACTTGTGTGTTTTGGCCCTCATCAAATGGACACGTTTTTGCACGCGCAGACTCACACATTGGTGTCTGCACCATCGCGAGGACACACATGCATGCACACACGAGCAAACACACAACCTACGCTCACAAAATCCATACTGCATACATAAACAGTGCCCGACTCTAACTATCCCAAAACCGTGGCATCCAGACAGGCATCATCGGAAACCAGACCAGATCCCATTACATCTGTCTGTATTTGTGTTTGCTTGGCATTTAACCCAATCTCTATGGCTAGTCATGGCCTGACTGACACACAACGACGACATCCATGCAAATCCCAACAACCTCCTTACCCTAATGCTCCTGTTTAAACATGAAAGCTTCATTCATTTCCCTCCAGCTATCAGCGTCGCGCATCATTCGACAACTACTCATTGCATGTAAACAAACCAGAAGATTATTCCAAGACACTACCGTCCCCGGGACGTGAATGTTTGAAGGTGATCTGAAGGGTTAAATGTTCTTGGTGTGCTTCTGTGTGTCTAGTTTTAGTAAGGCATTAATATTAAAATTCCTTCCATTAATATTCCGCTACTCTTGTTAGATGTGCGGCGTGAACGGTAAGCGGCTGAGAAAATTTAGAGGTGCTAGCATCACCTGGCTCTGTTTTGGTGAAAAGGAGAGAGGAAGTTGTTAGAGGAGAGAGAAGTTTTGACTCAACAACTTGTCAGTATCCAACATGTCTAATGATCTGCAGTCGAAGCTGCAGAATAATTAACGAAAACAAGAATGTCGGTGGGCGCAAGCGCACACATTATCCAGTCAGTTATAGATGCGTAGTTGTAGATTGAGAATTTGCCATATCGATGCAGGTGGAATAGGCTACAGATGACTGTAAATAGACCACATTGCCATTATAAAAATAATAAAAACATGCTTTTTCCATTTCTTTGATCATATGCTAACTTTTCATTTAAATGTGCATAGTGTGCACAGTATTCTCAAATCTCTAGTTACATATTTTTTCATAAAATCCTCAGATTGGTCCAACTTTTCTCCTAAATTTAATGGGTTCCTCCTTACCATCCTACCATCCGACCATCCTATTTTCCACACTCGTTGAGCAGTTTGTGTGTAATCCTGTTTAAAAAAAAATGGCGAGGGCAGAAGAAAACAAACTCCTCAACACAAAAGGTAAGAACCTGCAGTTCTACAGTGTCAATTCTTTGCAGTATCGCGTTCTTGTTATGTGCCCACAAAAGCTCCCTGCAAACACCATTGGCACTGAGCAAGTATTTGAAGAGGGCAAAAGTAAAATGGAACCGCAGACTGCCCCTGTGTGTTTTACATTATTCAAAGGGACTCCAGCCATGAGGCATAGAGGATTAAATCCCCCACGTTCTGACATATGCCAGCTAAAAGACCTTAACTTTGGTGTGGGCCACTGCCACCAGGCAAAACACACTGAAGAAGCAGCAGCTAAGCAGCTCTCATCTACTTTGTTCATATACTTTTTTTTTTTACACCTTTGAGGAGATAAAGACTAACACTGATTAACATTTGGTGATAAAATATGGCATCTGCCATGGGCCAAAACTTCACAACTCAGTCAATTATGTATTGGCTGAAAATACAGTTGATGGTCTTAGCATTGAATCTATTATCCTTGAGTGTGCAGCCTGCAACGTGAACCGGCACGTGAACATTTTAACGGTTAGAATGTTGGACTTTGCTTTATCTCGGTGTGTCTAAAATGTTAAACATGTATTTATTTTTGCACCAAAAATATCAAAGAACATAGACAAATATTTGTCTAAATGATGTGTATTTTTTATTTTTATTTTTTTAAAGTAAGAATTCATCACATGTTGACAGGGGAAACAAGGTAATTAGCAAATTACTACAAATCCATTCACTTCCTGCTGAGCTGAGTGACAGAACACCCCAGCTGGAGAGTTGGCGATCAACAAGGTTATGCACATGGCTCAAGAATTCACAGAGTAATCAGACCTCTGTGCTTCCGTGGACCTTTACTTTACTGCTACTGTAAGACATAAACTTCAATCGGTGCTTTTATTAGTATTGGGGACAGTAATGAGCAACAGTGGACACATCTGTGGCTTTTATTTTCTTGCTGCTTTCTTGGTTTGTTCTGCATAACTGCCAAATGCCAGTGATGCATTTTAGCTGCACAATTACACCCACATGTGTGCACAAGCACTTCCTGAGTTTCTTGGAGACTTGACTTTACAACTGGCAAGTCTATGTGGGAACAACAACAACCAAAAAAATCGATACAATCTTTCAACCATGACTGTATCTACCTGTATTTTTGGTCAACTAACACCATGTAAAAACAAAAAAAAGTAAAGTTTTCTTCATGACTTATTCACACTTTACTTGTTGAGTACAATTACAGTGAACCCTGGTGTTTTCACCCTGTTAGTGTGGTTCACCTGATCTGGTGTTAAACCTGTCAATCAAACACTCTGCACTGCCAGACAAACAAACAAATTGGGGCTCCTTGTAAAAACTGGGTCCATTTTTTTTTTCCATGACAACCGGTACCGTTGAAAGGAATCCAAACACAACTTCCTATTTTTATCATGAATTAAAATTATTGTTTAAATCCAACTGCGGCATGAATATTTCAGTCAAGGGCGTTCATGATTGATCTGTATGTGCCACTGTAATTATGTAAAAGTCATTCAATAACCACAGTAACACATTCACAGAGTTCATTCATTCATTCATTATGGTGAGAGCTGCTGAGCTTGTATCCTGTCACATCTGCCGTGTAAGATCACGGTCAAAGCTGTGTGACAGCATCATTTTTGCCTACCTGTTCATCAATATCAAACAATCAGGCAAGGAAACCCGATTTATCTTGCATTGTTCAAATTATTTGCAACGAGGGTTGAGCGTAACCCCCCCCCCCAAAAAAAAGCTTTACATTCTGGAGTGAGTATGGCTTTATAGGAATTTTTCAAGCGGTAAACTTAATATAAAATACTTGATGTATTACAGTGAAGAATGTCAGGGTGGGATATCGAAGAAATGATCTCTTCCTTTTCCGCTATGATACAGAGCTTTTTTAGTATTTCTTATTAATATGCATGAAATTTCTCACTAACCCTGCGAAGAAGATTTTTATACACATGCTTGTCATGTTCTGTGTCATCTTGTTCTACTGTATGTCTCAACCCTCCCCTGAGAAAGCATCACATTAGCCACATAGCTTCTTTTTTTTATTCTTTAGCAAAAGTGTTTCATCCCAGTGCTTAGTGCTGTGCTGGCGCTTTTCTGCCAATAAACATTACTAAGTGTACACTGCGCCTGAGGGTGTCTTTTTGGCTAAAATGAAGTATAATAAGGTTTATTTATATGTTTTTTATTGAAAGCTTTGAAAAGTTCTTTAACATGTCTGTTTAGATCTTGTTTGTGTTTCTCTGTACATTTCTACATATGTGACCTTATCCAGATTACTCCTGTAATTAAGCTTTTCTCAAAAACTCCATATGGAGTGTGTTTATATTGTATTGATATGGTACACATATTTAATATTTACATTGTATATTATATACACATTATATCATATTGAGATGAAATTCCTCTCAAAAGGTGATCCACGGCCCTTTTGGGGAGAGGCCCCGCTGCGCTTCCTCCACCCCATACATTAGTTCCCTCTCTTGGGAGTGTGTGTGACAGTGTGTGTATGCATGTGTATTTGCTTTGGGTGGCAATGTTCCCCCCAATGAAGCCTCGGCCCCAGGCAGCACAAGGTAACATCAAACGATTCCTATCTTTATGACTTATTTATTTATCAAGCTGACTTTGTGCGTGTGTGTGTGTGCGTGTGTGTGTGTGTGTTTCAGAGAGAGAGAGAAACAATCTGTGTGAGTTTGCACTTGTGCGCATTTGTCATCTGTGCCAGTTTTGTTTTCATTCTGTCCACACGCTCCGCCACCGGTTGCAGCAGCTTTCCTCCCTGGTGGCAAGCAAAGGGACCGAGGGAGACTGGGGGGGGGGTCCCTGTAACTCCATCTCTGGGACCCACACCGGTCTCTATGCTCCAACCTCCGCCGTTTTCAAAGGATATTGGGACCTCCCCCCCTCTGTCGTAAGTTGCGTCCCAGAGCAGGCAGATACACAGGAACGCATAAAACTGAGGAAGAGGAATGTTTATTGGCACTGTCACCTTGGATGAGCGTGATTCCAGAGGAAGGCTTCATACTACACGCCACGGGGAACGCTTCACGTATGAAACAGTCCACCGGTGGAGTTGAAATCTTCCGTCAGCCTTGGAGGATACGCAACTGCATCGTCAGAAAAACATTTATATACCTCCATTTATTAAATTTCCTTTTGCTGTCCTTGTATTTCATCAATTTCTGCAAGTTTACATTTAAAATAAAAGGTAAAAACAAGCCATGATAAAGAGGAGCAGGTTACTTTCATTACACATGCATCTACCCATAGTTCACTCTTGCGGCTTCTGCATTTTGCAAATCTTTGATGGGCTGTTGACTGAGCGCTTCCTCCTGCTTTGTACGTATGAGCTGCTCGGAAGAAACGGCGGGGGTTTCAGACAATCAAGGCCCCCACCTACTTTACCTGTGATGAATCGCATTAAAGCCGGACCGAGTGCTGGCCCGGACCCCTTGTTGAAAAATCGGCCGGCTAAAACAGGCAGACGGGAAGCTGTACGGCAGAGCACTTCGTCCCGACACTTCCCCCCACCCCTTCCCTCCCTCCAAATGAATATCCAGCCCTGTCCTCCATAAAGTGCATTAGGCACGGAGAGTCATTAGTACAAATGGGCTCAAGGTACTTCTGCAAGGAGGCTGTGTGAGTGTGTGTATAATGGGAATGTAGGTGGGGAGGGGTGGGCGAGCGATGCTTGTGTCTCTCCTGCCTGTTGTTTGGCATGCCCACCTAATCCTCTCTCTCCTCACACACACACACACACACACACACACACACACACACACACACACACACACACACACACACACATACACACACACACCTAGTCTCTGAATCTGTATCTATACCTCGCCACCCCCCATCACCATTCCTGTGGAGAAGACAGGGTGCCCCCCTGCCCCTTGTTCTCTCCTGCTGCAATGGGGAAGTGCATCCTCATTTAATAATGTATCAGAGGGAAGACAGATAGAGAGAGAGAGGGAGAGAGAGCTCTGACCCAGACGAATGCTGCCTCTCCATTATTTAGCATTTACAGACACCTTCCAGCTCATTTCTGACTCAATATTTAATATAGCAGCAGTAGTGGGAGGGCGTTCTCTAATACTCACACCCACTTGATTTTTTTCCACTGTTGGTTTATTTTATAGCCTAATCAAAAAAGAAGACACACACAGAGATTTTGTTGGACACACGTGGACCTGACAAAAAGGGGAAAATGGATGTAAATTTAGATGTACGACGTACGTGACAGCGCTGGTAAATAAATGGTGTGGCTGGTGTTTTTTTCTTGACTGCTCACGCTTTGGTGAGGGAGTGTGTGTGAACAAAGAGACATGAGAAGTGTTTGAGCGGTGGTAGTACATAAACACAGAAATGTGATGTAACTCGTTCATCCAAACAAAATGAAAGTAATTCTTTATGGGTATCACACTTTGTACACGCATGCCGCTGAGCGTATTTGCAAATCCACTTCTTCTGTATTAAAGTTACATTGTCATCCTCGTAAAAATCAGTAACATAATCAATAATAAATTCATAAACAGTATAAATTTCTTAGCTGACACAACTGCAGTAAAAATTTTACACATTCATGGATTTGCGTGTCCCACGCCAACATTGATTTCAGCGGTAATCCTCTTCTCCATGGACTGGCACAACCGGCTGATGTCCTCCTGAGGCAGGATGGCCCACTCTTCATTCACGAGTAGGACAGAGTCTGTTGAGGATGTTTTCACATCACATTTACTCCCCCACAGGTTTTTCAATAGCGTTTGGGGTCATGGTTTATCATTGGACGCTCCAAAATTGTGACATCATGAACATCCCTCTTATTTCAGAACACAGATGCTTTATCGTGGAAGGGTTGGTCTACACATGCATGCATCTACCAATCCAATGTCACAAGCCCAGCAATGTTTCCCCACACTGTAAAATAAAATATGCTGGCTTAACTTAAAAAAAAATTATGCAAACTCATTGCCTTAAATGAATTAAGCTAAGTCAAATAAATATAGTTGAGCAACCTTAACTTGATAATTTTAAGTGGCCGATACTTAAAACCTCTAAGCCATGCAACTTAACAAATTTAAAGCAACCTTGATCATTTTATACAGTAGCATTCTTGTAGATGTCAACTTTATCTTCTATTTCAGTTCAAATGAGAATGAAAGTTTACTCTGCTTGTTTTATCTTATTTCACAATCTATCTACTTACCTTTAAAAGTATTATTACTGTACTTTCAATTTTACATTTCATATGGAAACTGTATGTAAATTGCACCTATATTTGCAAATACGTACTGTGCTATATATATAAGCTAGCATGTTGAAGTGGACACCCGCGTCCACATGCAGTGTATCTGTGCTTTAATCACATTATGATGTGACTCACCGGGAAGCAGTGGGCTTTCGACCAGTGGCTTTTCACCTGGCAGGTATGTCACCCTCGTGTATCATTAGCTGTTGGCCGAAGGAAGGGAAGGACATGCGGAGAAAGAAAGCAGACTCTTTATATGCAAATGCTTGTCCATGGCTTGTCATGGCTCACCTCTGTCCCCTGGACAACAGGAGGAAATGGGGGAGAGTGATTCGAGGGGCAGGTGGGGGAGGAGGAAGGAGAAAGAGGGTGGCTTTTTCTCTGGTTTGCCTCGCCATCCAGTAAGTTTCTGACTGTTTTCCCTTTTCGTTTCATTTTCCCCTGCCTGGTTTTGAAGCATGTCTTTCTCCGTGCAAAACGTTGCACGACTTCTCTTGTCATTTGCGCGAAGGTGCAACAGCAAAATGCTTCTCTTTACAATGTCAAGTTATTTCACTTTGTGGCAAAAGCTCCTCAGGCAGGGTAATTTTTCTCCTTTTGTTAAAATCACGTTGTCAGGGATGATATGAATTACCTAGATAAATACCGTCTGACCAACTTGTAGAGCTCCCTGGGTTCTTGTTTCGCGAACAATATAATATGATTTAATGGCAGGGTTGTTTTTTTTCTTCCTAACTAACATGTGAATTTTCCCTTTCTGTCAGTAGAATTCCCACCAGTGCAGAAAATAGTGCTGCTTCATAAATTGACAGCGCTGATGGCTGTCATCAGAGAAAGCTCACAAAAAAAAAAAAACAAAGAGAAAGAAAAGAAAGTACATTAAAAATCAAGGCAGCCTGCAGCATTGCTGTTTGTTTGCGTGTGTATATGTTGTTGTACAGTGGAAATTTATGACTTCAGAGTGTAAGTACTTGGCTGTTCCACTGCTTCCAACAATGCTTTTGCCCGCGGAGTCAAAACTGTTAGTGTAGAGCCACTAATTATTTAATGCACTGTCTTATTTATTTACATTGTTTCCATGTCGAGCAACTGCAAGCTGTGCAGCAACCCACTAGAGGTTTATGAGCTGGTTTCCACGCTTTCTCAATTCATATCCATCACATGGAGTCACAGTCCTCTGCTGAGTGGTCTGAGGAGATGTGATCATAAAAGGTTTGTGCTTTGGGTTATCTAGTATAAGTCAAACCTTGAGAAAAAAAAATACATTTGCTTTAAAATATCAGAAAATACCAAAATACGCTCTGAACATGACGTCAAAGAAATCTAAAATCACTGTGGCTACCTTTGCTGAGTTGTAAAACAGCACTGCTGTAGAGATTGACTGATTTATTACCTATACAAACAGTTTTATCAGAGCTTATCTCATGACAGATCGCTGGAAACTAAAGCGAACGGATGGTAGGAATTTGCAGATCTCTTGCTCTTTTCTCTTGCTCAGAGTGTCTTGCTCTTTTCAGATGTCACATTTGCAGGTCAAACAAAACAATCTCATCCTCATAAAGTTGCTCTGAGTTGCAGGATGTTTTGCCTCCGATGGGAACGTGGCATCAGTGCATGAAGAAAGTTTGAGGTCAGGTACCAAACTGGTAGAGGATCCTCACACTCTCATCATCTCCCCTAAAGATTTTCTGAGCATCCACTCATCTCTGCTTCATTACATTTCATTTATTTCACAACAAATGTTGCCTATTTTGTATTTTATATTCATTCTACCTCTGTCACACATACACAAGATAGGAAAATCCACCTAAACAAACAAACAGGTGAAGCAGACACTGTTGCTGTCAGACTCAGAAACAGGAAGGACTCGGCCACCATCCTCTCCCGTTTCCTCCCTCTCTCTCCTCCTCCCTCTCCTCTGTCAGTGCCCACCACTTCCACCATTTCTCCTTTTCCCATGAAATCCATTTCACATAATTAAAGACACTCAAATGAAATGGGCCCTCAGGAAAAATGGCTTTCAGCAAAGGAGGAGGTGGTTAAAGAGGAGGTGGATGAGAGGCAGAGAGCTAAGAGTGAGGTATTGGTTCTTCAAGGAGCACCCCTCCTAATTCCACCCTCCCACCTCAATGGGGGCCCACCCTGGAGGAAGGCAGAGTGGCTCTGGCCCCAGTACGGATCAATATCATCTCCGTTATTAATATCAAAAGCGCATTACTTTGTTTTGCGTCTGGCAGCGGGCCAAAACAGCTTGGGGGGGGGGGGGGCGTGTACCGACAGACGGCCGTTTCCTTCCTTTCTCCCCACCCCACCCTCGCAGGCCATTTACCGGGACTATAATTTACTTTGGTGAGTTTTTAGGGTATTGTTTTGTCAGGGCCAATCAGGGCTGAGTAACAAATGATCCCAATGGAGTGGTGGTGGCCTGGCCCCCCATCCACCCCCCCCCACCACCACCACCACTCCTTCCGAGCTCTGTAAGTGACACACGTGGCCAAATTCATTTTTGAAAGTTTCGCATCAATTGCTTTTGTCCTTGACTCCGGGAAGAACAGAGAAAGAAGGTGGGCTTAAGAGGAAATAAAGAGGGGGGTGGGCCTCAGAAGACGAGTGGGTCCGGGGTGAACCTGGACAGAGTGTACCATTCACTCCTTCACCCCGCCCCGCCTCACTTCCTCTCACCAGGGATGAGGTAACAACACAAACAAGCATCCCCGCCTTCAGGATTAGACATGACGGTATCTCTAATTGGACCCATTAAATTAAAGGACCTCAGTGGAGCTCGCAGTGAGAAACAAAAAATATTGACCACTTAAAGGAGAAGCACGGGGGGGGGGGGATTGATTTTCAAGACGACAGTAAGCATTTACCTCATACCACCGCGCTCGCCCACTCTAGAGAGCGCTGTTTTTTTTACGTATCTGAGTTTGATGATGAATCTCTAATTACTGACAGGTATTATAAGTCCCCTTCATTTTTTTCCAGGTCATAAATCTCCAGAATGCAAAGTTTGAATATCGATTCGCTTTCCTCCAAAGTTGATTAATTGGTCATTTTTCAAACAGCAAAAGTTTTGTCATTGGTTTGTTGAAATGTCACAAATCTTGTTAATTTTTCATCTTCTAATATAAAAACAGAATTAACTAAATTAACGAATCTTCTTCGGATCATTACTGAACGTCAGAGAGCATGTCTCCTTCTTTTGACTCGCACATTTTTACTGTAGATGCTCTAGAGCCTTATTTGTCTTTTGTCCTGGTGCTCATCACATCTACATTAGATGCTCAGATCCCCCCCCCCCACCCTCCACCCCCTTTATTATTTCAACACAAAGGGGGCTGATAAGAGGTCTTTGACTGACAATAGATTATGAATATTTCACCATGTGATAAAATATTAATTTGGGCCTGTTTGTTTAGTTTTTTTTTCTTCTTCATCCCACTCCTCTTCTTACATTCTCACATCACCTGCTTGTGCATAATAGATCAATTTAGTGATGTTTTCTGGGTGTTTGTCACCAGTGAGAACAGGACAATGCAAGGATGGACTGAAAAGGTTCATCTGTGTGTGTGTGTGTGTGTGTGTGTGTGTGTGTGTGTGTGTGTGTGTGTGTGTGTGTGTGTGTGTGTGTGTGTGTGTGTGTGTGTGTGTGTGTGTGTGTGTGTGTGTGTGTGTGTGTTGGAGCATATACATATATCTATTCTAAGTCAGGCGTAAACAGGAAGCCTTCAGGGACAAACATAATTGGTATGAATGGTTATCTTCTTATACTGTATATACATGTACGATCTCCGATGCTTATTTGTCCGTATTTGGAAACCAACTCTGGTGAAATATGTGTGAAGGTTGGCGATGGTGGGGCCGTTGTCGAGCAGCTGCTGAATAGTAACATCTACTCCCAACCATTTGGCCTCTGATAGCATGCACTCGCAGCTTGCTTCTCGCTCCATATTGATGTCGCGCACCAGGAGGTTGCTTCGGGGTGCCATTGTAGAAGGCGCTAATTTATGCGTCTTTCAAGGCGCCCAACACCAGGCACTCCAAACATCGCAGCATGGATAAACATTCAGGTGCACTTCCTCTCTCTCTCTTTCCAACCAAAGTGCAAACAAGAATCAATGGAATTAAAGAGAGAGCTCTGCTGAAACAAGCAACCGACAAGCCACCTAGGTCTGGAGTGAGATGGCTCCAGGCTATCCAGCATCAGGGATGTCAGAGATAATGGGACAAGAAACACACAGTCTGTAATTTTTCTCTCCCTTACCTCCAACACATTAAATGGCATCAACGGGGAGAGATATACTGTAGAAACACTTTCAAAGAACGCAGATATTCCCTGAAAGTTAGGATTTAGTAACAGTTAGCTGTCAGACAATCACAGTTGTCTTTGATTATGAGATAAAACTAAACAATCTGTCAGATCTGAACAAATTTTATACAAGCATTCACACTTAATATTCTTAAAGTCATGGAGCATGGTGTCATTTTTATATAACATCCATCTGGTGTGAGCTGGTGGGGAGGTGAGAGTGACAGGTGGACCAGACAGCAGGTGGTTGCTGCCATGCCATGTTCTCCTGTTTGACATAAGATAACATGTCAATCAATGGCTTCCTCCCCGTGTCTCCTATGGGGCCCCGTGCTATTGATTTCAGAGTGTGTTAAAGTGCCATGGGGTCTTTGCAACCACACACATGGTTCACACCACGGAAAAATATCCGAATAAACACTGTAAGCTTCTCACCAACCAGGAAAAATAAATGGGATAACGGTGCGGCTGCATGTTTTCGAACTTTTGTGTTTAGATGATTGCAGGAATTACTTGTGTAGAAGTTCAAGAATGTAATGTAATTTATTGTAATTAATGTAAAACAATCACTAAATACATCTGCAACACTGAACAGTGCACAGACCCAACAATTCCCATTAAAATATTTGAGGACAAATTATTAACTAGTCATTAAATCATTTCTCTGTGAGAATCAGTGAGCCTCCTCTCCTACCAACAAATTGGAAAGGTAGTAAATCCCAGCATCAAATGACCTT
Organism: Antennarius striatus; assembly: GCF_040054535.1. Taxonomy (NCBI): domain Eukaryota; kingdom Metazoa; phylum Chordata; class Actinopteri; order Lophiiformes; family Antennariidae; genus Antennarius; species Antennarius striatus. The sequence goes on along the minus strand of NC_090784.1, from coordinate 19,737,876 downwards.
TTGTCGTAGTTACTGTGGAGTCTGTGGGTGATCAAGGGACAGACTTTGGTTTGAGGTAATAATCAGGCTCCTTATTCATGCCATACTTGTATAGCCTCTTGAAATTGGAACAAAAGGAAACAATAAAGACAGGAGCCATGCGCAGGTGCCATGAAAGTTGTCTTTTGTAGTACAGTTGTGGAGCAGCTTCTTTATTTTCCTCTGTTCCCTCCCGCCTCTTCCCCCATTGCAATGAAGATAGCGAAGGCACTGACAGCTATTTTAAAGAAGTGGCTTAAAAAGCTATCAAGGGGCAATTGCCGCGGCGGTGTTATTAATTCAAGATTTTAATTCCAACCTCTTCATGTTTCATCTTGTAGTCGGAAATTTATACCGTCTCGTTTCTGGAACTCAAGGACTGGTTCAAGGTGTTGCTTTCATGGCCGAGAATCTTTGATTGTCTACAAAGACTTTACCAAGAATCACTTGGCATAGGATGTACAATGTGCATATGATCACTCCTTTTGAATCAATCATGTGTCACAAAGCATTGTTTGAATTTGTAATTAGCATGCTGTGGACGCTGTAATCGCTGCGCTCGTCTGCTTATAGCGGCCGCGATTTTGTGAAAGTGATCAAGAATTGAAGCAATGAAGCAAAGTGAGGTCACCCATATTGTTATGCAGTGGCCAGGCTATTTCTCTTTTACTTTTATCTCCTTGAGTCTATTTTACTTTCCATCCTTTTTTCCCCTTCTTTATTTCTCTTTCTACTTCCACTACCTCTCTCTTTCTCTCTCTCTCTGCTCAGTGGGGGCGAAGATGTATGCTGGTGCCCAGGTGGAAGAGGGGGAGAAATCAATAGTGAGGGTGTTTGAAGTTTTCTGAAAGACTTCCCAGGGAAGACGCTCTTGTCAGGGTGATAGATAAAGCTAGCACCTCAGTCGGCCCCGGCGAGAGGCGGCCAGAGAAGAGGAGAGCGCCTCACCTTTTTAAGTGGGGCCCTAATAATAAAACAGCATGAATAAAACATCCTGGCTGAACCACGCGCTGCATTAGTGCTGCCGTCCCGTTATAAATGATACCGGTGGCCCTGACGCCATTTGGGTAAAAGCCCACAGCATCGCTTTAAAAGAGGGCTGTGCAGGGAGAGGAAGATAGATTGATACGTGTGTTCTGCACTTATTTATTTATATGTTATAGGGCTCAAGGAAGAATGAGGGAGAATAAGTAAGTTTTAGTGATCCAGGGTGACTTGTTACTTTATAGATTGTGGAGACTTGGCACGATCAACTGCGTGAGGTCATTAGTTTTGCGTTCTAGTCTACATTCCCAGTCATTAAAAAAAATTAAAAAAAAACGACCACCAGAAATCTCAGTTCAAGGTTTGCAACAATTAGAGAAAGACATTTTTTCACCCAGTTCTTGGTTTGTTGCTCCTGTCTATATTTCTTGTTGAGTGTCTCATCAGTTACATCACATGCCCTCGAGCCCTAAATCAAACCCAGAATTTTTAAGACTGCTAAACGACCTCTTGCTCTCACATCTAGTTTATCCTGTCGGATTGCAGGTAACTCTTTCTAATGCCACGGGAGAAAATTCACTTTACTACAGAAAGTGATAATTCATTGTCCAGAATGTACAGTGGCTGACAAGGTCATTTCTTTCCCATTTTACAGTTTAACCTCCTCTTTGCAATAATGTCAATAACGTGGCAAAGCACAAAAACCTCATGGCAAGGCTGTACAAATTCATCATTCATCAGGAGCATATGAACCGTGGCTTTTAGCTTAGCCTCCCAGCCAGACCAGAGCTGCAGAGGGACATAAATCTCCCAGCACTGCTGCCCTGACCTTGTTTGTTCGGCCCTGACTGTATATTACTCCGGGCTTGTGGCAGAAGGGTGGGCTACAGCCACGGGGTCCTCGACCAAAGGAAAGCTCCCCGAGCTCACGGGTAAGCAGGGTCAAGTGGCCTGTCGCAGGGGTCAACAGCTTTCAATAACCCTTCTGGCCTAGAGGTCAAAGCCTTGACCCCAAATGTGGCCGGACACTTCAGAGACAGGCAGAAAGAGAGGTCAAGCTTTCCCCACCTCCGCTTTCACCTCCACTTTCTCTGGCCACACAGGTGTCAGAGGCTCCTGCCCTAACGGAAAGGTCAGAGGTCTCAGTTAAATGGGGGATCTACTTTAATGTGTTGCATCGGACCATGATGGGCTGCTATGAGGGCTGCAGCAGGCGGTATTGATGCAGAGATAGCAGGTGCTGGAGCTGTAAGTGAGTTTTACTGATCTACTGAACTGTTTAGCCTTGAATTGAGTCCTCTTAGGCAGAAAGTCCTCGCAGACTCTTGGCGCGGCACTTCGAGGAGGCACAAGGCACTTGGTAGTGTATCTTCCATGAGAGCACCAGGCCTTCCTTTCTTGCTGTAATGCATGCATCTTGTGAACTGTGACGTTATTGTCTTTAATCAACTGGGAATCAAGTTATTTAACTCTATGCTAACTGATCGTCTGTAGCATGACTATTAAAACATGAATCTAAAATGCATATTTCAAGACACTTTAAGCGAGAATTGGTATTTTTGTGGCTGGCTCCTGCTTTAGTGTTTGCTGCAATTCAATCTTACCCTACTTTCCTAAGCAGCCTTTAGCTTCTCCTCATGGATGGCTGACTTGAAATATTTGATATTGGCAAAGATGAAGTGGAAAGCCAATATTTCCCTAACATGCACCTACCTGCTCAACCCAAATCCCAGAATTCAGGGAGATGTGTGGAGGGATCCGTACTCCCCAGGCGTCAGCGTCCCATTAAAAAGCGGTATTTCAAGGTAAAACAGTAGCATCACATCGCTTTTAGGCATGATTGACATTGAGAGGACTCCCTCCTCTATTAGCTACAGCTTTAGCTCTTGCCGAGTGAACCAACAAGAAAAATCTTTAAGAAGTACTCGAGCAACATTTGTGAAGGACGTTGAGGAATGTTAAAACAGACAGACTAAAGGAAAAAGAAAAGCGTTTTGGAAAATCTTCGGCAAAACATGTTGCGAGAGCAAGAAAGAGAAGCGCAGCCGGAGCGTTGAGAGTTTGCTGCATGCTGAGGGGGAAGCTATGCGCTTCAATCTGACAGCACCCCACAGAGACAATCACAGAACTGGGAGTCTCCTTATTTGTTTAGTAGTCACAACATAAATAACAGCGTTCTGCTCTGAACTAAAACTCTCTCCGTCTCCGTCTGTCTCTTGGTCTCCTTTCCCCGCTCAGATCTCTGTTTCCCGCTCCGCCGCAGTCGCTGGCGTCGTCTCTTCCTCCACCTTGACAGTTATTTGTATCTTTGTTGCTCTCTAACGTCTACCTGTCTGCAGCTACGCACACAGCCAGAGGCTAGCGTTTTCTTTCCTCCTCTATGAATTGTAATATCTCCTCCCCACTCAGTTCCGCTACCTTGCTGACTCACTTGTGTTGCATGGAAACCACACGTCTGCAGAATTGGCATTTTTTATTCTCTTTTTTTGGGGGGGGGGGGATTAAAAGAAAGAAACTGAATGTGTAAATAATTATAAAAGTTTGAATTTTTAAAAAAAAATCTAGATGTGGTCACATTCTTTTTTATTTCCGCAACGGCAGAAAAGTTTTAACTCCTAAGTCTCTTTTGAAAAGAATATATAATTCTGAGCTTGTGACATGATAATACCTTTAAAATGCCTAAATTAACTCTCAGGGATATATTTTTCCTATAGTTGAAAGACTGTTCTATCTATAAAGGATAGATTTTGCATCTTGGTTACCTTCTGAACTTCATCTACACATCGCTCTCTAGGAATATTGTCTGAATATTCATGAAATAATGCATTACAAAATCCTGCGGTGCCTAAAATAGGAAGTCGCAAAAGGTAATAATTGATTTTAAAAGATAGTGATTATGATTCTATGAGTGTGTTTTTAACATTTCCTGATAGCTTTTAATACCTAAAGTCCAAAAATATATATGCATCACTTCTTCAATGACACGACTGTTATTACTGCATCCCAGCATAAAATACCGATGTACGTTTAAATGACACGGCTAACAAAGTCATGGCAGGCAAATTTGGATACACAAAAGGTTTACCATGTATGAGATCATCAGCAGAAGCCGATTGATCGCCATTAAAACCTTCAGGACTCAGAAGCCGTAATGCTCAGCTGCCCAGATTTATGGACGCATTAGAGTCTGTCCTATAAACCACTGGATGCATCTTAGTGAAAAATGTGAAAATGAAGTGATAAGTTGCTTTCCAGTTCAGGACAAGATGACTGGAGATGTGAGCTGCAGGTCTTAATTGTTGGATGTCTTTATTGAAAGGTGATATTTACATACTGTCTTTAAATTGTCTCAAGGAAGTGTTGCAGGGCTCTTGTATTTGCCCTCACAGTGTGTGAACATTGCTTTTTCATTGAAAGTCGCCACCTGTAATAGCAGTTCTGTGTGAATGAGAGCTTGACAGGGGATACCTTGGCCGCGTTGCTCCGAGTTCTGTAATTAAATTTACAGATGGAATATCGGGAAGCCTGCGACAGTACGGGCCAAAACCTGGAGAGCACAAAGTGCTGAGTAGAAAATGCTGAGCAGCACGTTTTGCCAGTTCCTCCCCCCACCTCCCCACCATCCCGACAGGTAGGGCTAAAGAAGCAAAAAGAGGGCAGGGGGCAGGTAATGGACATCTGATTGAATGGTCCAGCTATCGCAGGGCTTTTGTCCATCAAATGAGGGAAAAAGGGAAAAGAAAAAAGAAAAAAACAACAGAAAAATTTTTGTGGAGTGAAATTTTCGGGGGGGGGGGGTTTTCTTCTCTGCCAAAAAAATATTAATCTCCTAATTTTTAATTTTTAATCTGGACAGAGCTGGGAAAATAAATGTCTCTGTCCGGCAGGCCATGGTAAATAATTAAAATTGAAAATTGATTGTTTGCGCCAGAGCTGGGGGATTTATGGGATGTGGGCTCCATCGCACCCCTCGGGGGACCCACTCCCACGTCTGCACTCACCGGCCCCGTTCCCGTGTGCTAAGCATTTTTTCACATTATTCCCCACCTAATATGCTAAGGAGAGGGGATGGAGAAGAAGACGGTGGAGGGGGTGGGGGGGTGGAGGTGTGCTTTGTTAGATGACTACTATGGTACTTTATTTTTCTGCACAGAAATCAATGGATTGGAACTGCCACCACTCCCCCCCCCATCTCTCTCTCTCTTTCTCTCTCCTTCATCCACACAGCTTTAATATTTATTTAAATGCCCTGTCAATAAATATAACAAGGTTAGTTTTATAACGATTTACCTTGGGAATTCAATTCAAGGGAAGTTATGTTTGGTATCCTCCGATTAAAAACAGCCAATCGATGAGGGTAAAACTACCACATAACCACCTCGCCCTCCTCCTCCTCCTCCTTTTTCACCCCCCCCCATAACTACCCCCACACCCACTATTGGAAACAAGCAATATGTAATGCGTTTCTAAACACAAACACACACCTCCTGTCTGAACGGTTACAAACGGAGGAAAGGTCCTCGCCTCCCGACTGTGTGGCCCGCCACGTCAGCCTCACCTGAATAATGAACACGGGGAGAACAAATAATGGCCCCCAGGTTAAATTAATGAGTGGAAATACGCCTTGCTTAACATTCGTTCTTTATAATGCTGACCGGCTTTATAGCATGTATGTGGGTGTTTGCCATAATGATAATTCACTTCATGTAGCCTTGCACGTCAAGATTAATCTATCTAATCACCTGTGTCTCACAGTTTCACTGGTGTATTTCTCCAACATGGCAACGTTAGGGAGACATATATACGTTTTATATATATATATATATATATATATATATATATATATATATATACAGTATACATATCACAGTCATAAATCTAGATGAAACCAAATTTATTATCTTATAGCTATTTCTTAATTAAATGGATGTTTATTTTTAAATTACACATAACATCCTATTCAAAGTAAATAAGTAGCACATTTTTTTTTCTGTTTAACTCAATTTTTCAAGTTCAGTACTACAGTTCTATTGTCCTTCAATCACACCACCTTATGCCGTTACTCTCTAAGCACTGCGCTGGCAAAAATTCAAATTCCTGCGTCTCACCACTTGCTGCCAGCGAACAGTGAGATAACCTCGGCGGTTCTATTTTAATAATTAAAACACAGCGCTATGAAATAGAGCGCCGCTCCTTTATTTATGAGAGAAGCATACACACTGAAGTGATTGTGTTGAAACCATGCGAATCCTTGATCCCTGACATCAGGGTTTATATTTTCAGGGCATGTTTGAATATCAGTGCTGAGACATGATCACCCCACTAGCTCTCTCTCTCTCTCTCTCTCACACACACACACATACACACACACACACACACACATGCATACACACATACATACACATGTACAATCAGAATCACTCTCACCCCACCAGCACAGCAGGCCTTTAGAGGTAGAGTACAAGGGGAAGTGCCATGATCAAACACACATCAGTCTATCTACTGATGTGTGTAGATTATATCTGTATTATTTACACATATGTGGATAGTGTTTCTGGAAAAAAACAAAAAAACAACAACATGTTAAATAGCTTTATTTTTAAATGTTGCCATCATCTCAAATATATTAACATTGCTCTTGTTAGTGTTCAGAAATCTGAGGAAGGCATATCTGAAAATGTGAGCAAATAAAACTTTCACCAGCATTTTTATTCTTTCTATGCCAAAGCCCCCCCCCACCACCACCACCACCACCACCACCACCACTCCCAGTGCAGACGGTGTCCCTGGTTGCGCCCATACATCCGTACCATTACCACCGCTGCCACAAGGAACACACGTGAAATGAATTAGTCCAAGAGCGGCCTTGTCTGGACGTGTGGGTGAGGATTCCTTGCATCCACTGGGGGAGTTGTCTAGTACAAGGAATGAGGTGGAGGGGGGTCCCCGATCCATTGCAGCACTACACCCAATACAGTACAGCATTATTAAGGATTGTGTATTTGTAGAAGCCAGAGGTTCTCTCTGCATCCGGATACAAAATAAAGACAGGAACGATGCCGGAGTGTGTTTGTGTGTAGACAGTTTGTGTGCGTGTGTGCGTGTGCGTGTGCGTGTGCGTGTGTGTGTGTGTGTGTGTGTGTGTCTGTCTGTCTGTCTGCAATGTGTGATATTATAGGAATGATTTAGTTATGTGTAAAAATATGGAGGGAGAAAAACATCCTCCTCTGTCAACACACACCTGCCCGGTGGAGACACACACACACACACACACACACACACACACACACACACACACACACACACACACACACACACACACACACACACACACACACACACACACACACACACACACACACACCACCAAGTCCCTTTGTATTGACAGTGATATCAGAATAATTGTTCAGAAGAAAAGCCAGTTGGCACACAGATAATAAAAAAGAATTAAATTATTCACTTCTTGTAATTAATTTATAAAAGTCTAAATGATGAGTTGAAACATCTGTTTTTTGAACAAGCTACCGTGCATTAAAACAATTTATAGTCAATCAAATAATTTGACCATGTTGGAGGTAAATGATGTGCTGATATCTCTTTTTTTGTTAAGCCAGCGATTCACTGATCGGTGATTATTGATCTTTTCTTTTTCTCCTTCACCTGAATGTGTTGTGTATAACATTTTAGAATGATCTTACAATATTTGTTTCACCGCTTTAGGGAATATATTGAGTTGTCTTTGTGACAGCATTCACATCTGAATGAACGTTAAAAAGTTTTAGCACATGGCTGTTCCTTGCTTTAATTGTATCTTAATGAAATATTTGTAAATGTTGTTGCTTCTCTTTTTACTATTTTTAATTTGACCACACGTCAAGGTCTATTTATACTTGGCTAACTGGAAGACTTACAATTTTTAAATTCCTTAAATAATATTCACAATTATGTGATTATAAGACAACATAAAACATGATATTAAATGATGTTTTATATATTCTGAGGTAATGCGACAACTTAAAGTTTCCTTTCACCCACTAATACTACAAATCAATTAAAACGACATACTGTTTTCAAGTCAATCTGATATGATGTAGGTGCCAACAAAACCCTTAACTTCCCCACATTCCCCTCCCTGCTCTCTCGATCTCACCGCGGACGTCGACTGGCAGCAACGACGGGAAGCATTTCTTTTCCTCTGTTCCATGTAGGAGGTGGAAAACTAGAAGAACGCAAGGGGTGTTGGGGGTGGGGGGGAGAGGAATAAACTCAGGGCCTGTTTGGGGTCTCAGGTCATTAAATATCCATGTGGAGGAGGCGCTCTCGACACTTCCAAACTTCCAGCTGCATCACACCCCGTCATGCCAGCCTCGAAAGCGCACCATCCGCTCCCTGTCTCGCACACTCCTCCCTGTTTTCCCTCCCATTCACACACACACACACACACACACACACACACACACACACACACACACACACACACACACACACACACACACACACACACACACACCTGTGTAACCACAAAGTCACACCTCAGGCAATAAGCACTTTCTTTGCTTTGCAGTCCCTCCCTCTGAATTGACTCGCCAACACCGACTTTTCATCTCTTCTAAATACTCAAGAAGGATGGAGAGTGTCTTTTCCTCTCTCTCTCTCTCTCTCTCTCTCTCTCTCTCTCTCTCTCTCTCTCTCTCTCTCTCTCTCTCTCACACACACACACACACACACACACACACACACACACACACACACGCACACACACGCACACACTGAACCAAACCCACACTCTCCGTTACACATCTCAGGACCCCCTATGTGATTCTATTAATAGCAAATACGCACAGCCATTAGCATGCATGGAAACCTCCTCTGCACTATTAATAGGACATGTCCAAATCACTGCTGTCGCATTAGCGGCTAACCGCTACAGCAAGGGGAGTTTAAGTGTTGCTAACCGAGCGTGCCTGGTTTATTATGCCTTGTGTGAATAATAAAATACTCTCTCTCACACTTCCTCGTCTCTCTATTTCTCCAACTCTCCAGCTCTTTCCAACCCTCTCTCTCTCCTGTCACACCTCCTCTGCATACATGGCTGAACTTGGCAGAGCACTTTGTTTGATCACTGAGTAGATTGCCTTGTAACGTGAATATTTAACTTTCTGCAGCGGCTGACGTTACAGCGAGCGGCAGGTCAAAAGGCCACCGGTTAGCCGGGATCAAATTAATGTCAGTTTCTCTCTCTCTGCTCCTCCCTTTGTGAGTAATAGCTGAGGATTCAATTATTTAGGTTAGGTTATCTGGAATTATTTTTAATCCTAATTTAATCCTGAAGATGTGTTTTATAAAAATAAAATTCAAACTTCATAGAAGTCACTTAAACTGACTTTGGATCTTTTTTTTTTTCTTTTTTTTTGTAGCTCCCAATTTCTTCTATTTAGATCTTCCTTCTTACCCTCTCAACCACCACCTTTACCCCTTTCCTCCCTCATTTCTCCACATCTCTCTCTTCTGTCTACCCTTCCTTTCCTCGTCCCATAGAGAGGAGGCCCCTCGGGACAGTGTTTTCATGTAACACGCCAACATGCAATTTTTACATTTCTGTCATTACGTGGTTCTTTCTTTCTTTCTTTCTTTGGCCAACAGGATGACGGGAAATGGACCTGACCCACAGTGGAGACCTCTATATAAACCTACCGACCTCCAGTGGAGGATTTTACATGGTGCCATCAGTTCCAATGCTTTTATCTCTGTTTTTAACCCTGCGGTGTCCAGCCAGTGTCCCTTCTGTCCCCTTTGTGAGACAGTCTTTCATGCTTTCAGTGAGTGTGGGAGACTTGCAGTGCTCTTCACTCTTCTAACGAATGTTTTTAATCTGTTCAGTGAAAATTTTAATATCAGGAAATTCATCTACGGTGCTGGGTACAATAGATCGAATCAGAGAAAGTGGCAGCTTTTTAAAGTTTATGTCTGGAGAGGCAAAACTCGCAATTTATGTGACCAGGAAGAGGAGAATTGAAAACAATACCGTTCAAGAAGCAGCTACTGGTTTTTGCTGTAACATCAGATGTCGCTTAAAACTAGAATTTGGTTTCTATAAAATGACAAAAGACCTGAATAACTTTAGGAACACCTGGTGTTACAAAAATGTCCTATGCACTTTAGTTGATGATCAACTCACTTTTGCAAACTTCCTGATATAATGCACTAATTTGGAAATTGTATTTCCTTTTATTTATTGGTTTTTAGTGTTTTTGAAGCACTTTAGTACTTTCATCTAATGGAAAATTGTAAAATGTTTGAATGTGATTAAAGTGTTTTTACAAAAATAAAAAAAATCTTTCTTTCTTTCTGTTTCTGCCGGATGTAAAGCTGGCCGGATTGAGGTCACACCGAGTAGTGACAGTGATGAATGTATGTCTGATTGCAGTGACCTCTCTCATACTCCAGTCACTGCCAGTCAACAGCACGATTTGTACCCTGAAAAAATGTTTAAATTGTTTTTGCCTAAAACTAAAGACATGAAAGGTCTGAATCTAGAACAGTTTTTTCCTGATAAATTAATGTTTAATAATTCGGCAAAACAACTGAGTCCGTAAACAACTGAGGTTTTAATTTTGCTTTTATTTTTTGTTTCCTATTTAGTTATTTTAAGGTCCTTTCAACTTTCCCCTCATCATGAATTCTTTTAGAGTGGCGACGTTAAACGTAAATAGAGCCAGAGAAGAAAGGAAAAGGGCACTGGTCTTTGACATAGCAAGGAGGAAAACTATTAATGTTCTGTTTTTACAAGAAACACACAGCGACGAGAACAATGAGGTGGACTGGATGAAGGAGTGGGAAGGACAGGTGGTCCTGAGCCATAACACCACGCTGAGTGGTGGAGTGGGCTTCCTGTTCTCTAGAACATTTAACCCAACATCTCTAGAGATTGAGCGGTTGCTACATAATACTGTACAAGTACTATGTAAAAGTGAACAAGAAAAGCCTGTGTGACAGAGCACCCACTACCTGGGCCAACAGGAAAAAACAAATGTTTTTAATCTCTTCTTCTTCTTCTTCTGTGTTTTAAGTCCTGTTCTTTGAACATGAATGGAGCATATTCAACATGGAGACAAGATCCTCTGTTTTTAGTTTTATAAATGTTAGTTTTCTTCATTCAGGAATGTTTTTGATGTGAATTCCTTTTTGTGTGAATCTCTTTTGGATTTTGTGTCAACGTGATTTTCTTGTAATTTGGCTTTTATGAATAAATGTTTGTTTTTTTAAATAAAAAAAAAATCTTTCTTTTAGCTCTTATGTGTTCCTTGTCATTTTTAAAAACACTTTTTTGTTCAATGAAAGATTGTTTCAATTTGAATTTGAAACCAGGCATTTGTATAATTAATAATTTATTCTGGCGTTCTGGATTTTAAGACACATTTTGGAAAAAAGAAGCATGAAATGAACACAGAAGAGTAACACTTTTCCCATGATTGTTGGAAAGATATTCACCTTCCTCCATCATTCATGTCATTCCATTTTCCTATGTTCCTATGATTATTGATGAGCCAGGACCCCATTCATTCATCCACATCTCCTTGGATTTGTCTTTAACCCATCATAAGGTCAAGGTCAATGGGCAAGACCCAAAAACTGGGCCATTACTTCTTAGGGAGATTGATTATTGATTCGAAACAACAAGAAAATTGTTTGAGGGTGGAGAGAGGAGGACGGATAGGGGCGGGGAGAGACGTTGAGGGCTCAATAAAGGAAGATGGAAGGTTGTCACACCGAAGGTGTAGCGACTGGACAGGAATGGAAACAAACAAGCAAACGTATTTATTTCATTTTATTTTCTTCTCTTTTCTTCCTCATTTTCTTACCATTCCCTTCATTTAACTGTAGCCACTCACCTTACTGTACAGGTTAGTTTATCTGAAGGATACGTTATGTATCTGTACCTGTTTGCGTGCATGTGTGTGTGTGTGTGTGTGTGTGTGTGTGTGTGCGTGTGTGTGTGTGTATAAATTCCAGGTTCCTGCGGTGTTGACAGGCCTCTTGCATGTCCCGGCCACTCTAGACAAACCGAGGTTGGGTTTAATCTTATAATGGCTGAGAGAAGGCCTCCTTAAAGCAAATCACACTGCATTGACCAAAAGACTCATGCATTATTCAGAGTTCATTTTTTTCATATCACACAAACTCGTAGGCTCTCACATATACACTCACCCTAACACACATACACACACAGGCTCAGTTTGTTTTTATAAAAATAATTGATATGTATCTGTTTCCATTGAATTAGCACACTTGAGCTAACTGAGCGATCCCATTGGTCAAAACTGAAATTTTTAAAAAAATAATTAAAAAAAACAAAACTTTTTTCCTACGCGATGGTTTTACTGTTCACCTTTTTATTAACATGCATATTAATGAATGCATGAACATTTTGAAGTCACAATTTCATCTCAAATCAAATGTCTAATTTTGATCCCTCAAATTTTCTATTCTTCTGACAAAAAAACAAAAAAACCTATCAGAATACCTGCTGTGTAAAGAAAGTTAGAACCTTTGAATCTCACACTCAAACACACGTTCAATCACTGCGGCATGTCAGACACACTTATTGTTGTCACGCTAAATATTCATTAGCAACAATCAGTAAAATAATCTGAGGGATTGGAAAAAACTCAAATATTTTATGACAGAAAATACAAAGCACTCTGCTTCATTTCACAAGTTTATTTAATATTATATTAAGCCTTTAACACCTTAAACAGAAACTGATTAAAGTTTGTCAGGTTGTGTGCTCTTTCCTGCCCTAACTGGCTTCTGAATAACAGTAGCAGGCCCCAGCCTTACCCTTCCTTCCCTCCAACCTAGTATTATGTGTGCTTCACCTTCACCTTCCACCCAGTAAACCTCTGTGAACACACCAATCTGTAAATGAATGTAAATAATGAGTTTATGCTATCACCATGACTGGACAGACTGGCACGTGTCTGTCTAGCATGGTGGGATGACAAGATGTTTTTTGTTCAGCTAATAAATTAAAGTATTTACAGTCAGCAGTCCTTTTTTCCTACTTAATTTTACTTCCTTTGTTTTTGCTTTCTCCTTTATTTGCCTGTTTGAATTTTTTATTTCGTGATACTCCAAACAAGAATTTTGTAAAAGGTTCTAATGATACACTCTGATATGATCTCTTGATATTTGTCTGTATTTATGACTTTCATGAATGAGCAGTATTAACTTCTTGACCTGCATGCTGGATATTTTGTGTGGAATGATTCTCAGTGTTTAACTTATAAATATCCACTTAGTTAGATATGGGTCAACCGGAGGTCATAGTTCAGACACCTTCCCTTATTGTGACAGCAACAGAATATTAAAATCAGTTCTGAACCCAAAGCTGTTGGTTCCAGACCTGTGTGCTGAGGAGCAGATACAAACAGCTGTTCTTAGTTTAGTGTGTGGAATACTGTCCTGTTTCCAAAGACAGCTTAGATGTATTTGGCCTGAGGGGACACTTATAAACACATGAATATGCCCCGACCCAGACACAAAGAGATGACACCATACACACACACACACACACACACACACACACACACACACACACACACACACACACACACACACACACACACACACACACACACACACACACTCACAGATATATGTGGAAAAGACAGACACAAACATAGACAATGTGGACATAAGCAAGACTGTGTGACGTGTTTGATGTATGCATAAATACACTCACGCATGTGTGAGCACGCGCACGCACACACACACACACACACACACACACACACACACACACACACACATGCAAACCCATACTTCCACTCACCTTAATTGGCCCACCAAGCATCACTTAAGAAGTCTTTGAGACAGAGAGAGTGTGAGATAGACACGGAGGAGGAGAAGGGGGGAGTTCAGAGATACAGACAGAAAAGGGAAAGCGATCGGGTCTGGGAGAGAAGGAGGAGATTGTGAAGAGGGAAGAGAGGGAGGGCAGAAAGCAAGAGGAGGGGAGAAAAAGAAAGCTCCCCGTGTGTTTCTGGGGGTAATTACAGATGCAGATTTGCGTTGCCACTTCCAACATGGCTGAATTCATTTCCATCTTCACTCTGCCCTTCCCCGGTGCCCCTGGGGAGGTACAGACAGAAATGTTTGTGTGTGTGTATGTGTGTGTGTGTGTGTGTGTGTGTTTGTGTGTGTGTATGTGTGGCTGACTGTTGAAGGAAGCAAATCTGGAAATCTGCATAAAAGCTGGGAAAGAAAGGAGGAATAAGGGGAGAGGAGTGTGAGAAGGAAGAGGACAGGCTTCTAAAAACAGACGAGCCTGTGTTTGTGTCTGAGGAGGCACCTTAGACAAACCAAGACGGCTACTTAAGGATAATGAATTTTAAAAGAAACAAATATTTCTCTCATAAAATCACAGAAAATGTGTCGTAAATAATCTGCAACCGTGGAATCTAGGAAACGCAATAAAAACATGTATATAAAGCATTGCTTTTAGATAAAAGTTTGCAGGATTCAATGGTTGCATATGATACGATGCCAGGTTCAAAAATGCCTGAGATGAATTATGAGCCCAGAAGTGCACACAGCGGGCTTGATTTCACATTCGGTTACATTTGAGGCTCCCAACTTGGCGAAAGTGATTAAGTCTGCAGAAAAAGTGTTTGCAAAACATTCACAGTACATCATAGTTTCCTTTCAACTCCATGCAGTCAGTGCCAACAATAAAATCACTGCTTATATTTGCACAGAGTTTCATCAATCACAGAGAAATATTTGTAAGCCGATAAAATCGATATGATTGATAACTCAAGGAAAGTATGTACAGCCTGCAGTACTTTAGATTCAACTGCAGGTCAAAACACAAAGAAAAATAGTGTTCCTATTCACTTTTTTTTTGTCATTTCATTCAAATGTTTTCAGATTTTGTCTGAATTTTTTAGGTTTCATATCCCAAATTATTCATAGATGGTCAAAGAACTTTTGTGTTTTAATCCCCCCTGTGAATGTAAACAACTGCCTAAAAAAAAAAAAAATTCTAATTTTATCTTAGCTATAGAAAGCTGACACGATGTTTATCCTGTTTCCATCGAGAGAGAACGCAGGTGTTTGATGCCACGGCAAAACCCCTATGGTGTGTTTACCTCAGACTTGTCCTTCAGTCAGCAGAAGATTGATGGAGAGCTACACACTCCCTCGGCACACTGGTGTTTGTGTAGTGACAGCGTGCATCCACCAGGGGCTCACCGATCACAGCATCCTCTGTGTGTGTGTGTGTGTGTGTGTGTGTGTGTGTGTGTGTGTGTGTGTGTGTGTGTGTGTGTGTCTGTGTGTGTGTGTGTGTGTGTGTGTGTGTGTGTGTGTGTGTGTGTGTGTGTGAGAGAGAGAGAGAGAGAGAGACAGAGAAGTAGAAAAGTGGCATAGCAGTAGGGATGAGTAATAGACGACACATGCATGTCAGTCAAACAAGCATGCTTTCTTTCTAAATCATTCTGGGATGCATGTGACGATGATGAGATGTGTGTGTGTGTGTGTGTGTGTGTGTGTGTGTGTGTGTGTGTGTGTGTGTGTGTGTGTGTGTGTGTGTCTGTGTGTGTGTGTGTGTGTGTGTGTGTGTGTGTGTGTGTGTGTGTGTTCATGTTGTAAATATGAAAACTCCCCTTTGTTTTGTTGTTTTTATGTCCCCGTGTTTGTTTTTGGCACGGTCTCCAGAGAAGGAATGAGAGAAACGAGGAATATTTCTCTAAGACCGTCTCAGTTTTTCATCCCTTTGTGCAGCAGAAAGCATACGAGGACACACAAACACACACACACACACACACACACACACACACACACACACACACACACACACACACACACACACACACACACACACAGACCCTTTCCTGTAAGACCACCTGGCTTCCTGCTGCCAGCCAGCTCAGCAGCCAGAGACTTGGCCCAATTAATTATCTTCCTGCTAATTGAATGTAGAGGGGCTCTACGGGGATGGGTCATTAAACTGATGCCGCGTTTGTTTGTCTGCACTGTTTATCTATCCACAGCTAAAAGATACATCACACACACACACACACACACACACACACACACACACACACACACACACACACACACACACACACACACACACACACACACACACACACATACACACACACACATAAATCCAAGGGCACAAACATGTACATATGTGCTCTCTGTCACTCAGTCACATGTACGGGAAGCATCTAGTATAAATAAATAGTTGGTGTGGGTTCTATTAAAGGTCAGGCTGAATAGTGAGTAATCAATCAATTCATATTTTAATAATCTATTCATTGCTAATTTGTGGAATTTCTCACAATCCAAGGTGACATTTTCAAATTGTTTCATCTGCTGTGACGTTATGAAACCAAATCTTCACTTTTTTAAAGTTGACTCGGAGAATATTTTTATAAGACTCTTGAATTTACTTATGGAAATAAAGATAATAGTTGACCAAAACTTTTATTGATCAATAGAATCGGCAGCTGCGTTAATAATCGGCTGCAACTACGTCAAACATCTCCTTGTTTCAGCTGTGTAAGAATGGCTTTTTTAGTTTCCTTATGAAATCATTAGATAAAATGATCATTTTCTGAATTTTTGATTAAAGATTGTACCAAAACAAACAATTTGATCATTATTGCTTCAAGTAATTGCATTAGTGTACTTTACTTTTTCTTTTACTGACACTTTACAGTGCAAACACAATTGCACAAATGCACTTGCAGGCTGCACGCTGAGGCCTTATGGAAATCTTATTAATAGCTTCTATATGTGTTGTAATTAATGCAAAGCACTTTAGGTGTGACAAGCAGGGCCTTGGTCTCAGCATTAAGCTTACATTGTCTCCGTGCTAACGAGAGGGCTCTCGGGGGAAAGTGGCTCTCTTCTTGTTGTTTTCTCCCCAGCCATTGTCTTTATCACTCCCTCCATGTGATCGGTGTCACGTAATCCTCAATGCTGCGACTCGCTAATGACATGCCACGCTGGAAAGGTTGAAGTGAGATGTCGATAAACACAAGGTGACTGTTTCCGTGGAGCAAAGTGCTAGTTTTGTAAAAATATTAGCAGATTATTCCTATTCCTTTTTTTTCTATTGATGTACTATTTGAGTCTTTAATACTTTAGCCGAAGTTGATTTACTTTGGTGGAGATTCGCAAACAATAAAACACCTGCGTCCTTCCAAAGGATTAAAAGCATGTGTATGAAGCAGTAAGATTTCAGTTCTAAGAAGACTTGAGATTTGATGTGGACTCAAAATCAGAGTCTCGTGAACAATCTTTGTTTCTTTTGTCATCAACAGTTGGTGTTTAAGCCTCATTCTAGTTCCTAAATGGTGAGATAGTCCTATCACAATCTATTTCTTATTTAATTGCCTTTGCAGGTTTTTCAACAAAATACTGCATATGAAGCCCGTTGCTGGCTGGTAAAGGCTTATGGCCGGCGTAGAGGCTCATTCCCCCCACATGCCTGCACACACATAATGGCCATTTCACAGCTCGTCTGGGGGTAATGGAGCCTGGCTTGGCCTGCTGAGATGGATCACCTCCAGACGGGGATGAAATGGGTGATCTGGTAGGATATACGAGGCCTTTAGGTGCTTTTAGAGGACCCGATGACCAATGTTAGACATTCAGACATCCTCGCTTCCTCATGTCGGGTTGTCAGGTGGTATAAGCTATGAAGACTTTGTAGAGGGCTAGTGATGGGATATTGCTTTGCAAGTTGTTCTCATCCTCACAAGGTCTGGTGGGATAAGATATGATTTGTGTGCAACTCTATGCAACATTGTGTGTTTGGCTCAAGAGAAAACTCAAAATGTGAAGCAAAACCAACACAGACCTAAAGAAAACACTCTGATTCACTAAAACGAGGCCCACAGAATGGCCTGAATCACTTGCTGACTCCAAACCGCTTCTCATTCAAAGTTAAAACAAGCAAAACACAACATGACTGCGCTGGTATTTTGACTGGACCTTTGAGGCGAGCAGTGGCTGACGTTATAAATGGCGTGTGGTGGATAATGTCAATACTCTGTGATTGGACTGAGCCTGCTGAGTCGCTAAAGGTCAGGGAGGAGCACATTGCTGATTGTTTTCCAAAGACAGCCCATTGAAGTTTGTCTGATAGGGGTCATTTAGTTTAAGACATACTCAAAGGCTAAGTTATCAGTCTGTGTCACTGACGCTCCATCCTTTAACACCATGAAGGATTTTTGCCCGAGCTAACTCTTAACTTCAACATGATTGGGATTCATAATTTAGATTTGCCTTTTAATATTAATCCAGACATTTATTGTGGTCAAAGGTGTTCCTCACGCAGCATGCGTTGATTGCAATCAAATATAAAACTGTGGTCCTTGTAGTACGAGTTGAAATACGGTAGCGACATTCTTTATTTCATGCTTCATCTTTAAAGACTGAAAAACACAAGAAAAATAATCTGATGCTATTTTCTTAAAACTAAAGATCAGTAATTCTCCACACACATGTGTTATAATTATAGTAAATAAGGAAGCGTCAGGGGTTGCATTGATAATGATGTTTTGTTCATGTTTTGCAGTAATCAAAATGCAATTAAAATCTTACATTAAAGGGTAACATATACTTAAATTAATTATAAACTTAAAAAGAAACATCCCTTTAAGTTAATGCAAAATGATACAACTAAACCAAAATTTTCTGGAAAATCTTTACATTAGAATAACATTAGAATAACATAGAATTGAAGCTTCATAATCTTTCATCAAAAAAAAAAATAAAGCCCTACTTACCCTCCAAATATAAAATAAATAAAAGTGTGCCTGTCTTTAAAGAAACTAAACAGTGCAATTAGTTGGTAAACCTCTTTATTTGCTGCCTAAATCTCTCTTAACAGCTTCACATTCATCCTCTTGCAAACCTTTAAAGAGACTTTAATCAGAGCAGTGTCCATTAAACAACACACACACACACACCACTCCACAAATATATATGCATAACCATCTGCTAACCGAGGCCTTCAGGTGTAATTTCTCTGATGATGTTCCTTTTGTGGCGTATCCGTGAAAGGTGGTTGCTAGCCTATCCGCCCACATCATTAGTAGGGTTGATGTGCGTTGCATGTGTGCGTGGGTGTTTGTATGTGCAAGGTGCGTACATTTGTGCTCACGACAGGCTTCATCTCAGCCTCTTCAAAGGCATTGAGTGGTGCCCTTTGTGGCGCCCTCTCCCCTCACCCCTCCCTTTCATTCTCCTTCCTTTTGTCTTAGCGTTTCATATTTAATAGAGCTGGCTCGGAAACAGAGCAGTGATGGGTACCTGAGGCTGAGGGCAAAGGCCCACTGATGCCTGGGTAAAGTGTCTCCTCCCTCGGTCTTCTGTCTGCATCGCTCTCTCACCCGTGATCCTTTCAAGAGAATCTATGAGCAGCAGATCAAAGGGATCGCAATGACGTCCCCCTATTCTGTCTCTCCACTGCAACCCTCCCCCGTACCCCCCACAACTAGCACACACACCTACACTTGCCCTCTCTCAAACAGGTGTCTTGACTGATTACTAAAACACATAGGCTGGCAAAGAGATACAGAGTGCAGATTCTCTCTTTCTTCTCCATCTCTGGCTAGACCTCCAATGACATGGTGTTGTTTTTTAGTCCTTTTGCTAAGTCTCATGTCACTTTTAGCCAAAGCATAATTGAAACATTCAATTCAGCTCATTTTAGAGGTCGAAACGTTTTAACTAAGCTCAGAAAAGCTAAAAGCAGCCTCCCTGTTGCTAACCTGTCTCCCCCTACGCTCTGCTTTTCCTCTTCCAGTAAGGTGATGAGAGCCCATTGGCTTCTGTCAAACTATCTGGCTGATTTTATAGCTGGCTTTCAATCACTTGCCTTGTAAAGTACAAGAACACATGTTCCCCATTGATCATCAATCAATGATCAATTAAGCAAGCCATTTGTCCAATTAGACCAAAGGGTCTACGCAGACCAGCCGTGGCTTATTTAGCTGTTTGATTGGAAGGGAGCGGAGGGAATGGATATGCTTGCATAATTGATCAGGACCAGGTCTTTAAACACTTATCTCATCCAAGTCAGATAGTTCAGCCACTCAGGTTACCGACTGGGAAATCTCTTGCCCACAACAGGAAGTTATGTGCTTGATCCAGCTGTATCTGAAAGCTGGGATGGCGCCGTTTGCCTCATAGCAAGATCATCCCAGGTTCAAACCTAAGTGAGGACCTGGGACTCTTCTGGGTGGCGTTTGTATGTTCTCCACATGTCTGTGTGGGTTCTCTCCACCCAAAACATGTAGGTGAACCAGTAAAGATTGGTGTTTATAATTGGTTTGTGACCCTGTGATGAACTGGTGACTTGTCCAGGCTGGATCCTGCCCCTAAAAGCCAAAAGCCAGCTGGGTTTAGATCCAGTCTCCCCCTGCCAGATTAGGCAGTCACAGAAAATAAATGAAAAAAATTAATATCAGCTTCACAATTGCATTAAACCACCGTTAGAATCACTAACTTTTATTGTCCAGCCATTTGTCTTTATTATCCGTCAAACAGCTGCAAAATTTGCAACACTCATAAAGACATTAAGGCCAGAGAACAATGAGGTTGAAGTTATTAAAATTGTGAAAGGGGTTTTCTTTATCATCCTTCCTTTTTTTTTATTATTCAAACGTAACCAAATTTGGTCCACAGTGGTCTTAGACACTAAAGGAAAAGATAAAATGTGCCATTCTTCCAATTTGGGCATCAAGTCAGGAATCCTCAAGCATAAGACCATGAACTTTGACCTGTCTTATCATATTAAAAACCAGAGTCCTAACCACAAAGATTTGTTTTGAAGGTACCATCTGTTTTATTGCTCAAACCGTCTTGTTTTCTTCAGACGCAGTGACAACCCTGACATGACTCAACTGAGGGGAGTCTTGGTTTCCACATTTACTTCCTGCTGTCTCAGTGAATATTTGGTCAAAAAGGCCTGTCAGACTCCACCGACACGTGAGTCACTCTTTCTCACCCCATGACAGCACCCCCTTTTGCCCCTACAATTGTTATTACAGAGGGGGCGCCACCTCACCGTCATCACCCGCCAACTCAAAACCTCAAACCCGCTTCCTCCTCCTCATCCTCCTGCCATGTCTTGAGGTGGAGGGAGATTGTTTATCTGGGTCAAATAGTCAGTTATCTCAGGGAAATATAAAAGGGGGGAGACATATTCTACCCCTGCCATCCTCTTTTCCCAAATCCTCACCCTCCCTCTCTTTATTTTTCACTTTTTTCCACCCCCAGCCCTTGCTTTTTGGTTTTCAGCCATTTAACCAGTCAGCAACAATCAGAGCTGACAGAGCGACGGGAAACAATTGAGGCGGGGTCACCGGATGAGTGACCTCAGAGAGTTGGGGGTAGGGATCGAAGGGGTCTCCCAGGCAAAAACCCCCCCCCAAAAAACGCCACCCCAATGGTGTGTTCCGCCTGGTTCTTTGTTGCAGTCAACCACTAAGAAAAAGAGTGTATTTTAAGTCTGTGCTTCATCCCCATCTCTCCGACAACTTCTCCTTCTGTATCGCCTGCTCATTTGCTCTTTTCTTGCCTGTCTTTGTGCTATTGCCCAAGTAGGGAGGGGGGGGCAGAAGGGGCAGAGAGTGATAAAGTGAATGACGGACCACTTTTCCCCTCCTTTTTTTTGTCTTGCCTTTCTCCCCATCGGTGTCTGTGACAGTGTGACAGTCGGGTTTCTGATTGACAGGAGGTGTGGCGGTGCATGTGTGTCTGTGTGTTCAGGGGGGCTGGGGGGGGGTAAGAGAGAGTGTGTGTGTGTCTGTGCGTGTCTGTCTGGATGCTTTTGTGGGGAGGGGGCGGAGGTGGGGGGTGTTGTGGGAGTTTTCAGGACCAAAGTGGGTGAGAGAGGGCTGATGGTAGGATGGGAGAGTCGAGGGAGAAAGAAGTGTGAGGGTGATGGGAGTAGAGGAAGCAGGGTGGGGTTGGGTTTGGTTTGGTGTGTGTGTGGGGGGGGGGTGTGGATGGGAGTTCATCCACTTATTCTCTCACCCCTCTCCGTGACAGTTTGGAGGTTCCCATGTGAAAGTGCGCCCTAATGGCGGCGTTGCGCTCATCTGACCGTTGGGCGACGCAGCAGCCAGAAACCAGAGCTGAGACGGACGCAGGCAGACCCCGACAGCTGGTTCCAAAGGTCTGCAGACGCAGGGCAACACACAACCTCAACCTGGTTCCCATGCTAGCAGCACACTCGTGGTGACGACATGGGTTTTGTTTACTTGGATGTGAAAGATTAATTAGAATGCAGGTCATTTATAATGTGGTTACAATGAAATAAAAAAAATTTTTAAAAAGAGCTTCTTCTTTTTTTTTTCAAACACGTTTCAAAGACAACACAGAAGAAAAAAAAAGTAAATGTCTGAATGTTTTTATTCCCATCTGTATTTCAGTAACATTTTTGAGGTGAAGCATTTTTTTTTAAAAATTCATACACCTTTAAAAGTCAGATTCACATAATATTATCGTCGTATGATGTTGGTCGATTTGTTCTATAAATCACCCGCTGCATGCATGCTACAGTTTATCTAATAGAAGATGTCAAACATGGTTGCCTTCATTCTCTCCACATATCAAACTAATACACTGATACGTATAATTAGAGGTCATGAGACGGCAATTAAAACAGTATCCCTTGTTCTTTCTTGGCTCATCACAATTGTATGATAATTTAATAATTCTGCCACTGGTGTCATATATGGATGATTGATTAGAGATGGAACAGGGGGGGGGTAGGTAGAGGCGAGTCGAAGCGGACGGAGTTGGAAGGAAAGTGGGAGGGGAGTGAAGAGGTGGGGGTGAATTAGTGACGGGATGGAGGGGAGAACAAGAGGGAAGAAAGGAGAAAAAAAAAAAGGGGGGGGGTTAGACGGAGCAGAAATTCCTGGGTGATTCAGCACGGCGCACCCGTGTGAGGGAGGAAAGGCGAGTGGATGGACAGAGGGTGGGATGGATGGATGCATGGATGGAGGAGAAGGGGGGGTGGTGACGTGGCTCCACTCTAGCAAGTGCAGAGACAGGGACAGATGGCGTCCCTCAGCGGACAGAGTGAGTCCCAGTTTTCACCTGCGGCCCCCATGGGAAAAATACGCCTTCCTCACACATGCAGCCATACAAGAGGCCCTGGAATGCTTGTGCAACACTACAGCAAGATGAAGGATGTACTCTGAGAATCAGGAGGAGTGGGTGGGTGGGGTGGGGGGGCAAGGATTGGAGGAGGGAGGGAACAAAGATATAGGATAGTCTGAGAAAAAGTTAAAGGGAGGAAATTCACAGAATGGGGAAAAAAAAAAAAAAACATCCGAGGATTAGAAGATTGTGGAAAGTAAAATTTGAAGGAGGAATAAAAGGAGGAAGTAAAAAAAAATCAATAACCACCATGTCTAAAGAAAGGGAAACAGAAGGGAAGCACTTTGAAAACTCTTTGACAGATACTTTTGGACAGACAGTGCAATTCAGATGCTTCTCATTCTCTCTCCCTTACCCCCCCCCCTCATCCTTTCCTCCCTCCTCGGCCGTCATCCCCTTTCTCCCCGCCTTGTTTTCTTTCCCTTATTGCCCCATCTCTCCCTCTCTTGCACTCCCTGACTGTTGGGTGATACAGATGGTGCTTTTGAGGACTGTGAATGGGGTCAGGCTGGGTCGGTAGGGGAGGGGGTTTGCAAGGGAGGACCAGACAATAATGTAACGATTCGGCCGGGCCCCCTCCCACCCACCCCCAGACCAGCAGGGCCGTGAAGGAGAGTGAAAGTAAACAATGGTCTGTTGCTGAGGGGGTCAGTGGGAGTGGAGAGGGACGAGGGGAAAGGGGTGTGGGGTTGTGTGTGTGTGTGTGTGTGTGTGTGTGTGTGTGTGTGTGTGTGTGTGTGTGTGTGTGTGTGTGAGATGTGAGGGAGGGTTAGTCTCGCAGGGTCTCGATTCTAGCCACAGTTGGGACGAGGGTGAAATGTGTGAGATGTGGGGGGGGTTGCATGTGCACAGGTTGGCTGCTGAGGGTCAGGGGGGGTCACAAGGTAGCAGCACCGCAGTGTCAGCATGTGGTCTGCTTTGACACGCCTGTGTTGAAACTCATTACTGCACCCATCCAGTCATGCCTCAACTTATTCTTTTAATACATATTTAACAACCCCCCCACCCTCACTGCTTTAGTCACGATTAAATGAGGACAAATGCAACCAAACGAAAAACTCGTAGAGTAAGATTTAGTTTTCCAGGGGCAGAAAACTCAGAATAAATGATTTCACTGATGGATTTAGTTGTTGGGTATTGTTGCCTTGCTTTAAGGCAAAAGTTGACAAAACCTCAGTTATCGCTTTGGGCTATTCGGCTATTGCTAAGGGCCCGTTTACTTGACCATGTATTTCTCTAACAATAGAGATTTTTTTTTCTTCTGCATTTTCAAAAAGTCTTGCGTTCACATGACGAAGTTTTCAACACCTGCACAGACAGATCCATAAAGAAGTGTTGAAACTTCTGCGGTAACTTAAAAATCAGCAGCCACAAATATCACAGCTTATCACAATATCACAGTTTGAGTAAATCTGTATTGTAGGAGGGTAAAGTTTGCACAAACAAAACAAAATGTGGTGTTTTCAAAAGATTGCACTCTGGCACTCAAAATTCTCAAATGTCATTCTTTTTCTTTATATTCAAACATTTGTTCTGCAAATAATAGTCTTTCGGTAATAAAGTGAATTCATGCATCCAACCTTAGAAAGCCCGTTTTCCTCCAGTCATTGTTCCGGTGACGGTGTGTTAGGTTGACATCTGTGCTCTGGCAAATGATAGGGATGGTAGAGTTTGACAGTCGACACATGGCTAAGCAGGACCTAAAGATGCCCCATTGATCCAATTGACCGGAGAAGGAGGAATCAATGGCAGTGATCAGCAGGCCCCTGAAGTCCAATAATTTACACAATGACTTAACTTCTCCTGCTAACCAGATGTTGCTCTTTTTAGCCCTGACTAAAGGCACTAGGTCGACCTCTGGTCAAGCGTTGGTGAATAAAATGTATTATGTTGTACTATAAACATTATATAATTCACACACACACACACACACACAAACAAACAAAATTTAACCCTAAACCACCTCACATTTAATCACATAGTCCAACTTCTTCTATGTCTTTCCCGACACTTTCCATCTGTGGCTCTTGGTTGACAGCTGCTGAGAAATAGAAAGGGACTTTCACTGCAGAGATGAGAAGGCAGGCCGCAGGGGTCGAGTCCCTCGGCCCCCGGGGGCTCGCCTCCTCCTGCACCTTTATTCCAGGCTGAGGGGCCCACGCAGGGGCCGTTTATACTGATGGAAACTCGCATTGTCCAGAAGGTCCTCACACGTAGAAGCTAAAAAGTCAAATAGTGTTGTGACATTTTCTGGAAAGAAGAATGTTAAATGCACATTCACACCCAGGAAAACACACACACACAAACAACTCTGTCGCTGCAAGTGTAAATCTGTCGGCATGGCTCAGATGCAGCTTTTCACACTAATAGATTAGACTTGTAATGTGGTGTATGCCCAGAGAAAACACTGACTTTTCTGTGATGTGGACTTGTAAAGTGAGAAAAATTGCATTTGGTTTGAAGGTTTAAGAATGTTTTAGGGTAAGTTCAGGGGTTATTGGATGTTGAACACAGAAGATTGAAAAAGAGTTTATGCAAAAGTCAGTTCCATGTTTTATAGATATCACTAGCTTGCATCTTTACCGAAGCTTGTAAGATAGATAGATATACTTTAATGATCCCAAACTGGGGAATTCACAAAAAAATGTAAGAAAAAAAAAAAGTAAGAAAATGACTCGCTTCTCACTTGATTTATTGGCTCAGTAAACAGCTCCTAAGTGATCGTACGGTCTTCATTTGCTAGTGTCAAGTACAGCGTGGTGATCAGTTCATCAATAATTCTTCCATTTAGAATTACACGTAGGATTCAGCCGGGTTCGCTTTAGGGCTCGGCTATCTGGTGATTGACACGCTAGCATGGAGTGTCTTCAGGTCGTCGGTCGGATTGGAACAGGGACGGAGCGTTTAAAGGTAAAGAGGAAACAAACTGTGACTCACTCCAGGGATCTTGCCTTTAAAATGTAGCCAGGAGCGATAACATGCTGTTTTACTGGCTGTTTTACTGTCAGGACATCCTCTCAGTTTCATTTTCACCACTGTTGTTCGTTCACAAGTGTATTAATAAAAGTAGTTCATCAGCAAATAAAGACATGCTGGATATTTCATCAAAATTAAATAATTTTTTGGTGTAAATTGCAGTCATACATTATTTAAAGGAGCACAACTTTCCTGCAATGCAATTAAAAAATTCCTTTCTGAAATTGACATCTATTAATTCCTTCATTGTTTATAATGGTATTGCTTATCAATATGACCGATTATAGGTGCTGATCATAATGTTTTTTTCAAGGTGATGACAATAAATGCAGCATCAGATACAACTACACAAGGATTACACACTTGACACAGACGGCCACTGCTCCAGGTAAACAGGTCTGGATACCAGGATTAGTACACAATCAATAATCTCTAATCAATAATACAGTCATCTGACTGTAATTGAACAAACAGGTGATAGAATGACTAAGAAAATTTTTAGAGGGATCAAATGGAACTGGTCTCAGTGGGCGATGAAGAACGTAGCTACAGGAATGGTAATTTGTTTTTCTATCATCTTGATTAAAAGTAAGGTATTAATTATATTATAGGCTTGGTTTATGAATTTCAATGTAGACAAGAATCATCTGAGGTTAGGATGAAAGAAGTTCATCTATTTTGTGTACATGTATATGTAGGACGAGTGTATCGATCTTTATGGTGTGTGGTTAACATGTGCAGGTCGGTTTTAGTTGTATGCATGCCTTAACATTCACTAACACAAATTAAACCGTTATTCTTACTAACACTAATATAAAGACAAATGCATTTCTGTAGCAACCATTGCAATTGTGATTCCTCTTCCATGGCACACCTTAGGAATAAACAGTTTGATTGAAACATGTTGACCTCATCCTTGATTCACAATCCTTCACAGCTTTAATAAACTCAAAGCAACATTTTCCATGACCCTGTTTCCAGACACACTTCAGACACCCTTCTGTATCTGTAGGATTTCACCTGCTGTATTCTTGCACTCTGTAAACATGTAAACATGTGTAACATCTACGTCTTCGTATTGGTTAAAGCTCACCTTGGAAAAAAAAAAACGAGAACCAAATTGTTCTGCAGCGCTCTACATCCTCAGTCAAGTTCTTCATCCCCCGGTTGGATCAATGGGCTTTTCGATCGGTGTGATTGGCAGCCGCACGAGCTTCTGAAACCCGAGCGTCTATTTCTGAAACTGTTCCTTGTGTGGCGAGGCTGAGATGAAATCCTCACGCACTCTGTGGACCGATTCTTGCTCATCCTTCACCTCACCAGCTAGCTAAAGACGGTGACAATCGTTCTGTATGACAATAGATTTCACGTTTTATTTTATCCAACTGTCTGCATGTGGAAGGGCATTGGTTTATATAACATGCAGGAGACGCGAGCAGGTGGAGGTGCAGATGAAGGACGCATGTGGGAGGAAGAGGGAAGCGACAGCGAGGAAAAAAAGTTGGTATGGCTGCTTATAATGGGGTGCAGTCGACGCCGAGCCGTGGCCCTAATTGATCTCTGGGTAATGCGGAGGGCCCAGCCTCGGGGGCCACTGGAGGGGTCATTAGGATGCAAATATAACAGCGTGCTTCTCCTCCACATGCAAGATGGACACAGTGGAAGAGGAGGGAGTGATGCAGAGAAAAGGGAAAACAGAAAAATGGGGTGTGCATGCTTCTGCCATCGACTGCAGATTTACTATAGGTTATAACATTAATTTCTTATGTTCTTATGTAGATACCAAACTACCTCGGCCAATGTCTCGCACCAAGTCAAACAGATACACCCATTCTCTACAATGAGAAGGTGTGTCCGATCTCTTAAAAGGTATTGTCTGGTAAAAAGCCAACCATGTTGTTCTACTCAAACAAATCCAGACCCCTGCCCTTTTCAAGATGCACGCTGGTTCTCCAAATGTTTGTGACCCGCCCCGTGTAAACACGTCTCTCATTATTTGTCTTTGTCATGGCTCCATTTTTTAAGACAAAAGCCCAGGATATCCGTGGCAATGGTCGGGGTCTGGGGGCCAAGTGAGAGCGAGGATGTTTTTGGGTTTTTTTTATTCTCCCCTAATTGACGTGAACAGTTCTTTTGACCCTAATTAGCGTTCTGTAATCTCTCATTTGCATATCACAAAAGCAACAGTATTTGCATATTTGTAAACGAGATGGAGCTCTGCATCTGCATGCATTCCCTTGTTTCCTTGCCTTTTTTTTTGTTTGCCCCTTGTCTTTCTCTCTCTGTCTCTCTCTGTCTCTCCATCTCATATGGGTACAATGCCAGAAAGTGGCAGAAACAACAGGGCAACATGCAGACAGGGACAAGAGACAGCGCTGGTTGCCTGGCATGCTCCTTGGCACCGGCACTGATGATGGGAAAGTAACGCAAACAGGAAAGGAAAGCAGGAAAAGTTTATTTGACTTCTTAGAATTAAAAAAATAAATAAAAATCAGAGCCTCTTTCCTTTACTCACCTAACTTCCTGTGATCTCCTGGAAACTCATCTCAACTGTTATCTTACTTTATCTGCTATCTATACTTGTTCTCTGGGTTGTCACTCCCCAACAGAAAAAAAAAAGGAGGTGCAGCCAACCGACGATGAGACATTCATCATCTTTATCCCACTCCTTTTCCTCCTTCCTCTCCTTTTCTTTTGGGGGGGGGAGGACTGCTCCACCGACAGCAGTCTCTTTCATTTCACAACTCTTGTTATTGATAATCGCTACCACCCAGTGCCAGTTGTTGTAAGTCATTATTGACAAAGAAAAGGCCACATTATATTGGTCATTTGTCTTTACTTCCTCTTTTCACTTTTGTAATAAATTAATCGTTTCTTTTCTCTTTTTTTTTCAAAACGTCTTCCAAGGTCTTTGCATCTGTCAAAAATGTCTGCATCCCACGGTGACATGAAAAAGAGGTCATTTAACCCAATTTGGCCTCTAAATTTAAAATGTTGTCAAATATTTCCCGTTGAATTCCTCACCTTCCGTCAGCGTCCTTCAATGTCCCCCAACAAACTGCCCGACACCACCTATCACCCTTTTTGGGGACCATAATGGAGGATGACATTGGTGTACCTACAGGTATACTGACATCTTTTTGTCCGTCGTCCCCCCCACCCCCCACCCCCACCTTCTCTCTCTCTGACCGCTCTCCTCCCCTTGTCAGTCCTGACCCTAGCAACGCTGCGCTCTATTACTATGGTAATGGGGGCTAATTGAATGGCCAAGGTGTAATGGAGAAGACAACACAGCCTACATTATGATAAGGAGCCTAGACAATAGCCCCCACGTCCAGGGTCACCACTTTCCAATAAGGTGGGCTTAAGAAAGGATAGATGTCCTTCTTGCTCCCCTCCCAACCTCGACTCCCCCCCCAACCCCCATTTGCCTCACCTCCCATCGTTTGTTCCTGTCCGTCTCTCATTCTTCTTCTTTTTCTGTTTTTACTCCAGAGTAGCCTGAATTTAAAAAAACCTGTGGTTATTATTCAGGGTTGTTATGTGTAGGCACAAATGTAGTGTGTAGGCAGCTACTATAGGAGGTATGTGTTGGCTATTGTGTCGCGGTGGGCGGGGAGGGAGGTGGATATCCGCTCACGCAGGTATGATGAAAAATGTAATGGGAACGAATCGTTGTTTTCCATCCCAGCTGCTATGAGGCCCGGCTGCTAGGGGAAGTGAGCGGGCATTCATTTGCTCTCATTCTATGGGTTCTCTAATGTATTCAACAAGGAAAGGTACTCTGTCAAACGTGTGAGGGAGGGGGTCCGCTTGTATTTCTTTCTTCTTCTTTTTTTTTTTTTTTTTTGCATATGTGAGATCATCTTCTGATTGCAGGGTTTTGGGGACAATGTAGTTCTAAAACACCTCTCTTTCACCGTATTGACACTTAATATTCACATGGAGTATAAACACCTGACACGCCGTTAATGAAAGCGCCCAGATGAGCAACCTCCATATTTGCAGGGGAGGAATGAAAGAAGCGCTGTAGAGAACGCAAACCTTTGAAATAGAAATTATTTAACAAGCAGTTAAGATCACCATTTCAATTGCAACTTTTTTTTTTAGATTGCGCCCTGCTCTCATCTAACCTGCAGCTACAGTAAAAGCTATAATGGTAATTTGGCTCCTCAAGCATTTTCCATTATGGTTTGATTTCAGCAGAGGAGAGCATTATGTGTTTGGTTTTTTTTTGTTTTTTTTCCCGGTTGTTTTGTGTGGTTTTTTTTAGAAGTAGGGGGTGTTTCTGTGAGGTGAACCCAAACTCAGCTGCTGAATTGCATTAAAGGAAGGAAGAAAATATTGCTCCCTTTGATTTTGTTTATGTTGGAGAAATTGCATCGTCTTTGCAATTAGGCCGAGCGCAGAGCGCGAGCCGGTGTGTGTGTGTGTGTGTGTGTGTGTGTGTGTGTGCGTGCATGTGTGTGTGTGTGTGTAGTTGAGTAGATGAAAGACGAAGAAGATAGAGCGGACAAGAGGGTGTTTAAGTGTTCTCGACGTTGTTAGATGCAACCGCTGCCCGCCCGATACGTCCTGTTTTCAGTCAGGTAGAAAACTTTGATCACCATCATTTTCTTCTTGTAATGGACCAAAATGAATTCCAGTCACTGAAACACTTCACATCTGTTCATTTTAGACCAGCAGCTTGAAATAAAATATGCTGTATGAACGGTAACTGGTGTTCTGTGACACGTTCGAGGTTTCTTCCTCGAACCGTAAGTTGTACAATATGGCTTGAACATTTTTTTTCCACTTGCACCGATAAGAACAACATTTTCATTTGCTGTGCAGTCTGTTTCTTCACTTTCTCAGATTTTTAGCTCCCACTAAACAAGTAGGATATGAAGCAGCTAAAGCAGGTCCATTACTGGAAGGTCTGGCTGTTCTTTGCCCTTCTTGATATGCTGGCAATGGTGGAACGACCAAGGTCACCGTCTGTTTTCAAATCCCGCCTTCAGTTCCTTTGTGCCAACATCAACTCCTGAGACATTCATCTCCTATTCTACCCGGCAACAGTTGTGTTCCTGCTGCTGTTTCCAAGTCAGTTCAGCGAGTCATTTGCCATATTTGCCATAATCATTCTTATGTAACTCCCTCATACTCCTCAAACCATCCACAGATTAAATGAATGGAGTAAATGAAGATAATCACATCAGACACTTGAGGTTAATTTTCGACTCTTCCTGGATGTGTGTTTGTCTGGCAGTGCGATCCACTGGCTAAAAGCCTTTTGCTTTCCTCGCTGACTGTTTTGCTGCTTAAATGTGCAACTGTTTGCTTTAAGCCCTCCTTTTTCCCGTCTTCCTCCCCCCTTCCTCACACCCGACGCCAGTATGCATCTCACCTTTAGCCACCCTCCACACTTTGTTGATGTGAAACTCCCCGACCTGAGAGACCCGGCGGTCATGCATAAAACATGTCGTACGCTGCTACGCGGAGCTAACCACGTTTCACTTTAGCGTTTATACAAAATATTTTCTTCTTTGACTTTTCAAACCCGTGGAAAAAACTCTCAGAAGTTTGCCTCTGCTTTGGCTTTTTAGAGGGTCGGTTTTATTTTAGGCGAGCTTGAAAAGGAGGAAGTGTGAAATAATGACAGGTGGACACACACACACACACACACACACACACACACACACACACACACACACACACACACACACACACACACACACACACACACACACACACACACACACACACACACACACAGGATCTGGATGGAACACCCTTTGTTTCAGCAGTGGGGTCAAGTTGCCTGCACATCCTGGTCTCAGCGGTATCCCAGTGAGCAGAGCATCGGTGGGGAAAAAATAAAAAATAAAATTAAAAAAAAGGGACAAAGTGAGTGAAAACAGATAGAGGGAGGGGGGGGGGGGTGAGGAATGGAGGGAAGAGAGAGAGAGAGAGAGAGAGAGATGGGAAGCCATTTGAAGCCATCTCCCGTCGGAGGTCTGGGCATTCTCCACCTCTCTCCTTCACTCTCCACCTCCTCCTCCTCCTCCTCTTCATCGTGTTGTTGCTGTGTTTTCCACTCCTGCTGAGGGCCCACTCGCGCCCCCCTGCCTCAACCCCATATTGGATCGCGGTAGGCATTTTCTGCTTTTAAATGAATAGGTAAATGAGAAACAGGGTCCAATAGAAGAAGGGGTTGGGACTGGCAGGGGTAGACGAGTGGGGGGAAAGAAGTAGTAGGGGAGCGGAGGCAATTGGGTCTCTGGGCGGAAACACAAGCCCCCACCCTTCGTGCAAAACACTGCACATTGCACACACACGTAGACACACACACATACCCAAATGTCAGGGGTGGCTAAGAGCCTGGGGAAAGGCACCTCATTTCAATATGGCCTCCTGCCGGGTGCCCGTGATGCAGCGACCAGGAGACCCCCGCTCAGAGACTCACTGATCTGTGATAAAAGCTGCCCGTGCATCCTCATCATCCTCTTCCACTTCAAAATCCAATTCCAACTCTTTCAAATTGCTTATTGGTCTTTTTTTTTTCTTCTTCTTCTTTCCCCCCTTTTGGTACACTGCACCTTCATGTGCAAGATCACATTTCTTTGAGGTCATATTTTTTGCCTGATACTCTCTCCTCTGAATGTCTATAAAAGATAAGAACTTTCTCTTTTGGATTATTTCTGTTTCGTTTGAAATGATAAATTGTATCCTGCAACTTCTTTGTCATTAAAACATTAAGCAGGGAGTGAAGGCTGAAATGAAATACGGGGATAGGCACAAAGACGAAAGGTTGGAGAAGCGAGATGAGCCGGCGTACCACTGTGCACCCATGCCATTTTGGTTTGGTGGAACCGGTACAGGGGTCTCCAATAAGGCCCGTTGAAATATTAATCCTTTCCCCTCCTACAGCTGGAATGTGACACACACATACACACCAACTCACATCAACACACACAGTAGCTCCCACTGGCTCCTGCACCAAGTCTGCAGAGGGCCCTGAAATATTAATGCACCAAGTAAATTAAAGCTGCAACAAAAAGAGATAGGGTTTTTCTCTGTCTCTTCCTGTATATCTGACTGTGTCTGCTTTATGACTGGGTGAGGGGGTGGCAGTCAGTGCGAGAGGATGAAGAAGACAAGGGGGGGAGGTGTGTGCGCGGGTGAATAAAAGAGGGGAGGAGGTGAGGAAGGTGGGTTGTGGAGGAAGAGAGTGCGACATGTCTAATGAATCAGTGCACAGAGAGGTTCGGTGCTCTGGCGGCTTTGGACGACGGCGTCGAGCCGAACAACTTCAGAACTCGCTCAGACAATGAAAATTGATTAGACACGTGGCAAAGAAAGGTGAAGACATGAAAATAATGGCACGAAGTATGGAGAAGAGTGACGGCAAAGGAGGAAAAAAAGTCAAAGAAGTCAATTTATCCTTGCATTAAATTTATGTTAACGTTTAACGAATCTTTCATATTTATATTTAAGTAACTCTGTGACACCGGCGTACTTCTTTGAAGCACGACACAGAGAGTGATGTGCTGTCGCTACTTTGGACGATGCTGATGAGATAGAGAACTTCTCTACTCATAGAACAAGGTGGCTGACATAATGAAAATTGATGAGATGCATGAGATAGACAGCCAAGGCCTGAAAATAATGGTATGGAGTACAAAAGACAGTCAAAAAAGTAAGGGTGCAATTTAGATGAGCCTTATTTTGTAAGAGTTAGGGTCATACATGCTATCGAGGCTCAGCTCGATGCTTGAGGATTTCAGCAGCCTTTAACCCCCCAATACCGACTCCTGACCACTTTGATTTTGACTGAGCGTTAACACACACACACCTGCACATGCTTTTCTTCCTGGTTCAGTATGGGCCAATCAGTTTAGATGTTCAAACATGTTCACACAGCACACAAACTCATCCTAAAAAGCTTCTAATTGCCACTTGATCAAACACATATAGACACTGGTATGAATCATAAATCATTCCCTGCTACATAGTCATACACACACCCACACAGACACACACACACCCACACACACAGATGGAGAGCAGCAGCAGCACAGACTTTATCTCGACCATCAATTTCCCCTTTCTGCATATGGCTGGAGCTGCTTATGCATGTGCCACGAAGCTGTACTTTATCAAAGGGCCCGTCCTGGGCTTGGGGCCATGCATTATTTAACATGAGCACCCCACACAAGAACACACACACACACACATACACACACACACACACATAGGCCTCACGTACACATGCTAGCAAAGTGCTTATTGCAGGTCCTGGCTGGTCAGGTATACACACATACACACACACACAAACACACACACACACACCATTGACCAAGTGATACAGGCCAGACTCCTGGATCTAATTCAGAAACTGAATTTTGCACATGACCATAAGCAAACATGTATATAAAGTATAGATTAACTATATTATACTTTATGGGTTGTATAAAATAAATAGTCACGTTCATTAAATGTACTGTAGCTGGGTACAGACCTATGGTACCGACATCATGCATTTTACTTTATTTATAATTACTATTTACTTTGTGCTGCAAGCTCAAGTTAGAACAACATATCACATGTAAAAAAGATAAAGCCAAATATATTGAAACTGTAGTATTTCATTATCATTGTACATTCACATTACTGTACAATTAGAACAAATACCTAATAAAATATGTTTTATTCATCTTATACTCACCCGTTTCAAATATAAGTCAATTTGTCATCTATTCATTCAATTCCTATCAATCATTTTTACGCCGATTTTAATTGCATTGCATCTTTAAGGTAAGGAGAAAGTCTGAATCAAAGCACAACAAGGCGTGAGCAGTTTTCTAACAGCACATGATGTCATGAAACCCTCCATAGGTCTTTATTACACACATAAAAACACACGCGAGCAAGCACAGTTGCAGCCTGTATGCTGAGCCTGGCTGCTCCCCACCGTAATGTCCCCCCGTCACTCTTCACAACGTGAATTTGACAAATTGTGCCTCAAGTGTTTGGCACACTGAGCTTTTGATTTGAACTATGCCTTTAAAGAAGTTTGCCTACCGGTCTCTCTGGAATAAAAAACAAACAAACACATCCTTTATTACAAAATAGTGCAAGGATTTATCACATGCTAGGATTTTGACATGTATGGTACACAAGTGGGTCTTCAGGAATGAACTGCTGCATGCAGAGTGGTGATTCTCATGGCACGGGCACGCCTCTGCCTTTGGATTAAACGGCTGATGAATTTGCCACTAATGGGACAACGAGTTTACAAAAAAAAAGCGTGGCTTTGCCGGCCGTTAGTGCACGGTTGCATCAGCCGTTCATCATAGTTATTGCTCTAACGTAACGCCTCGTGTTCCTCTTTCACCTGTGAGAGTCAGCCGAGGTCACCAGCTGCCAGGTCACAAACTCTCTCACCTGGATCACCCCCATCTGTCTGAAAGGAACTGGAACGCTTACGATAGTGGCAAGAATTACCACTATGCGTGTGTGTGTGTGTGTTTCTGTGATGACAAACCCAGCCTCACCCAACCACTGACATGCCCAGCAGGTGTGTGTGGAAGAACTTCTTGTGATCTTTGCAAACCTTTCAAAGTTTGATAGCTCGTGATTGAAATCTGATTTATAGCTAGATGGCTGGGTTTTTATAGCTGCTGTGTGAAAGAATTCTAATGTTAGAAAATAAAAGCCTAATTTAGAAACAAATCATGAAAGAAAGAAAAATCCCCTCGGTTATATTTTTGTTGTTTCGGCTGCAGTTTTATTGATTATCGTAGCATTTCTTTCACAGTGTTTGGGGTTTTTTTGGAAGCGTTGGACACAAAAAAAACAAAAAAAAAACTTACTGCGATGTTTCAGTGGTCGACTACACTTTCTGTCCTTGTTTGGAAGATAAAATGAAGGACAACTTTAAAACTTGAACCTAGTTAGAATTCTGGTTTACTTATAAAACAAATCTAAAAAGAGACAACAGTGTCAGTTCAGGCGAAAAACCAAAGTCAAGCTGTCAAGCTTCTTATCAGCTGTTTTCATTCATGTTTCCCCATCAGTGGATCGTCCTCCTGCTGCTCAGCTACCTGCTGTCTGCACAACACACTTGTGTATCATTCTCATTAAATCCTCACACTTCCCATTTTCGTGTGTTTATCATATTGATGTTGTCTTCTTTTGGGTGTGATTATAAATTACTTTTCAAAGTCACATCCGTAAAGGTTTTATAAATAAATGAACTTACACCACCTTACATGCTGGAGCTCCAGTTCTGACTTTATTACGATCTAAAGTTCCTCTCAAAAAACCGCGTATCTCTTCTCGTCTTTATATTTTTGAACATTTCTTCAACATTTGCTGTATGTTGCTTAATTTCAGCAGCAAGTTTGAAACCTCAAATAAAGTTCTGTATATACTTCATGTTATACAAGTCTGTATTTCCTATACCATACTAATAACTTACTTACTAATAACGTATGTCTATTTGACCTGCAGAAATGCCAAATCCTCCACTCACGTCAGAGATGTGCCTTCACTTCCTGTTTTGCGGTCAAAATAAAAAGTACAGATTCCATAAACATTAAGGACATGTTAAGTACCACAACAGGAAGTGCAAGGTTTACCGATGAGCTCATATTTTAAGCATTCAACTCTGACCCTTGCATCAGACAACAGAAAAGGTGATGCACAGTGGAGGGGTCAAGAGCTCTCGAACAGCGTGTAGAAGTCATCGAGATGACTGAAGCACGGCGAGGGCGTCGGACGACCGCTGTTTTCCACCGCCCTGTCTGTTGAGATCGCATTCTTTGCAAATCAGCAACGGGGGAGACGCCGGTCGAAATGCATGAGCCGCCATGAGGCTGTGAGAAGTGGAGCGATGGAGGAGGTTACAACACCCTCCAAACAGGTGATGTTTATTCAGGAAGCGAACTGACTTCGAGGCCTCCTAATCCCTGCCGTGGTCCAGAATTAGCTATAAGCATTTTGTTTTTGTCCCAACACAACAGGAACATTTACAAGGATACATTTGGAGGTTATGACCGCAGCAGAAACATGGAGGAGCTGATCGGAATCATTGTGGTTTCCTTATCCTACCTTGTCTCCTGTGCTGCGATGGAGTATTTTAGGTGACTCCAGATGGACACATCAATTCTGCTGACCTGCTTCTATGACCTGTGATCATAATATGTGTCTGACAAGAATTTTCACTCTACAAACCCCGGCGTGATGCACGGTTGCCAACTCCGACTAGCTCTCGCTCATCCCAACCCGGGGGTGATGCTGGCTGAATTTCTTCTCTTCACTAGCTCTGCTTGCCTCAGATGCTGTCATCTGATTGGTTATCACCCTGGGCATTTGCATTCGCCTTGGATGGATAAAAAGCTCACATTGATGGTGTTTTATTTTTTATTTTTTATTTTTTTTCCACGATAATCGTTTTCAAGGTGGCTTTCAGCAGTCACAGCTCACGGGCGACAAGCTGGAAGAGCAGTCTGGCACATTCGGTCTGCTTCGTTGCACCCATACCCGGCTGCAACATGCTTGCTTACCCCAACAAAATGAAAAATCAATACATGTCTCTCATCTCCCCCGTCTTTTGCAGGACAATTGACCCTGACACCATGATCTCTCAGTGTGAGTGATATTATTTCCACTACATTGGGCAAGAGGTAAGAGACACATTTTTCAATAGCAAAGCACCTCTGAAGGCACCTTCATGCCAATGGCCAATAAAGTCAAATGCAGGCCATCATTGACTTAAATAGTCCTGGTGAGTTTAGAGCCATAAAAATCATTTTTTTTAAAAACCTTGAATTTGTTCTGTTGGTTTTTAAAAATGTCAGTGTTTTAGCAAAAGTAAACATCGATTTTGCAACTTTTCCCCCTATTTCACATTCAAGATGGATATTTCTGCAAAATATGGCTCATCAGAACATCAGCAAAATGCATCATTGTCATACAAAGCAAACAATTCTTTTGTTGTTGTTGTTGTTTTCCTTTGAGCTGCAGGTTTCTGGAGACCTTCCTCTGGATCCTGCTGCACGTCCCTCATATTCCCAACATGTCATAACTCCGATCCGGGGACACAGACTTCCTGCTGAGGTGTCGCGCTATGAGCTTTCTCAAACACGACCACGTTTTTAATGTATTAAAATGCACTCTGTCAGCACATTTCTGAAATTATGGGCTAGATTAAACAGCAACTTTGACCCACCTGTCAGAAGATACAAGCTTTTTTGCTGAGAGAGATTAATGCTTTGCTCTAACATTTTCTCCTGAACCCCCGTGAATGTTAATCAGAGACTAAGAGCAGCAGTGGGGAGATTGGTCATTAGGTGAGGTGGAAAACATTGATTTTTAATTTTTACATGCAAATTTGTTTGCCACCCTATTTGTACAGTAAGCTGACCTGCTCGAGTTCTTCTCAGCACATCTCAGCATCACGGTGCACTTTGTTTCAAAGTGAGTGATTAGTTTACTTTCCTGGCAAGTTGCTGAAAAGTATGGCGCCAGCAGAAGAAAAAAAACAAAAAAAAAACAACCTCTTTATAAGCTAAGAATAAATGTCCTTATTGTATGTATAATGATATTCCTGAACATGAAATGATTCATTTATGCTTTAAGGTTAATTTGTGGCATTTATTTTTCACTTACTTCTCATCATCTACTAATGAATTAAATCTAAATAAATTAACTAAAGAAAATTTTAAACACAAATCTCAATATAATTTTTTTTTAAAAATCAAACAAAACATGTGCTATTATGAAATACTGTAATTGATTTAATTAGTACAAATCAGAATTTTGAGACGTTTGCATTTCAAGCGTTAAGTGTGGTGCAAAATAATGTGATTTAGGAAACCAGCGATCTGACCCATCTGAAGTCAGTGATCAATGAAGCTGTCAGTAAAACTAACAGAAGACCTTCAGAAATCCAGTAAATCTTTTATTAAACAATAAATTCCTTTCTGACTTCCATTCTGATCTATAGAAAGCCTACCTGTACTTCATCAACAATGACGTACAGGAAGTGCTTCAAAACTTGAAATGACAGACCTTTTGTAGTTTTTTTTTGTAGTTTTTTTTGAGAGGAGTGTCTGACAGGTAGGAAACACCATAGAGGAAGTCCTGAGGTCACGAGCCTAACCTTACCACCTCAACAGGTCATTTCTCGCCTTCATGACTTCCTGAAACATGTGGACAGCGATCGATGCGAGCTGAGGAGGCGACCATGTTTCTGACCTCTAATCCCCCCACCTCCTTAACAGGACTGAAATATGGGCCTGGAGGCAAGCAGGGATCAGGCCCCTTAGGAGAGGTGTACCAGTGAGAGGAATAAACAAGACGGCGGAGGAAAAGGATACGCTCAGCGCTAGCACTGTGGAGGGCAGGGAAAGGTGGTGTAAAGGGAGAGAATGGGTTATACCTGAGGCTCAGCTCCCATTGATCCGCTTCACCTTCCCTCACACCTCTGGCATCACTCCTACCGTCTCTGCAAAACACCTGCGCCATGCAAGTTTTTGTCTTTGACTTTCCTCGCTGCCGAGCTGCTCATATACATCTGTTTGACTGACCTGTGTCACTCCCACCGCGGCAGGATTACCTGAAAGGTTACAAGGTCACTGATTTGTATAGGATCCTCCTTTAGCTCATGCTACTCCTACTGAACGCCTTTCGCTTCTTCCAGGCTTCGGCCAGCCTCCGCTTCCTTCGCCGCTCCGCCGGATCATCGGTGGCAGCTGAACGTTCTCAAAAACCGCCGCTGTGATCGTTGCTTAGAAGCGGGTTAGCCGTATCAGGGGAGCGGAAATACAAACCTGCAGTCTGTCAAATTTAGCTCGGAAACGCCCGTGGCACTGTCAGGCCGAATTAGAAAAAATTAAGACATCCATCCTGGAGACATCCAGTAGAAAAGATAGAAAAACGGAGACAGGCACCAGTAGACTGACATATTTGCCGCGTGTTAATTTGAGGGTGTTCATGGGAGTGCAAGCGGTGTCAATGACAGCACTTTCTCACCTCAATGACAGTGAAAAAAAAGCCCCTGTGATCAGTGCAGAGGAAGGCGCAGCATGGCAGAGTTGGATTAGCTATGATAATATGATGACAGTAATTGAGTTTGTCATAATTGCTCAATCACTGGCGCCTTTCCCTGGGGTCTGAGAGGCAACTGTTAGGGCTGTACAAGCCTTCATTACTGGGGTGTGATATCGGGATAATTCATTTACAGTGGGACGGCTGACACTGGGATGGTTCTGTGTGCGCTGCCAGATAAAGCCAGTGAAGAATTAGGGTGCAATCATTTCAACTGTAGCATGTGAATTAACTTTTAAATAAATTGGTGCACAACTGACCGGCCTAATGAACCATCTGGATTTGTGTGTGTGTTTTGTGTGTGTGTGTGTGTCATCTGTGTTTTTCTCAGATTTCAGATTTATTAATGTCAAACGCTGCACAGAATTGCTATTAAACCAGTGATTGTCATGTAATCCCATTTAGAAATAGGATTTCTTGACTTGATGGCGACCGGACAACCATAAACAGCACACACACACACACCCCCAACATCACCCACCTAGCCCCTCATTGTTTTTTTCATGGAAGAGGACAGAGGAAGAGGATGAAGTGCTGAGCAGGAAGGAAGAAAGGAAGGAGGAAGGGCGAGAAATATTGGGACAGCAAGGTGTTGGTGGCAACAGGACCACCCCACGGCGGAATTTACTGTCAGATTTTCTCCACAAGAATCTGGACCGAAAAGCGCTTTGCCACGAACGAAAGGACAGAGAGGGGGAAAAAAAAAAAAAAAAAAACGAGGGAAATTGGAAAAAACAGCTGAGGGTGTAAATAATTCATGCAGACAATATGACTTTTTTATGTAAATTCGGTGCATTAACCCTCTATTATAATGATGGACGACAGATACGGGTGATGTTTCCTTGGTAAGAGCTAATGGATGACCATCATAAATTCACTGCACATTTTATTGTGTTGCTGGGAAAATTGTGCCTGCAGGCAACGTTGTTTACTTTTATGTCAGGGAGGAGGAGAAAAAAAATCCTGCCGTCTTCAGAAAGAGAGAGGGGATAAGAGAATGGGGAGTAAAAATAATGGGGGCCCACACAGAGCGTCTTGTTTCGTACCTTCTGCCATGTGTGTTCTTCCTCCTGCTCGTGCCTCTTGCCTCTCCTTCCTCTCCTTCCTCCCCTCCAGCGTTGTCTTCCTCAGAGAACAGCGGGGTCTGGTCGCATTAGCAGCGCTGTACTCCTCCACATCGCTCCGATTACAGATTACTCACTTTTGCCGCCGCTGTTAGACTTGAAAAAAATTTTTGAAGGGGGGGTGAGATAGAGCGACATCATTTGTCATCGCTGTCTTCTGTGAGCAACGTGATACTTGCCAGTCATGTCTGTGTGTGTGTTTGTGTGTGTGTGTGTGACACCTGCAGATGGCATCAGTTTTATAAGAATATAACACTTTTTAGGTATTGATCCATACAGTTTCTGCCATCAGTCGATCAAAAGGCATAATGAATCAGCCTAAAACTGACATGGAGTTCAACTCTGACTCTAAATATATGCAAACAGCTAACAGACTTACTTTTTGCCGCTGTAGTCGTTCACTATTGATGAACAAGGAGAGCTGCGCGGACTTGATCAACGCCGGGTTACCCAGTCTATCATTCCCCCTTTCTGCCTCGTAGGCTGCCCCCAGGCCCTGCTCAAATCAACACCCTGCCGTCTCTCTTTTGGTTTCTCACTCTCTCCTTTTCCCTCCTTCCCTATCCTCCTCGAACCCCCCCTCCCCCTCAACTCCCTCTCCTCCAAACCTTCCCTCCATCTCTGATTTATCTTGTAATATTGGCTCCCTAATTAACACTAGAACCATATGTCTCATGTGTCTTGTTTTGGGTGGATTTTAGCATACCACCA
Source organism: Antennarius striatus (assembly GCF_040054535.1). Taxonomy (NCBI): domain Eukaryota; kingdom Metazoa; phylum Chordata; class Actinopteri; order Lophiiformes; family Antennariidae; genus Antennarius; species Antennarius striatus. Next base: position 19,695,769 of record NC_090784.1, on the reverse strand, counting down.
CCCCCCCACACACACACACACATCCACCCCTTCCTCCACACCCCCACTCCCACAACCTGCCCCACCTCCTCCACATCCCTCCCCAACCTTCTCAATCCCTCTCTCTTTTTGCTCCAAAATGGTTCTATAGGCTTGCTTGGAGCAAAAGACTAACAACCAAAGGGAAAGTTAACGTTCACCAGATATTCTGAGTGTGGCTTTCAAAGAATTGTACATTAAGTGGATTTTATTTTAATTTTTTTCATTAAAATTCCCCCGTCCACCTACATGGTATAGTTGCTGCACAACACAACCGCTGAAACGAGCTGATGGTATATATATGCAGATACATCTAATTGTGGATTATAATGCAACACATGGAAAACACGCACACACACACACACACACACACACACATACACACACACAAATATTGTACAACATAAAAACATTCCAGGGCTACTGATGTAGACGAGTAGCAGATGGTGGGAGCCAGCTGTTTTATACCAAGCTGGCAGTGGGCACACACGGAGAGACTAAAAGACTCACACACACACACACACACACACACACACACACACACACACACACACACACACACACACACACACACACACACACACACACACACACACACACACACACACACACATCTGGCCCCTACTGCTCGCTATATCTCCCAGCTGGATTTTCATGGGGTCACTCTCTCACCTTCCCCAAGGACATCAACCGACGCCGGCGAGGCCACCTCGGCCCGCTGTGGCGCTCCGGTCCGGGTTGCACACCTGCAGCGGAGTCCAAGGTGTCGACTACGGTTGCCTTGGCAGCATCTGCAGCAGAGACACGCCGCCTACTGTTAAAGCAGCGAATGCCTTAACATTCATCCCCCCCCCCCCCCACTCTCAGGTTCACGCATACGGAGCTAAATGGGCCAGCTAAGTGGTTAAAGCACAAGTCATATATGTTCCCCTGGATAAGGGCGCCTTGCTAAACACATGATGATAATTATCCACCCAGCTGCCTGGTGCCATGTGCCGTAATAGGTCTCGCCTCAGTGCCGGGCCCTCCGAGACTTTCCCCACCCGCACATTGCTAATTTCTCAATTTGTCCGCCACATTTCCTCCCTCATTTTACCATGCTTAACCTTTTCCATCGGCTAATGTACACCTTCCCAACCTCTTTGTCAAACCTGGGGTAAAATGATATTTCCTAATGATTCACTTACCAGACCTTCTCCAGAACAAAAGACAGCTCAAATCTCAAAGGGGAATTGGATTAATATCATACATATACTGTATATAATATCAGGAATTGAAATTTTTTAAAAAAAAATGAATAATAGGATTTATTCAAGCTTTGCTAAGTGTTTAGTAAATTTTGTATGTGCTGAGAAGTTCCGTCCTGCGCCTGTGGCGACGCAGACACTCGGTACAGGATAGGATCGCTCTGCAGAGCCCAGCGAGTGTCTGGGGAGCACGTCTCCATCGCAATCGCTTGAGGAAAACCAAAGCTTGGTGTCGTTTCCCCCTCTTGTTTGCGGGCAATTGGAGGGTGTTTGTCTAGAAAAGAATAACAACTTGTTTTATTCATGTTGGGGATAGCAGACTCCATGTCCTCTTGAGAGAAGGGGCTGATTGGTATCAGTGGAAAAACTGTGTCTTTTTATTATGTGTGTGCATGTATGTGTGCGTCCAGGTGCCTCATGATGCTCATGGTACCCATGAACCCAGGGGTATTGTTTTAGCTTGAGGGTGGACTGTTGTCAAAATCCTTTCTTTTGCAGAGGGAAACATAAAACTTGAAAGATATATGTTAGCTTTTGCTACCCAACAAGGAAAGTCTTTTAAATAAGAGTGGAATAAAGGTGCAATGCTTTAAGCATAGCTCATTGTTGCATGGATTATATTTCTTGATGATGTTTTGTTATCCTCGAGTATTTTTAGTGAAATATTTCCTAATAACCACTATACATCAATTACATTAAGTGGGATTTTAAACCTTATAGTTGCAGCTCTCTAGTGAAAAAAATCTCTGCAACTAATTTAAATTTTTAATTCTGACACATCACTTATTTTATTACAAAAAAATGATCTATTTGACCTGACCTGAAATCATTTCAGCTTTTTTTAATATTTCTTGCATTCGGACAAAAATCACCGTGAAAAGGCTGGTCGTGAAACATGACATGTTTGACATTTTAAAGCAGAGAGCACATAGTGTCAGTCTCAATTTTGTGAAAGCTCTCCTCATAATGGAAATTGTATTTAATCTGCAGCAATTAAAATATTAATCACCTTACTATTAATTAGGCTGGCTGGGTGCTAGTTGTGGGTTTTATTATTGCTGCAATTCAGTGGTCGAAGTGACAACCCTAATGGGGCCACTCCAAGAGAAAGACAGTAATTGGGTTTGGCAATTCCATTTCTATGACCGAACATCTTCTAACCCACCCGCTGCCTCATCAATAATTTATCTAATTACTGATATTGTGGCATGAGTCACTCTCAATTTAGGAGACAAACATGATTATTTAATAATAATAATGCCTCCAAACATATGCAATGTCTCCCGGCCTGCCTTAGTTCACTCAATTTTTAATGACTTGTTAACACAATGGGCAAAAGAGACCTCAAACAGCACAACAAAAGAAGTCCATCAGTGACCTTTGCCGACTAAATAGTAAGAGGAGAATTGCAATAACACTCACCGTAAAAGACGAAAACTGCTTCTGCAAGTGTGCATTTATGATTGAATATATGCTTTCTTTATAAACAGAAGCTGGGATGGGAAAGCTTCTGTAACCTTTCACGAGAGGTCTCCAAGATTCAAAACTGCAACAAAAAGGGTTGCATTGAAGAAGAAGAAGTGGGGGGGGGCATCTGAATACTATCCACATCCCATAATGATCTCAATAATAACCCTGACAACACTCATGAACATAAAAATAGTGTGTGCCTTGGCGATATGAGCGTACGTGTGCGTGTGTGTGGTGGACTTGGATTATGAGCAGCAGTAAAACACAGAGAAACTCAGTGAATATGCTGGAGGTAAATGAAGTCCCAAGGGGGTAATATTCACCTCGCCATAATAATTCTGCCACTGTCAAAAGCCAGCAAGCTTTGCTGTAAGTCTGTGTGTTTATGTGTGTGCAAGACATGTCTGCTGAATCTAGCACACAAGACTCCCACCACCCTCACTCTCCCTCACTCCACCCCAACTCCTCTGCAAGCCCAATCCAACCTCCCTTGTTCTTTCTCTCTCTCAGTGGCAAGCTCGACAACTCAGAACT